>NC_063162.1:42842657-43159784 GCF_023159225.1 Perognathus longimembris pacificus
TAAAAAGGTCATTACCCTCTGGAACTGAAGGTGCTCTTTTAATTACAATATTGCTAATGAATTGGGAGACAAGACAGTTGGGCTTAGTTCAATTAGCACATTTAAGTCAAAGCAAGCTCAGTTAAATATGGGTGAGTATCCCAGTGGCTTAGTTTTCTTTCTCCCTACCCTCCCCCATGCCCTCCTTCCCTTTCATTCATATTTCCTGCTCCCTCCCTCCCTTCTTTCCCAAGTTTCAACAGAACCTTGTCACTTAAGTCTCCTTTAATAATGGATCTCTAAGCTGCTGCTGAACTTAATACGTATGGGCAGCATTTTGCTTGCAACTATACAAATTTATATGGATATTGAACAAAGTTGATGAGAAAATTTTATTAAGCTTTCTGAAGCAGAGCAAAACACAAGCCACATTTGTCTTAGCAGAAACAATAATTACCTCACACATTCACCATGATGTATTGCACCCACCTTGCTACCAATAATGATTTTTCAAGATTAATCTTTATAGAGAAAGGGACATTCTGTGGTGATATTCCAAACTAAAGAATACTGTAGAACATATGCCTGATTTTTGGATGTTCCCATTTGGGTAGGATTCAGGTAACCTTTAAGAGTTTTCAAGTCAATAAAAGATAATTCCCCTTTCAGAGCAATTTGTAAAGCTGAAAGAAAATTAGCATCTATGCTCAAATTAATAACACAAAGTATGCTAGACTACTTAGATGAAATTTGCAACAACTGTTTGTAACATCTGGAATGTAACATTGGGGAACTGAGTTGATTGTAATTTGTCCAAGTTATTCTGTTCCTTTGCTATACCAGCAGGGGGCTTAAGGAAGTTATCCCAAACCCAAAGATTTGCAGTGAGCTTGGATGGGGCAGCTACACAGAGAAAACCCAGAGACTACTGTATCTGTACTTGTCACTCAGTTTTAGCAACTGAAAAGTGATAAACTTCTAATTTAGCAATGCAACGAATACTCTGAGGAAAAGACATTATTTAGGCCTTAGACAAAATCTTATTTAACACTACATTATATAAAAATATTTTTAAAGCAAATTTGGAATAAACAAGAAAAAAAACAGCTTTTTTCCCAAGCATACACTGATAACCTGCCTTATGCTTTTTTACATTTTGTCTATCTCTTTTCTTTCTTGTGTGTAGTTTAAAAAAATTGTAACTAGGGCTGGGAATATGGCCTACTGGCAAGAGTGCTTGCCTCGCATACATGAGGCCCTGGGTTTGATTCCTCAGCACCACATACCCAGAAAATGGCCAGAAGTGGCGCTGTGGCTCAAGTGGCAGAGTGCTAGCCTTGAGCAAAAAGAAGCCAGGGACAGTGCTCAGGCCCTGAGTTCACGGCCTAGGACTGGCCAAAATAAATAAATAAGTAAAAT
Organism: Perognathus longimembris pacificus; assembly: GCF_023159225.1. NCBI lineage: Eukaryota > Metazoa > Chordata > Mammalia > Rodentia > Heteromyidae > Perognathus > Perognathus longimembris. The sequence continues at coordinate 42,844,056 of NC_063162.1, forward strand.
AAAATTTCTTAAAAATAATTTGTAACTATTTCTTAAAAACATTTCCTCAGTATTATCAAGAGTATTCCATAGAGAAATACCATATTTCATAACATACAGTACCATAGCAGATTATAATTAAGTAGATGATCATCTTCTGACTAGTGGATACCTAGGAATAAGAATACTAAGACAAAAGATAAATATAAATATAAAGGAATATAAATATATGAACTAGTTGCTTCATTCATATTGTTAAAGTATATTCAAGGATTGACGTAAATTATACTTCATCTAATGAGATAATCACATTATTCAGTTACACATATAACTTATGCCTCAGTTGGTTGTATGTATAATTTTCTAATTGGAGGCTATGCTTATTTTCAGATTCTCCTATACTTGTAACTGAAGTATGATGCTTTGTGAAAGCTTCTTCATATTCATATTTTACTTCAGTGTTGCTTTATTTTCTTTTTTCTGCCTGTCCTGGGACTTGAACTCAGGGCCTGAGCACTATCCTTGGGTTCTTTTTGCTCAAGGCTATCACTCTACCACTTAAGCCACAGTGCCACTTCTGGCCTTTCCTGTTTATGTGGTGCTGAGGAACTGAACCCAGGGCTTCATGCATGCTAGGCAGGCACTCTACCACTAAACCACATTCCCAGATACCAGTGCTGCATTTTTTAAAAAGTTCCTTATTGTTAAAATGATGTACAGAGGGCTTACAGTTTCATACATAAGAGAGTGAGTACATTTCTTATCCAATTTGTAACCTCCTCCCTCATTTTTCTCCCACCTTTCCTTCTCTCCAATTCCCTCCTCCCCTCCCCATAAGTTGTGCAGTTGTTTTACAGCATATAGTTTTATAAGTATTGCTGTTACATTGGTTCATCTTTTATCCTTTGTTTCTCCATTTTGATGTTCCCCTGCCCTTCCCTAGTTCCAATAAATGTATATACAATACCCAGGGTACCAAAATTAGTTACAGTGATATCAGCGGTAAAATCATGTGAAATTATGCATTTTTTCATTTGTCTTTCTTCCCAGTACTGTGTTCTTAAAAAACAAAACTTTTGTCTGTCTTTGAAATTCTTTCTCATACTCCACCAGGTGTAAAATAAATTATAATAAAGTAAATATGCACTCAAATGACTAACTTAAATTTGATCATATTGATACTATTTTCTGATATGGGATTGAATTTTAGTTTTACATATGACATGTTTTCTGTGCAGAAAGGAAGAATTTTTATATTACCAATCTGTTTTCTCTATCAAGTTTTTAATCCATATTTTCTTCCTGTCTTTATTCTAATCAATTTTGATGGTATTTGTCATATCTCCCCACTACATTTCTTGTTATTCCTAGAAAAATTGCCGATTTGAAAAAAATCCTTCCAAATACTGTATTTTATTACTAATTTCAAGAAATGTGGATACGCCTTCACTCCTCTATAAATATATAATCTGAAGAACATGTTACAATTTGTTTTTCTTCAGTAATTATTTTCCTATATTAATTCTTCTTTAACAATAATGAGAACCCCATGGATAATTATTCCCTGGTTAATATACAAGTGATAGCTTTAACTGTTAACAAAAAATATCCATTTATTTCTATCAAAAATTATTCTGTGGATGGTGTTTGCAAGAGGACTTTTTCACTTTTTTTTTTTTTTTTTTTTGGCCAATCCTGGGGCTTGAATTCAGGGCCTAGGCTCTGTCCCCAAGCATCTTTGCGCCCAAGGCTAGTTTAACTCTACCAGTTGAGCCACAGTGCCACTTCTGGGTTGTTGTTTTTTCCTGTTTATATAGTACTGAAAAATCTAACCCAGGGCTTCATGCATGCTAGGCAAGCACTCTACCACTAAGTCACATTCCCAGCCCACATTTCATATTTTTTGCAGCTTTTTTTTTTCCAGTCCTGGGGCTTAAACTCATGACCCTGAGCACTGTCCCTGGCTTCCTTTTCTCAAGGCCAGCACTTTACCACTTGAGCCACAGTGCCACTTCTGGCTTTTTCTATATATATGGTGCTGAGGAGTCGAACCCAGGGCTTTGCGTATGCTAGGCAAACACTCTACCACTAGGCCACATTCCCAGCCCCACTTTTTCACATTTTAAAGCCAAAAAATGATGTTCCACTTTATAATGTTTGTTATATGGTAAATCAACAAAAATCTCCTACTTTTATCTTTAGGTTATTACCTTAATAGTTTATTTTATATCAGGAAAATAATGTATTCTTCTTCTTAAGTAGACACTAGAAATTTCCTAAATATTTTGTTGATTCACTTTTGTATTGGATTTTGCTATATACGTGAATATATATTGTGCCATATCTAATACATTTTCTATAATAATGCAATTTATATATAGCAATGTTTGGGTTTCAAACAAAAACTGACCAAAAAGAAGAATAAGCAAACTTTCAATAAAAGATCTTTTTGTGACCTCATAAAGATTTGACTTTGAAAGTTTAAAACGAACATTGTGTTTCATGGAAAGCTAATGAGACAGACCTATGTCTAGAATAAAAGGCTAGATTATAAAACTTTTAATAATAATGTCATGTCTCAAGTGTAGGCAGGGGAAAGATATTATGTAAGAAGCATAAGCTCTAAGTTCATGTCAAGTTTTGTGTGATAATAAATGCCAGGGTAAAATGGAGATATACCAACTCCAATGAATATTTTGATATTTTTCGTTTTTTCCTAATTTTTCCTCTTAATGCAGATTTCTCATTCTCACAGTGTATATGTGTACAGATGATCACTTTAAATCATGTTTACTCTCTTCTCAATGCATTTGTGACTGCATGTTCTTTATTGTTAGAATTTTTACTCCAAAAGTAATTGTTACTATTTTAAATATATTGAATTCTTCTTAAGTTAATATTCTTTCTCTAGATATTAACTAGGATTCCAACTACTTGAAGGGATCTCTACCCAAAGCCATAATACATCATGCAATTGATTGTGTTTTCTCCTGCAAATGTTCATCATTATTTACCTAGATAGAATCTCATATTTCCTTTCTGATCTGTTAGTGAAATCCAGATTTCTCCTTTGCTTTCTGGTTTCTTTTCTCCACATAAAATGTGTATTCCCACTCAGATATATTGTCCTCAAGAATGCAAACAGAAGCACCTTTTGCAATTGAACCACCTCTGTCATTACAAAGTTATGACTATGAAGTCTTCATGAGTTAGACCATAAGCGTGATTAAATTATATTTGCCTTTGATAGGACCCTTTATTTATTGAATATTGCCTACAACAAGAAAGTTCTGGGAATGTAAAGACAGAAACCAATTCTGGAGCAGCTTACCTCCTAGACTGTCCTGTATTTCTGCTTTAAAAACCCAGTCCAGAGCACCCACCTTACCTGTGGGCTTGTTACAACTGCCAGTTCACTGGTCACACTTGCCTGAAAACAGATTCACCATCATGTGAACAACAAGTGAGTCAGGATTCAAAATCTAAAGACATTGGCAAAGTGTTGTGTGAACACCACAGGAGAAAATGTCTGCTATGAGGCAGGTGGAAGGGAAGTTTCACAGACTGGTTTATATAGGGCTGGGCCAAGAAGAGTAATTCACAATAATAATGGACTTGGAAGCTGGAGACTGGGAAAACACAAATCCAAGTTTTCAAAGTTGCTGAAAGAGTCCTTCCATATGGCCTCACACAATTGCATTTGCACCACAGGAATTCTTTCTGTATATATGAATAATGTTTGTGATAATTATCTCTGAGTTCATATTGTATTGATAAGATGAAAGATCCTCTTCTATGGTCTTCCGTGTGTTTGCTTCTTCAAATGAGATTTTAAATTTTTCATATTTTGTGTGACATTTACACTTGAGTCATTTTACCTGCTCAGATATCAGATACAGGTGCTTGACATGCAAGGTACTGCCACTCTTCTTTGTTTCTGCTATGTATTAACTAACAGTCATTGATTACTTAGAGATTAGTAAAATGACAAAAAATTATTTGCCTTGCATTTATGCTTTAAATATTTGGCTTTATTTCAGGATTATGTTATTAAACACTTGATTAATTGGTTCGTTAAATTTTTTTAAGTTTGCAGGAAACAGGGTATTACCTAATCCATGCCTCAAAAACAAATGACATGGAAAAAATAATCAGTATAATTAAGCCTCTTTCATGTTCCAATAAGTGAAATTGTTCACTTGAGTTTTTTTCTCCAAAGCCGAGGTATAATCATTCTGTCTTTAGGTGTTCTAAGAGTTTCTTTACACCTGAGAAATGAACTGAAATAAAACAGTTCAGGAATCAGCCCACCCAAGTGCGTTGGTTGGTTTCAGAGGTTTAATGACCTCTGAAATATCCCACTTGAATTTTAGACAGTAATCCATTTAGCCACACAAAACACAGAATCTCTGGGACAGCCAAGAGTCACAACTGAAGACTCAAGATTCATTTTTCATTGCAGTCTGGCACAGACTCAGTCACCTGTCCACAGGCAGCACTGCTCTCAGCACTTTGTGGCCCTCATTCACAATGCTGTCATCTCCACACAACTCCATACCAGCCACGACCAGGGCGAAGGCTCTCCTCACACCCAACCAGGTGCTGTAACACTCAAGCACAGAGCTTTGCCAAGTTTGGCATATTCAGAAATAACCAATATGTTAAACTGAGTGTAACAAGTCCAAGTTATGTCCAAACTATATTCTGCAGTTTCCTAAGGCAAATTTTTAGTACACTTGGTTTAAAAAAAAATACTGACGAATAAGTTGAACTGCTAGCTTTAACTTTACCATATAGAAAAATATACAAGGTGCATGGAATAAGTAGCGGACTGAAGAATCTTATCACCATCCTTTACCAGTCATGTCTGTTTATAAAGAATGAAATGAAATCATTTGCAAAGAAATGGGTAGATCTGGGGGAAAAAAATGTTGGATTTAGTAAATTAGGCCCAGAGAGAAAATGAACACATGTTCTTTCTCCTATATGGAAGGTAGAACTTATCTATAAATGGAGAAGAAAACACATACAAGGTTGTGTTCATGTGCACACAAATGTGTTAACCAACACACAGTATTTGCAGGAGAAAATTCAAATGGTGTAATTTCTTGGGAAAACAAACTTATGGTCCAACAATATGAATGCCAGGAAAATAGCACTTGAACAAGGGGTGGGGAGGTTCGAGTAGAAGGGATAGACAAATGAAGAAAGAAGAGAGGAGAATGTAGTCATGACATTCAATGCCTATCCAATGAAACTAAGAAAACTGAGAGAGGGGTTGAGCCATCAAGGATATGGGAGGATGATGAAAATGGTGACAAAGTGGTTTATATTTATAACTGATTTGTTGATTTAAATTTAATAAACTTAAATGAATAATTGTTTAAATTAAATTTAATAAAATAAAATTTTTAAAAGGAATGGATGCTGTAAAAGTCTGCATTTAGTCAGTCATCCAATTAACAATTATAAGTAGTTACTAAATGGTCTACCTGTGGAGCAGCCAATGACACGCATTGCATAGATTCATTATTCTAGGTGCTAATAACACAGCTAGAGAGAAAGCATACACAAGATTTTCCATGGTGAGGCATGAGATAAGGAAGATAAAGAGATAATATTATTGCATTTGCAGTAAGACTTGGAACTCACCCTTCTCCCAACTAACTATATGCCACCCATCAACATATTCCTCTACTTTCTTACTTGCAAATTGAAAAGTGTGGGCTACAGGCCTAACCTTTTAAATTCTTCCATCTCTCAAACTCCTGTCCAATCACATATAAAAAAGATGTTTTACCAGGCACCCGTGGCTCATGCCTATATTCCTAGCTACTCAGGAGGCTGACATCTGAGGATTATGGTTCAAAATCAGTCTTGGCAGGAAAGTCTGTGAGATTCATCTCCAATTAACCACCAGAAAAAACAGAATGGGTTTTGTGGCTCAAAGTAGTAGAGCACTAGCCTTCGATAAAAAAAGTTCAGGAACAGCACTCAGGCCAAGTTCAATGACCACCTCATGACCACCACAAACTAAAACAAAAAGTTGATTTTTGAAATTATAGAAAATGCTAATAGTACAATAACTGTAAAATAATAAATGAACAAGAAGTTTGAGGCAGCTAAATGGTGTGGGTAGTGGCAAGTTCTAACCATTTCCTCTAAGTAGAAAGTTGTTAAATCTGCTTTTGTGCAATGACTACACTTTGGGAACCTAAGCTTTGTCTAACTCCTATGTGACTGCCTGCATGCCATAGTCTTCACTGCTTCAGCATAGTGTTTTTTAAATTCAGCGAGTAGCTTTACATCTGTGGATTTTTCTGAACACAAGTTAAATTATAGAAAACAGATCCATGCACTATCACTTAGCTATCTGCCAGTCATCATTCTGGTCTAATCAGTCATTAGCTCCCTGCTGAAATATTTCACTGGCCACAAAGTTCAGAAATGACATGAGGGCTGATCATAGGGAAATGGTTCTTATATACTAGAACATTTAGAAAAGAGGACTCCAGAAGCAGAGAGTACTGGAACTATAAAGAACTAACCTAGCCTGGAGCAGCCTGTTATGATTACTAGGAAAAATAATAAAAACAGCACAGAAATAGATGTATAAATAGATCTTGGGTTATCTCCATGCTTTTCCTCATTCATCTTTTTAATTATTATCTTTAAGTAGTATACAAAGGAGCATCCATTCAACAAATCAGTTTATGAACATAATACATATTGATCAATATCAGCTTTCAATTCCCCATTCATCACAACACCAACCCCAACCTTCCCTCAATTGTCTTAATTTTGTAGTATATGCATTGAATTATATGACTGCTTTATTTTTTCCCTCATACCATTACTGGACTTGAACTTAGAGACTTGGTGCTCTCTCTTAACTTTTTCTCTCAAGGCTCCAATTCCTGCTTTCTGGTGACTAATTGGAGATGAGAATTTCATGACGTTCCTGCCTGGGCTGGCTTTAAACCTAAACCTGAAATCTCAGGCTTCTAAGTAACTAGTATTACAGGTAAGGGGTTGCCAATGGCAAGCCTCTTCTTGCTTTTAAAAAGAAGGCTTGTAATAACCACAAAATTCATAAAATAGATAATGAACAGATTTACACACATACACACACACACACAAACACACATACACACACTGGCATGGAGTCACAGGCTAAATGCGATGTGTACACAGGCAACATCCCAGGTTTCTACTCAGCAGAATCAATGGTGACAGTCAATTTCCTAAAGGGAGTTGCTGACTGTGCTCCTGACATCAATTCCTGCAACAAAGCTCATCAGCTCATGACAAAACTAAGTGAAAGAATCTAACTGCCAATGGGTATGGGGAACTCGAAAAGTCTGATAATATAATATGTATGAATCTACAGATTGGGGGGTTCCAGAATTCACAAAACAAAATAAAATGCCAGGTCCTCTTGTATGCCTGTAAGTATCATAATCCTATAGCCATTTTCACTGACATGAAGATTAACAAGGATACTCCCACTTTGATGTTAGTCAGACTTGCACATCTGAGTGTAAATGTCTGCTGGTGGCTGCTTTCCTAGGTGCGTTTTACATCTGGCATGCTGCTGTTTGACTGATGTGTGTACTCCAGCTCTTATTCAAGCAACACCCTGGAAAATCTAACAACAGCACTTTTTCAAAAATATTGCAGGATTATGGACTGTTGATTAGAAATAAATGAAAATGTCTACTAATAAGAGATCATTTGGGTACTACAAGGACTTTGAACTCAGATCCTTGCACTTACTATGCAGGCATTCTACCAAATGATCTACAACCAAGTCCTTGTTGCTTCCAAAGCTCTTATTATGTTCTGTAGACTCCCTGGCATTTTTCTCCAGCTGTCCCGACCTTCATCGAGATAAGCTCCAATGTGGCTGAGAGAAAAGGGGGCACCACATCACCCAGCTTAGTGGTTGAAGTGGGGTCTCTCTCTTACAATATTTTTTTGTTGGGCTGGCATCGAACCAATATTCTCCACCTTGAATGTCTGGGGTTACAGGAGTATGCCACCATATATGACCTGAAAGAAAATTTTATTTTTATTTTATTTTTTTTGCCAGTCCTGGGGCTTGGACTCAGAGCCTGAGCACTGTACCTGGCTTCTTCTTGCTCAAGGTTAGCACTCTGCCACTTGAGCCAGCCACAGCACCACTTCTGGCCGTTTTCTGTATATGTGGTGCTGGGGAATTGAACCCAGGGCCTCATGTATGTGAGGCAAGCACTCTTGCCACTAGGCCATATCCCCAGCCCTGAAAGAAAATTTTAAATGAGACGTCTTAGCATTTCTTTTACACTACCAGATTTTGTTAATTTAACTGGAAGGACTTGTTACATGAGTAGTATCTTTAATGAAATAATGAATGAAATCGATTTTAGAGCAGTTAGGTTCTGAGAGAAATCCAGATGAGAGGTGAAAGCCCCATCTACTTCTCACTCTCCTTCTCTATACATTGCATCTTCTTCTACCAGCATCCTATGTACTCCAGTGGTATAGTCCTTACAATCAATGAACATCAACACTTTGCCAGCACCCAGTGTCCACAGTTCATGCAGGAGTTTACTCCTTCTGTTCTGTGACTTCTCACAAATACTTAAATACTGTAACATTGCTCAGAATAGCTTCACTGCCCTAAAAATCTGTGTTTCTGTCTATTCATCTCTCCACTCTCTCCATCAATGTCTGGCATTCTCTACTCTTTTGGTTATTTCTATACTTCTGCCTTTTCTAGAATGTCATGTCATTGAGCCCCTATGGTATGCAACTTTTTTTTAAGATTGCTTACTAATATGCATGTAAGTTCATGGTATGGTAACTCGCTTATTGTCAGTGTTGAGTAATATTCCATCCATGATCTTGATGTACCCCATTTATTTATCCTTTGAGTTTTTGAAGGAAATGTGAATGACTTTCAAGCTTTTGGGGCAATTAAGAATAAGCTTTTATAGGCATTTGTGTGCAGGTTTCAATGTGAATGTGAGTTTTCAGATCCTTTTGGTAAACATCACACTACCATGCTAGAGCTATGTTAACCGTGTATACTGGTATTGGAACTAGGAAATTGAAAGGGAATACCAAAATTGAGACACAGGGTAAATAAAGACAAACAACTACAAAAGCAATACTTGCAAAACTGTTTGGTGTAAGTGAACTAAACACCTCAGGGTGGGAAAGGGCAAGGGGGAGGGGGGAGGGGGGTATGAGGGACAAGGTAACAAACAGTACAAGAAATGTATCCAATGCCTAACGTATGAAACTGTAACCTCTCTGTACATCAGTTTGATAATAAAAATTTGAAAAATAAATAAATAAATAAAATATACGTACATCTTAAAAAAAAAGTGTGTTAACTTTGTGAAGAATTGTCAAACTGTCTTCCACAGTCCCTGTAACATTTTCATTCCCACCAATGCTAAACAAAAGTTCTGGTTGCTCTGCTTCCTCACCAGCTTTTGATATTGACATTGCTTTGGATTGTAGCCATTCTAATAGATACGTAGTAGCACCTCATTGTTTTATAATTCATAATTCTCTGAAGGTATATGACATTGAACTTCTCTTTGTCTGCTTATTTGACACCCGTATATCATTCTTAGTTAATTATCTTTTCATCTATTTTTCCATTTCTTCATTAGTGTTTTGTTTGTTTAGGTGTATTTTGTATGTTTTGCATCACTTTTTTATCAGAATTGTCATTTAAAAGTTTTTTTATCCTGGTGTGTGGCTTATTTTCCTGAAACAACTAGCATTAGCTGGAAAAGTGGAGATTTTCATTGTAATGAAGTTGGGCACAACAGTTGTTGCTTTCATGAATTGTGGTTTTGGTAGTGTATCTGAAATGCCATCCCCAAATCCAAGTTTATCTACATTTCCTCTCCTGCTCTATCCTAAGAGCTTCACACTGTTCAAAAGGGAAACCACCAGATCCTATCTACATCCCTGACCACCCCACACACAAAAAAAAATCATCTTGCAGAGCACTGTTTATCAAAGCTTGACTCTAGAACAGAAATCACAACCTAGTGATTAATGGTAGTAATATATATTAGTGCAAGTAATAGGACTATGATTTTATTTTAAGTTGATTCAGTACTTTTAAAAATCAACAGGTTTTTACATTACAAATATATGTGGCTGGATTCTTCCAACAAAATGGAAAATCTGGAATTGAGGATTTCACTCAGAGGACAAGTGCTTGCCTAGCAAGTGCAAGGTCCTGAGTTCAGTCCTCAGCACTGAAAACAAAAAAGGCGAAAAGACATGAGAACATCTGACAACAGTGAGCCTGCACTCCTATGAGGCAGTAACTGACTGAGGTTCATGGTCAAGCACATATTCTTTCCTTCATGACTTCTTAGCACCGCGCTGTAAGCATTTGAATTTTTTGTCACCACCTTAGGAATGCACTTCATACAGGCTGAAAGAAGTTTAGTGTTAGGTAGGACACCACTTATTACTTTAGGATAGAAAAACAAAATGACAAAATGCCCTGCAGAGCTTCATGTCTACTTAGGAACTCAATAGGCTTTTGTAGACTAAAAGAAGAAGCTAAAGTGTGTACCTGCACTGACTAAAAGGAAAAATATATTTCAGTTCCAAATGATCAATTTACAAATGGACTGGGTGTCCTTCCTCATTAGAAAATGATGCCTGGTTTTTCCCGTCTTGTATCGTGTGAGCTGATCACTAAACAATAGCTAAGCAGTCAGTTCTGAGTTAGAAAAGGATGACTCCATGCTCAAAGATTTTTTCCAGCAGAAGAGAACGCTTCCAGCTTTCTATTTCTCTAGTTAAGAAATTTAGAATAAGAAAAAAAAGAATGCAATAAACTCTTGGAACTTTTGCAGCTTGATGCACTTCAAAGCAACTTTCTGACAATCAGAAAATGTTTTCTCTCTTCATCCAAAGAATTAAATCTCAGGTGGAAAAAAGTTACTCTTCTAGATTTTTTAGGGCTACCTTATTTCTTTAATCTCTGGCATTGATAGAAACTAATTGATCCCTACTACATATTGTCTATGTAATCATTGGCCACTTAATTCAGATGATGTTTCCTTATCCCCCCCCCCAAATGTTTAAAGCAATATTTATCTCAATCATTGCAATCATTAATATGATACGGCACTTTTATGATTACAGTGATATGGTTTTTCTTCATTTTCTTACCTCCTATTTCTCTTAAATTTTAGGGTTTTGTTTTATCTTGTAAATAACCAATCTTCCAATACATCTGGTTAAATTGCCTCCTCTATCTACCATCAAATTTTGTATTCTATAAAACAAAATAACTTTTCTGGTATCTAGAGCTGTAGATTCCAGGAAAAAAAAAAAGATTATTTTAATCCTTACTCTTCCATTCATAGGCAATGAAATTGAATTCCGGAGCCTAACTTTCCTAAAGTCACTTAGAGAAGGAATGTAACTAAAAGAATGGAATGACATTTAAAAAGTGGAATCAAAATTTAAATGGTAGAGCTCTGTATTGATGGACCCTATAATCAGAACATATTTCAGGAATTCTCTGCACATTTTTTAATTTAATGAAATGTGAGCTGATTTAAGGGAATAGATCAAATAGAACATGGTCAGGCTGCTGTCAGAGCAAAATCGGGTTCTAGATTTGGGATTATTCATTATTTGTCACTTAGCATGTTTTCTGGCTAACTTTTGGCCATCACGAAGAATAATAACCAGAAGATTTTAGTTTCAGAGAAATTTCATATACCAGTTAATTATATGTCAGAACTTGGGGTACATCATCAATCAGGTCATTTTGCACATGCTAACATTTAGCCTATTGATGTTTCTGACAAAAGCTTTCACCTGCATTTTGAAATTAAGTGCCTATTAGAGGTATGTGTAAACTCATGTCATCAATTTCCAGATAAGATTTTCGGGAAAAAAAATCAAATTAGAAAGGAAGAAGGCAAATGTTCACTGAACAATGATATCCACAAATGGCACCCGGGCACTTGGTATAGTAAAGTATTTTATGACTGCTTCATATTACAGCTTACTGTCTCTTATGAATAGATTCAAAAGTTATTAAGTACATTCCTGAAGAACATGAAGCCAAGATGAAAATATAAGTCTATCTCAATTTTTTTCAGTATCCTCAACAAAGCATTTCTTTGAAGATTTTTCTATAGGATTAATGGACATTCTACTTCCTTTATTCACTCATTAATTCACTCAGCATTTATCAAGGGTTATGCTAACTATATGTCAAGCTAGAGAAACAAAGAGAAGGGCTTTAAATAGCATCCCCAGCACAGGAAATGTGACACACAATAGGCACTGAAAGCATAATTACTGAATGAATGGAGATGCTAACCTCACACTCAACCCGCTCATCATCCATGGACAACTGAACTGTCCAATTTGTAGCCTCCAGCCCTGTGGCTATTAAGCACTGAAATATGGCTAGTCTAAATTGGGATAGCCTGAAAGGATAAAATCTTCCTGAATATGCAATAGTTTTATATAAAAAATTTAAATGATAACATTTTGGTTTAATATACTCAATAAAATATATTAAGAAAAGTTCAGCCTATGTCTACCTTTTTGTGTAGGTACCTGGAGAATTCAAAAGTACATGTATAATTGTATTGTAAAATTCTATTTCCAACAGTCAGCATTGATCTAATGTCATTAAGTACTAAAAAGAGCTGGCTTTTCTGTTCCAAATTCACCACTGAAACAAGTCTTATTCTCCCTCCTTGAATGATGGAAAGTCTTAAATGCCGGTCTTTATTTGTGAGTTTAGCATCAATCATTGAGGGTTGGAAATGTTCATATCAAAATGCAAAATACTCCTCATGCAGATTCTTCTCTAATATGATTACCTGTAAGACCTTTCCCTGGTGAGAAGCTACTGCAGCTCTCTAAGTCCATTACTGAATCCAGCTTTAGAAGCTGAAGTATAACCTCTTCACCTGGCAATCAAATACTCAAGGCTGTTATTTCATCTCACCCGATGCCAAGGTAGCCATCTAGATTTTACTTTGTATATTATATTCCCAGAACACAGGAATATGTATGAGGCCTTTATTCATGATGTTATTCTGATGGAGAATTTTGATTTTTCAAAGCAAACCCCTGCTTCATCGTCAAGGTTCAAGTTAACTATTGCTTCATTAAGGATGAATTTCTAAATCATTCTAATCCAATATTATGTTCTCCTTCTAGGAATCTCAAGTACTACTATTCTATGGGAACCTTACTATGAATAGTTTCTGTCCTTCTATAATTGAATCATTAAGCTACTTCTACATTCCAAGGAGTATAAATGAAACACAGGTAAAGAAATACGAAACGTTTAAATAACTATGTATTCTGGCCAGGATTTAGAGGGTCATATATGCATACATATATGCATATACACACACATACACACACATACACACACACACACACACACACACACACACACACATATATATATATATATATATATATATATGTTTGTGTACGAGGGTATGTTTGCTGTTACTGGCTCTTGAACTTGGGACCTGAACAGTCTGTTAGCTTTTTCACTCAAGGCTGGTCCTCTACCACTTAAGCCATAACTCCACTTCTGGCTTTTTGGTGGTTAATTGGAAGTAAGAGTCTCAACAGACTCATGTCTGAGCTAACATTGAAACATGATTCTCAAATCTTAGCCTCCTGAGTGCTAAGATTATAGGTGTGAGCCACCAGCACTCAACTAAGGTATATCTTTTCAGCTGCAAAGAAAGTAAGATGCTAAACAGTTTATTACTCAAGGAGTGGCAGTTTCACTGGGTGTTGTTTTCTACATAACCAAACACTTTTCTGACTTAGCTAGAACATGTGTCCCCCACCAAAAGAAGAGCGGAGCTAAGATGCTCACTGCAAACTCTTCATATCTGTACAAGTATAAGTTTGGGAGTTTTATTGTCTCTTCAAAGGAGGGAAGGACAAAGTACTCTAAAAGCTGTATTTGTTTATAATTGAACATGTCCTTATTTGATAACAGATGATCAATTAAAGTAAAGTGTGAAACTTGAAGAGTGTTTTGTCAAAAAGCAAAGATATTGGTAAAGCTGACAGTAATCAGCACTTCTTGCAAACAGCAAGAAATCCCTCTACTGCTTTCTCTTGGCACTGAGGATTTTGCTAAATCTGGCTCACCATTTTGTGAGTGGGAACAATCAGCTTGGTAGGTTGTAGGAAAGTATTATAATTAAATGTCCACCCACTTTTTCCTTTTTGATGAAAGGCTCCCATGAAACATACTAAAATAAGGTATATCAAGATAGATGAATTTTTGATGAGTAAGTCAAAGCATGAACAAAGCTGGATTTTCACATAGAGAAATTTCACTAATTCACAGATAATCTTCAGGCTTATATCATTACCATTGTCACAGTTAATGCTAAGTAACATGATGAAATCCATGAGGTTAGCCACAGATGGTAGCAATGGCAGTGTTCAGCATGAACTGACTTGCTGAGGCCAAATTATCATATGTATGATTAAAAATAATAATGGCACTAAAATGTTAGCTTTGGAAACATATTACATAATAGGCATATAATAAGTAATGCTTCTATTAAATATAATGGCATTCTGAATAATAGTTAAATAATCAAATACAGCTTATAAAGCACATCTCTTATGGGGGCACACATGCTGTGAAGTATTCAATTGTCACAAAATCCTTCTGAGAGAGATGTGGAACAGAGAATACAGTGCCTACTCTTGACAACTAATTGCAATGGCATTTACTAATATCATAGTGAAAATTATTTTAAATCCCTACGTGTAGCAGAGTACAGAGGCACTGGGCTTAAACTGTGCTCAGACATATTCCCACATCCCATTACTTCCATCTCAACATCAACTTTTAGAAAGAAAGAAAACTAATTATTTAATGGAGAAGTTATTAAGCACTAGATGTTTAGCCATTGCTCTTACAAGAGCCATAAAGCAATAAATAGATGTAAAAATAAAATCTTTACTCTAAGATTGCTGGTTTAAGACATTGTATTTTTACTTTCTCTTTCAATAGATATTATTAGTGAAAGTCAACAGAGTTGATGGAGCTCTAACTCACCATCAGAATGAGCTCCAAGTACTTCGGGTCACAATTCAATGGTCATGTTTGTCATTAACTGTTAATCACTATGTTAAGATGATCTTTAAAATGCCATCCTTCTGACTCCCTGATATCATTTCTACTCTGGCTCCATGTAGCCACAAAAAAGAATAATTTGGATGTTCAAAGTGAGCAAAGTTATACAAAACTAAAGTAAGATATGTAACAAAAAGCTATTTGCTGTTATTGGTACTATCTAGGTTTCTTTTTTAACTATCATTTCATTTACAATCATCTTAAAACAAATTGCATAATAATGTGATAGGCAGCTTCAAATATGGCTTCACCAAAGAACATGAATGCACAGGTCCAATTTATCAGACTCTCTGATCCTGGTTTCCATTCGGTACTCAAGTATCTGAAAGCCCTAATTATTGCCCACATAATTGCTTAACACCTCTTTTAGAAGTTCAGTTCCTTACTAACAATTTCTTACTATCTTACAAAGTTCAATTTCTTACTATCTTTCTGTAAAAGTTACAAGTTAGCCAATGCTTAAAGGGTTCCTGTAACTCTGTAGAGTTTATCTGCAAGGATCTGATAGGGTCTTTAAAAATGGACCTTTAATCCCATTTAGGTCTTACTTCAACAAGTTCACAGATTTCTTTCAGATTTCTCTGACAAACATAGCTGTTTTATCAAAACCGGGATATGTTGAGAATAGCTTTTTCTTTGAATCATTTAGAATCTAAGACTTTCTGTCCTGATATCAAATTATCCTGCTTGGGAATAAGATATGGTTTTTTTTCTCTGTAAGGAAGTAGTAGGTGAATTGAGAATCAATCCGTATAAGGAGAAGGCACAATGCCCTTGGAAACTAACATATTTGGTATTCTATTTCCACGAAATAAGTCACAGACACTTCGACTTCAATATTTTAGGATAATCAATGATTTCCTGTTACTTTCATTAAGCAACTCATTTCAAGAATAGAAAAAAAAAGACATTCCTGGGAAATAAATGCAGTAACTCCTTTATCTTCCTCTTGAGAAAAACAGAGTAAATTCAAGATGTATACTTAAAAAACACTTTTATTTTCTGCTGTTTATCTCTTAGGAAATTGAAAGTCTCTCAATTGAAAACACAATTTGGGTGAAACCTTAGACATTATCTTTGTCTCAACTTCATATTATAGATAAAGCAAACAAGGCCCCAAGAAGTATGTTAGATTAATGGTGGTGGTAAGTTCTTAGCTATTCTTTCCACTGAGGGTAGAGTCTCAGTTGTGTCACCCCCATGTCTGAAAGGCTATGCTATGGCATCAACCAACAGAATATGGTAGACAGGGCTTTCTGCCAACCTCTGGGCTCAATCCTAAAGGAGATGGTAGCTCCTAGTTCTTGTCCTTTGCTTGTTCTTATCAACTTGGCACCCCAAAATGATTCTGTGTGAAATAGAAGCTATGTCCTTCACATAAAGGCCATGCATTGATGTTGTATTCAAAACCACAACCTTTCCAGTTCACAGCTAAAAATGTGTGTGCATGTAACTGAGCTATTTCGCATATCCAACCAAGGCAAGCCTTCAGAATCATATGAGAAACCCTAAACGGGAATTGTCCATCTCTGCTTCCCAAAAAACCACAGATTAGTGAGATAATAGCAAACAATTGTTTTAAGCTATTAAGTTTAATAAAACTTTTTGCATTAGTAAAAGCTCCTTAGAACAGAAATTGACTTAGATCTAAGATTCAGAAGAATATGCGAGACCTAAATTTAGATATCACTCTTAACCTAGTATAATCTCTTTATAATGTGTTAAGGGAATGGAAGGATTTAAGTACTATCCATTCACAGTCTCCCAGTAGTTCATAATTCCTTTAGCTTTTATTCTTCAATATTCACATGGATAAGAGAACCTTTAAAATCCTTAAACACTTAAAACTGTTTCTTAAAATTTACGATAGTTTTGCTTTAAAAAATAGTGATCCCAAGTATTCCTTTTTTTTAATTTTTTTTCAAATTTTTTAATCAAACTGATGTACAGAGAGGTTACAGTTTCATACGTTAGGCATTGGATACATTTCTTGTACTGTTTGTTACCTTGTCCCTCATACCCCACTCCCTCCTACCCCTTTCCCTCCCCCCCCCCCCCCGGAGGTGTTCAGTTCACTTACACCAGTTTTGCAAGTATTGCTTTTGTAGTTGTTTCCCTTTTTTTTACCCCATGTCTCTCAAATTTGGTATTCCCTTTCAATTTCCTGCATCCAATACAAGTATACACGGTTTCCAGTATACTCAGATAAGATTACAGAGATAGTGCAGGTACAACCACAGGAAGGTGATACAAGAACATCATCAATAATAGAAGCTACATATACACATGGGACGTTGAAATTAGTTACAACTGTGATATAACAATTGTTTCCATAACATGGAGTTCATTTCACTTAGCATCATCTTATGTGTTCATAAGGATATAGCTATTGGGCCTTGTGATGCTCTGCTATGACTTGCCTAAACCTGTACTAATTATTCCCAATAAGGGAGACCATAGAGTCCATGTTTCTTTGGGTCTGGCTCACTTCACTTAGTATAACTTTTTCCAAGTCCTTCCATTTCTTTACAAATGGGACAATGTCATTCTTTCTGATAGAGGCATAAAATTCCATTGTGTATATGTACCACATTTTCCTGATCCATTCATCTACTGAGGGGCATCTGGGTTGGTTCCAGATTCTAGCTATGACAAATTGTGCTGCAATGAACATTGTTGTGCTGGTGGCATTACTATGATTTTGTTTGTGGTCTTTTGGATAGATACCCAAAAGTGGGGATGCTGAGTCATAGGGGAGTTCTATATTTAGCCTTCTGAGGAATCTCCATACTGCTTGCCAGAGTGGCTGAACCAGTTTACATTCCCACCAACAATGAAGTAGGGTTCCCTTTTGGCCACATCCCCTCCAACAATTGTTATTGTTAGTTTTCTTGATATATGACATTCTTACTGGGGTGAGATGGAATCTCAATGTTGTTTTGATTTGCATTTCTTTTATGGCCAGTGATGTAGAGCATTTTTTCATATGTCTCTTGGCCATTCTCATTTCCTCATCAGAGAAGTCTCTTTGTAAGTCTTTAGCCCACTTGATGAGGGGGCTATTGGTTCTTTGTGGTTTTGTTTTGGAAGAAGGTAATTTTTTTAGTTCTGCATATATTTTAGAGATGAGGCCTTTGTCTGTTGAATGTCCGGTAAAGATCTTCTCCCAGTCTGTGGGCTTTCTGTTTATCTTGCGAGCTACGTCCTTTGCTGTGCAGAAGCTCTGCAGTTTGATGCAGTCCCATTTGTCCAACCTTTCTTTGATTTGTAGCCTTTCTGGGTCTTTGTTAAGGAAGTTCCGTCCTGCGCCAAGGAGCCCAAGTGTTTCTCCTACTCCTTCCTTACCTTAACCAAAGAAGTGAAAGACCTCTTTGATGAGTACTTTAAAAGCTTGAAAAATGAAATTAAGTCAGAACTAAGGAAATGGAAAAACCTCCCATGCTCCTGGATTGGGAGGATTAATATAATCAAAATGGCAATATTGCCAAAGGCTATCTACAAATTCAATGCAATACCCATTAATATCCCAACACCATTTTTTAATGAAATAGAGGAAGCAATCCAGAAATTCATATGGAACAATAAAAGACCTAGAATAGCAAAAACAATCCTAGGCAGAAAGAACAGTGCTGGAGAAATTACAATACCCAACTTCAAGCTGTATTATAAAGCTATAGTAACAAAAACAGCTTGGTATTGGCACCGGAACAGGCCTGAAGACCAATGGAACAGAATTGAAGACCCAGAAATGAACCCACAGAACTACGCCTACTTAATCTTTGATAAAGGAGCTAAAACAATAGTATGGAAGAAAGATAGCCTCTTTAACAAGTGGTGCTGGCAAAACTGGTTCAACACATGCAACAAACTAAAACTAGATCCTTATATATCACCCTGCACCAAAATCAATTCCAAATGGATTAAAGACCTTGAGATCCCAAGTATTTCTTAAGACAATATCTCGGTAATATATCATGAAAGAAAATGTTCCTTAGGTAAACTTACATGAGAAAACTCTGAACTAAATTAAAATTTCAAATAGCCTTTAATTCAGTATCTACAAAAGGAGTTAGAACATTTTTCTTATTAGAGCTGTTTAACCAAGGTGCCCTTTTCAATGAGCATTTGCTAACATTTCTGCTTCTTAGAAAGGCTAAAACTGAGAAACAGAAAAATAAAGATACAACTTTATCAGCAGAAACCAAAGTTTAGTTTTAAATCCCTGCACAAAGTGTGTGATTTCTTTCTAAAATTTCATGTAACTCCACCTTAAAGAATATAGTTTTAGACAAAGCCTTGACAATTTTCAGGAACTATGATAACTAGGTACCCTTTATTAACTGTTCATGTTGCTCTATCCCATTATAGTCTATGTTCTAGTGTAGGTTTACTTTTTAAAGCTTTGATACAGAAGCATCTGAAAGAATAAACTAAAACTAGACAATCAATTGCTGAATTAATTCATTAAAATTTATAATTCTGGAACCAGCACCTAAACTGGTTTAGGTTTTGTACCTTTCTTTTTTATAACAAACCCATTGGTATCTTACTTGCTGTAGTGTGCAGAATTCTGCAGGTATTCAGAGGCGATTTCCAAGTTGGGGATTAAGCAGTTTTAAGGCTTAAATGATCTTAGTAATTATGTATCATTCTCTTTCTCTTATTTTTATTACATTTTGGAGGCTAGAATCTTGCAAGGATACAGTACAAATGATAGATGCATTACACATTTCCTTCCCAATGCTTTTACATTGATGATGTTCAGAAAATCCTCTATGTTGTTAGATTAAGTGTGGGTCTAACTCAGGTAGGTGGTGATTATTTCTCCTACTTGCATCTCATAAGCAATTTAGGGCACAAGACATATATTTTACTTCAGAGTTCACAACTGGTGTGGCAGTTCAAACATTTAATATGTGTAAGTCATGGGAACTAAAAATCCAAATAGACACTAGACATAGAAACTGGTAGAGTCATGTTAATGAGTAACAATTAAATATCACCTCTGGTATGCATCTCTTGTATAAATGGCATTTCCCTATTTCTTGTCACTGGTCCCTGTCTGTATTTTCATCTTACTTGTACAAGAAATTCTTCCCTTCTGGTTTCCTGTTATACCACAGCTGTGGTATAAATTTCATATGTCATAGCTTCCATGGTCTGCCTCTGGAGAGACCTCCCAGCACTTCCTGAGTTGTTCACCAATATGTCATCTTGCTTCCCAATCAATCTTTCTTCTAGTGTCTGTATCTTTTTTTCCTCTTGGTTAATGATAGGATTTGAACTCAGAACTCAATTGAAAGCTTGGTAGGCTAGCCCTCTGTGCCTCTAACCCTCATGTATCCAGTTTTGTAAGGGAATTATAGTTTATATTTTCATAGTCTCTTTCTGAATTCACAATCCTACTTAATTATTCATGGATCCCTTTGTCTCAATATATCCTACATTCATATTCTATAGTTATATTACATAGTTGAATAGATCTGAAACGCTGAAGACATGGCAAAAAACAATAGCATTGACAGAATATTTGATACTTCTAAGTTGAAATGGGAAGAAAATATTTGTATAAAATGGAGTATCTGATAAACATATGTGCACTGGCCAGCGTGCTAAAATCAAATACAGTGACAACAGGGAAGGGAAACAGCAAAGGACAGACAAAGAACAAAGGGCAAACCAATGCAGTGATACTCACAAAACAACAGGTTAGAAATTAACTGTACAACTTGGGGGGCAAAAATTGGGGAGGAGGGAAGATGAGAGGAAATAAGGGATAACAAGTTTGACAAGAAATGTACTCATTACCTTATGTATGTAACTGCAACCCCACTATACATCACCTTAAGAATAAAATTAAATATAAAAAATGAAATATATGTATTTAGCTGGTTCTTTCCTATGGCTCTGGTACAATACACACTTAGAAATCAAAACAGCAGTGAGCATTGTTTCATAGCTGTTTCTGAATACATTGTTTCTGTTTCCAGTCAGTGTAGGATATTTCATGCTGATACAAACACCTTCCTGGTGCCTAGGCCCACCTCTGCCACATTTGTAATACATTTTCAAAAGTTTTATCTGAGTACAGTTCACTGTCAATGGGAAAGGAAGGCCCATTTTCATGGATTTAGAGTGGTTGTGATTTTAGCATGCTTACCTCCACAAGCCTGCTGGTGTGCTCATGAAATATTGCAGCATATTCTTTTATTTCCTTCTCCCGGCCATTCTTAGCAGCTTCGATGAGAACCAAAAGTGGGACTGTTGTATCCAAGAAAGAGTCTGACACATGATCTATAATAGCCTTGCGGAGCTGAGGAGAAATAAAAAAAATTCAACCTTTTTTCCCAATGAAAGAGTCATGTTATATTCCATTCTTACAATTTTAGAGGTTGCAGATTTTATTTTATACATTCATACTGGAATGTATAAAATCAAGAATTTATAAAATGTATAAAATCATATTAAACTGTGTGTGAAGGTCATTTACTGAAGTAAGAAAAATATCTAGGGAAAAATTATCCATCAACACTTTTCTTGCTCCTCAAAGTCTTAAGTTTTCTTCCTATTGCTCTTAGACCTTAAGTCAAATTGTAAGTCATAAAACTACTTTTTCCTCAAAGAAACTGCACTACTAAAATGTTTATGTAGATGTACAAATAACATAGTATTCTCATATTTTCTTAATTACAAAATTATGAAATATTTTCCACCTTATTAGAAGAACTGATGATAAATTTTGATTAGCTAAATTCATGGTAATTAAGCTAAGTTAGATCACAAATTGTGGCAGATAATAACAGATTAATAGAGCAAGAAGAAGAATAAATGAATTTGATATCCAATTTTCTCCATTGGCTTTAATTGTTCTTGCCCTCACACCTCAAATGATTAAACAACTATAACATTCTGTTACAATTAGTTCTTTTAAATTAGATTACATGTTAGCTTATAAATGACAACCAGATAATTACTCTACTCAGCAGATATTTTCTGAGCTTTAAAACCACATTGGAAAATTAATTCATTGTGTTTATATGATAGTAGGTCCTTAAGGATCAGAATATCCTGAAATGTTTCATTAATACTATCAATGGCTGTGAGTGGCTCAGAGGTTTCAGGATCACTCCCCTCATTTAGCTTAATAACCTCTATGCAACAAAACATAGAAAATCTCAAATAGGAAAATTGTCATTTATCTTCTGTGAAAATTATATTTTAGGGTATTTTATGCCAAAATACAGCTCAGTGTTTGATTAGTGAGAATTACTAGGAATACACTTTCAGAGTGGAATGATTGAGATGCATTTTTTTAAGAAGCACAGTATTTTATGATAATTATAGAAAACAAATAGGAAAACAAATCCATAACAATTACAGGCTTCTAAGAAAAATAAAAGTGCCTCTGCCCAAGGGGTAAATCATGTTCTGAAGATGTGTAAAATTTCTGCCCCCAACAATATCACGAATGCTGCAGGAAGCTTGGGGAGGAAAGATCCTGTTTAGCATGCAGAAAAGAGAATCTCTAATTGCAACAAATTAATATTTACTGAACACTTGGTAGGACAGAGTATAGGGTGCTAAGAGGTTACTAGCAAGGGGAAGACCTTAAGTGAATGAACAATGTGTTTGTTGTTTATGGGAAGTGGATCTATAAAGTCAAGCATGAGATTTTAGTTTTGGATTGGTTCTGAGAAGCATATGTCATGTAAATTTCAGAGATGTAAAGAAAAAAGCAGCAGGAATCTCAGAGAGAGACAACTTTCAATGACCAGACCTCCCTCATACTTTTATTTTTGTATTATTATTACCTTTATGTAGTATATAAAGCAGTTGCCATTTAACAAAACAGCTTATGAATGCAATATATCTTGATCAATGTTCCATCTATCCTTTTTATTTGTAACTTCGACATGAGGGACATATTGGGAAGGCACTGTGGTTCATTCATAAAGAATCAATGCCCTAGGGCTAATTTCAGAGAAGACCATGCAGGAACCATGTAGGGGAGACACACAGTGAGGAGACATCTATGAATGAAATCCTAAGAAACATTACTATTTATGAGAATTGGGTAAAGGCAAGAGTAGGACCTAGAGAGAGATGGAAGATAATGGCCAAAAACAAAAAGAACAAGGGAGAGATGGGAGGTAGAAGGATGGAAGGGGTGACATTGGTCAATGTCGGGACCTGAAGGATCCCTTTTCCCCTATCTCCCGGGGAAATGCCTGAACCCCAGAAATTATGAGAGAGCACTCGGCCTTATCTTCCAACAGCAGAATGCAAAGGCATACCATCATGGGTTACACTAAGTTGAGGAAAGGTTGCCGATGCCTCCCCTCCCCCCGGTCCCCTCACGTTTCAGGAGTGGCAGCAGAAGAAGACATCAGGGAGAGGCCTGGATGTTTGAATGGGTCTCAAAGGATTTAATTGGGAGGGGGTTTATATAGCGGTAATGGCGGGAAAAGAGGGGGACTGGCCAAAGGGCCACTCATGGGCTAAAGACCATGTCTATCAGGTGATGTCATGAAACGTCCTTTGTGGGCTGGACAACCCCTATCATGGTGGCACGCATGTGTTTGCCTCCCCCAGGGGTGGGGTCTTCTCTTCCAGTTGAGGCCAGAAGGTGGAAGTGGCTATCTTTAACACTGTCCCAGGGCTGGGGGAAGGGCAGTGTCTCGGGAGCTCTTGTCGCCCTTCCCCCATTAAGGTCAAAACTGAGTCCCCAACAGGTCAAGATGCATTAGACTCATAGACTGACATATCCAGTTGAAACCCCTTTATAAAACTACTTAAATTAAAAGTTCAAAACGAAGCAAGTAGAAGCAATTACCAAGACCTAAAAGGCAAATTTTCAAATAAATCTATGTCATTACTCTTCAAATATATTTACCCTACCAAAACTTCTCAGTACTCAAAACACAATTGACAAATCTTTTTTTTATAAAAATTTAAGGAAGTGAAAGTACGGATCAAGTGGCAGAGTGCCAGCCTGGAACTGAAAAAGCCAAGCAAGAGTGCTAAGGCCTCGAATTCAAGCCCCAGTACCAGTACACACACGTGCACACACACAAAGAAAATTTAAGTGTTCTCTGGATGTTCCCTATTCTCTTATTGAAACACACACACACACATAAATATATACACATATACATATATTCACAGACAGAAAATATATGTAATGTATATATGTACATATGTACAAATGTGTGTAAATACATATATATTACATATGTGTATACACACATATATGCCATCATGTCTTGTTTTTCCTTTATTATAATGTTTAATATTTATCACCTCTACTAGATTATGTGGGATCATGCATTTACATCCTGCCTTTCCATCATGCAAGATGTTTATTAAAATGCCTTTCTTTTGGTAGAAAAGAAAGGAAATCAAGTACCCAAAACAGCAGATTTTACAAGTCTGCAAGTAGATGTTATAATTATGTTTGGTAGATGGGCTTTTGCATATAAATTTTTGCTCTGATCCTCAATGATACCTAAGAAGTCGGGTTATTTTCTTGTGGTCATCCAATAACACAGAGTGATTTTTCACTAATGCAAAAATCTAGTCTCCACTGTAAAATGTGCATCCTTTTTGTCTCATGACAGGAGTTAATTAGTAGAAATTAGCAACTTGTCTTAGGCACAAGTGAAACCTGTATGAGGTCATAAGCAGTCATCAGGTAGAGAATATTTCTCCACTAAAAGCATCTGAACCCATGCAATGAACCAATGCATGCACAACATTCTGCTTACTCCCTGTCTGACTTGCTGATCCCTGAATTCCCAAGACCTTTTATGCTCATACCTTCATACCTTATGGTTATGGATTCCATCAGTGGCTTTTTGTGTCTTATACATGATCTTCCAGACCTGTCTCTCATTATCTTCAGAAGGGAAGATATCCCATACTTTTCTGTGTTTTCCTGTCTCTGGATCTTCTCTAAGACTCTGTGAGATTTCCAACCCAAGAACAAATGCACATTGAAAGTTCTAGAGATTCCACAGAGTGGGAAGCACCACCCTTGGGCTATGGGGATAGGCGTCACTGGATAAAGGCCCTACTTGCCATCCATTGGTCAGACAAGTTGAGGGCTAGCAGAAGATAAAAGCTCTTTAACTTTCATAGCATTCACCATATCCTTTTCCTCTCTGACTTATTTTGTATGGTTCCCTTACACTAATTTTTTTGAATCATACCCCAATAAACTAACTAAAGTCAAGTCCTGTAGTAAGACTCTGTATTCACAAAGGTGAACCCAATATAAAACACACACCATACCCTTGTGTTAAATGTCTGGTCATGTACCAATTACCAGACTTCTGTCCATACATAAATTAATCTGTGCTGATCACACTGCTTGGCATATCACTGCCATGGCCTATGCTGCAATGATGCTGAAAGCAGTATTATTGTAGGATGAGGTATGCAGATAAGAACAAGATACAGAGATAACAATGTTAGGCAAAGACATTTTATCATATAACCTACTCCTGTGAGAGTTATTTTTGTTACTCTGTACAGTCATCTACGCATATAATATTTTCATAGCTTCTACCTTATTTATTTCCAGACAGTTTTCCTGTCCAATGGACATAACACATTCCTTTCACTTAGTGACATATAAAATAAAAGAATTTTAACAATGAATCTAATATGCCCATGCAAACACACAAGCCACAATGAGTGATAAAATCTGAAGTTATAGGAGAGCCACCAGGAGAGGCATATATTTTCGATAAAAATTGGTTTGCAGCCAGGCATGAACAATGTCAGAACAAAACAAAACCAATGGGGCTTTCCATCTTTTCTCACTACAGTTTAATAAAAGGTTTTGAGACATCAATTTTTCTATTTCCCACTGATATCAGAAGTTTGGGATCTCAAATAAAATAATATGTTTTTCTACAATTGAAACTCAAAAGTGAAAGACCTTTGTGAAAACTACAAGAAAGTCCCACCATGATCACCAAATAAGCAAACAGAAGAAATAAGCTTGTGATGGGAAGAGGAATTGAGACTTGAAAAAAAAAAATCATCATCCTTAGGGAACTGGAAAAACATACATTTACACCTATTAATGCCAATTCAATTTTCAGCCAAAGATCAAAGAAAGAAAGAAAGAGAGAGAGAGAGAGAGAGAGGGAGGGAGGGAGGGAGGGAGGGAGGGAGGGAGGGAGGGAGGGAGGGAGGGAGGGAAGGAGGAAGGAAGGAAGGGAAAGAAAGAAAGAAAGAAAGAAAGAAAGAAAGAAAGAAAGAAAGAAAGAAAGAAAGAAAGAAAGAAAGAAAGAAAGAAAGAAAGAAAGAAAGAAAGAAAGGAAGGAAGGAAGGAAGAAAGAAAGAAAGAAAGAAAGAAAGAAAGGAAGAAAGAAAGGAAGGAAGGAAGAAAGGAAGGAAGGAAGGAAGGAAGGAAGGAAGGAAGGAAGGAAGGAAGGAAGGAAGGGGAAGGAAGGAAGAAAGAGGAAGAAAGAAAGGAGAGGAAAGGAGATGTTGGCCCATGAAAGCATTAGAATATAGGAGTTCTCTACAAAATTATAACAACTCCTATGAGAAAAGTATTAGTACTCTCTAATGCTATTTCTCTATCTCACTGGTGGCAGTAATATGGAAACACAAGTATGATTACAACAATATACAGGACACCTGGTTAAATTTGAATTTCAGATAAACACCATTTTTTAGCAGAAATATGTCCATGAAATATTTGGAACATAATTACATTGAAGCATATTTGTTGCTAATCTGAAATTCAAATTTAACTGGGCATATTGTGCTTTTATTTTTCTAAATCTAGTAGTTCAATATGCAAGGAATTTTTTCTCTTGACTTTTTTAAAAAAAATAATAAATCCAAAAGCTTTGGGGGTATGTTGATTAGTTCTTTATATGTAACTTTGTTGACAGCAATATAGATAAAAGAGACAGGGCAAGTGGGATGGGGGATAGCATTGTAATAAAGAGAGAAGAAAGCTCTGAAGGGTGGAGTTTCTTAGTTCCAGTGAAGGTTTTGAGTTGATGACCCTTCCTCCTTAAGCAAGTCACCTCACCATACTGGCCTGCTTTCTCTCTGCTTCTAAAACACATTGTGCCAATAAGATCCTTTCATCTTTTAAATTCTGGGATTCTAAGTGCTGACCGTAGACATAGACATAGAACTCACATTAAGGCCATAAAGTTGAGAAACTGGAATTCTCACTGAATTAAAAATTGTATTTTTATACAGCTAATATTAATGATCTGAGAATCCTCATTTATTCCTCTTCTAAATCTGCTTCTGAATTAAAATGATTCCCTAGCAATTTCACTAAATCTTCTCCTTTAAAGTACGGTAATATATTGCCTTAAGAGCTCTTGGTGAAAAATCTTTGTGTCCCTATTTTATGAGCTAATGGTGGCCAAGCTAATATGTGAGAAAAGTTTTGGCTAAAAACAGTGGGAAGGAATGGAAATCAGAGGTCTTTGAGATTGGCTGAAGCTTCCTATTTCTTGAAAAATAAACTGTACCATAATATTAGGCATTTAAAAATTTTAGTGAAATCATTTCTGTACTTCATTCTTGATAAACCAAGGTATAAAAGTTGCTTTAACATAAACAGAAAATAATTTATGAAAGAGCTTTAAAATAATCAAAGTAACAAATTGGACTCTTAGTTATGCATTGTTTGCTAGAAGCATTTGGATAATAAACTCAGTTCTAAGTATAAGAGTTTGAACATGGGGCTTGCTCACTCGGTTGGTACTCTATCACTTGTGCCACATCTCCAGTCTAGCTTTTTGGCTTCTTATTTTAGAAATGGAGTCCCACTGACTTTTGTACCTGTACTAGCTTTGAACTCCAATCCACTGGGATCTCAGACTTCTGAGTGGTTAGAATTTCAGCATGAGCCACTAGCACATAGCTAAACAGAGTTGCTCAAGTCATAAAAATCAACTTGACAATATTCCCTAAAATCTTAGTATGCACCACACCACACAGATGTGAATTTATTTAATCATCAAAGCACTACTGTATAGTATTAATGCTATTTCATACATTCATAGAAGCCTAAAGAGATGGACTCTAGGCCTGACATCTCACATCAGGTTAGGACAGAGCCAGAATATGACATTGAGACACACATTATTTCTTCTATGTTTTATGTTTGTCCAAAACATGGTATATGAATGAAAAAAATAGATACTATTGTTTACTAGTCAAAATTAATTTTAAAGGAACAAAAGCAAGAATTAAGTATTTCAGCAATAACCAAAGCTTCCTTTTCCGTGTTTATTTCTCTCTCCCCAGCTCACCTGTCTGCGAAGGTCTCTGGTCTTTTGGCACATATTGTCTATAGCGACATTCAGAGTATTGCTCCTTTCCTTTTTTCCAGTCTGTGAAGGAGAAAGAAAAATGACATAAGCAATGGTACCAAATTACTCTTTATCACTTTGCAATTTGCTTTCTAAATTTCCTGAAAATAACAGCTTGAAAATTCAAGAATAGTTTGCAAAACTGCTATGATATTTCATATGATTCATGAGCATTTCACTTAAGAAGTGGGATGGTGATTAAAGCTCACATTATTTTCTTCTTTAAGCTTCTGCAATATTTCTGATACAGAGTTTGGTTGTATTCATTGTGGCAGGAGGCAGAGCGTTATCTCCATGAAACTCTGATCTTCATTCTTAACAAGTCAACTTCTTAAACGCTAAGCATGCAATTAGCTTAAAAGCATTAGGTGCCCAATTTGTCAACTTCTGTGGGAGTTTCTGAAGCCATTTTTGCGGTATATTGTGTAAGTTATGCAGAGCCATATTGGAGTTTTGCTAAACACTAAATAAAATATGCAGTGCAAATTCATACAATTTACGAAAGTTGACCACACTTTTAAGCTGACAACATTCCAAGAACAAATTGTTTTTAGTAAGAAATGAAAGCTGTTTTTTGGCTCTTTAAGATAATTTGTGCAACACCTTTTTATCCTTTGAGTAGAAGGGTTCTCTCTGTTATATCTTTAACCTAGTTCTTTTGGCTACTAATCACATAGAGAGTCACCTTCATCAATATTTTTTTCATATTATTGTTTTGTGGGAGACAAATGGATTGAATCTAATCATACTTTTTCAGTGATATCTCACATAAAAGAGATAGAAAAAATCAGTATGTAATTCACATCTAGGAAAATTGCTGCTCTTACATTAATATACTAAAAAGGGCCCTAGAGGGGAAAAAAAAAGACCTTGAAAATCAGGAAGCCAAGTTTCAGCCACTGGAAAAAAGGGAGTTTACAACACAAACTGCTCACAAAGAGAAATTGGGGAAAACCTGGACTTGTAGGAAGCATCTAACGCTCTCCTCAATGACTAAACTCATGCATAAATCCATGTTTAGATGAAAAGACTTTTTAACAACATGTTCAAACCCAGGATTCTGTCCTAACTACCTCTTCAGTCATTCCTCCTGCTCCCTCTTCACAAGCACTATCATGTACAATAGAAATATCCCTATGCTTCTCTTTTATTTGTCCTCATTCTTACATAAAAGATACCTTTGGCTTTAGAGAGGATCTCCAAAATACCTTTGAAACCCTCACTATTCCTCAACCATTTCCACAAAGAATTCCACCAAGAATGACCCTATTCAAAAGTAAACTCTTACCTACCTCTCCTCATTCCAGTTGCATTCCCCAGTTACAGACTCTATTTCCATGCTTTTTACAATCATTCCAGTCCCATTAGAAGGTTGATATTCTATATCAAGTACATCATTTTAAATATATTTTTAAAATTTTATATTTTTATTACTTATATAAGACTTATTGACTGGAGTTGCTAAATCAACAACTTTACTCAAGACACAACAAAGTTTAATCAGGAGCCTAGTACATGATACCAAGGTATAGTATTAATATCTGAAGAAAAGTTTAGCATTAGCCTTCAAAGCACAGCTAAAGTCCTCTATTAACTAGGGTTGTTGGCTGCCACTAAATAAATTATAGATAGATTTTGTCAGTCGCACTGTTACTAATATTGAATCTGTAAAGAATGGCTATCATTTGAGATCATCCTATAAACTGCAAGGTGTCTAGCATTCATGAACCCATGTCTAAAAATCTCCCATAACAATTCTGAGGCACTAGGGCAACTCAATGTTAGCATCACACATTTCCAGCCATGTTCTACAGGGAACCATGGTAGAGACTCTCTAAGTCTTTTTAACGTATATGTGAACATGACCTAGACTATATCTAGGGAGAAGAGAGGCTAGGAAAGGAGAGTGAGGACAGGAGACAGTACTGTTGGGTCACTTAACTGAGCACAAATAAAGTTCTAGATAACAGACAACAGAACAATAATTGCAATGTAGCCACATGAAATCTGTGGCCACATTCACACTTCCTTCCCACTCATCTCCACACCATCAATACAGAATGTGAAGGGTTAATCCAGGGCCTGCATAAAGCAATGGCTTAAAAAGACACACAGTGGGCTGAGAGACAGTTTCTAATTTTATCTGAAGAGACTAACTAGCTTAGCCCTTAGTCTCCAGTTTCATGCATCATTACCTACCTCTTACATCTCTTTCTACTTCATAAAAGCCCAGATTACCAAAGGAAAAGGAAAAGGAAAAGAAAAAGAAAGGAAAGGAGTACAAAGAGATACCCTACACCTCTTTGAATCCACCCCCTCACAATCACAGGAATAATAGGAGAGCATCCTGTAGTGTTGGCTGTAAAAACTCATGAGCTTCTATTATGTGATTCACTTGAACACCTAAAAGATGACAGCCATCTCAGACCTAGCAGCAGAAGCATGCAAAACTTTAATAAAGGATGACAAAAAGTGACTTGGTGAGAGGACCTCAATATAAAGATGACTTCCTAATTTCTACCTGGAGCTTCACCTTGGTGTAAAGGGTTTTATTGGGTCAAAGATACTTTTTTTCTCTAGGTAATAATGAACAGCCTTTACCATTACAGGAAGTGTATAATGCTTCCTTCTTTTCCTTCCTTTCCTCTCCTACCATGCCCCACCCCTACCCCAGCTTCTTTTTCATCTCCAGCTTTTTATTTGATGGCACTTGCTCTATTTATCCAGATTTATTTGGCTTCGTTTGAGCCATTTTATGCCTCTTTATTCCTTTTGTGTGACATAAAAATAAATAAAGCAAGGAGAAATAGTCCTAGCCTGTTTAAAAACCCTCATTCCTTCTGTTTTTGAAGCCGTAACAAATCATCAAGCAATGAACTAGAACTGAAGGAGAATTCTACATCATGAGGTAAGGGATAGAGGGCAAAATATTAAGACAATCACAGGTACCAGTCAGAACCTGCCAATGTCCCAAGAGCTTAGAAATAAGATCTTTCTCTAAGTAGCAAAATAAAGTCATCCCAGCACTACTGAGGGAAAAGGGATGGATCTTGGGGAATGTAAGGGAAAAGGGCATTAAGAAAATCCGGAAGGCATGGGCTACCACTGGACAGGGGAAGCAGTCACATTATTATCAATAAATACATGGCTGAGAAGTAAAGACTTCAAAAGAACAGGCTGCTCATAGCCTTCTTCAATGAAATTGTGGCTCATGTCTATAATCTCCAACTACTCAGGAGGCTAAGATCTGAGAACTGATGTTCAAAGCCAGCCCTGGCAGACAAATCTGTGAGACTCTTATTTCCAATTAACCAGCAAAAATCCAGAACTGTAGGTGGTTCTGGGTTATTCCCCTGGCTCAGGTAGTGTAGTGTCTGCTGTGAATGAAAAAGCAAAGAAAGAGCATGAAATCTCAGTCCTCAACGTCAAATCACACTACCATGACCACCCTCAATTATTATTTCATATATTATTATTATATTGCACATATAAATACTGCCCCAACATGATGTGAGCTTGTGCCTGCATAATCTTAGTGACAGGTATTTTTGTCACTTCTATCTCTTCATTGCTTCTATATAACTAACCCTCCAGGTGCTTACTCTCTGTAAAAACAGAACGAAGTCTGGTTATGTTCCTTCTTTGCCTAAAAACCCTTCACTCTATCCTTATCACTGATGAAGGTAGAAACAAACCCTTGATTAAAGTGACTCTACTTTTAAGCCATTAATGATACATTTTAATGGGTCTTTTGTGTTCTATATATGATCATCCCAATGGAAGAATTCTGCTTCTAATAAGCCATTTTTTTCTGCTTGCTTTCTACTTTTCTAATTATGGACAGCTTTCAAGCTGTAACTCAATTACTAAATTTTACATAATGTTAATCTCCTGTGTTGGAATTCATCACTTTTCCAAGATATTTTCTCCTACTTCTTATAATCCCCTTGTAATACTTGCATTAATAAGTAGTCCATTATAGTCAATACATTTTCATTATCTATTTGATGACAGACACTACATAAGAATCAGTGATTCTATTAGACTTAGTGTTGTCTTTTGAAGCACACATAACTAGTGATAGAAATAGGCACAGAACACAGAGCTTAACAGATGTTATCTAGTGTGACACACAGATTGATGAGATTAGCACTCTCAGGGAGGACAAGGGAACCATTCCTATCAATGTTACAATGTTGTACCAAAGGATGCAAGGCAGGTAAAGATAAGCTAAGACCATTCTGGGGAACAGAGGTCATATAAGCAAAGGTCCTTAAAGAGTATTTGGTAACTAATTTAAAATGAGCTGGGGAGGTCTGATCCTGGAGGCCCTTGCCACATGGAGAAATGAGATTCGACCCCCCAGACAACTGGAAATCATGAGATTTAATTGAGTGAACAATACAGTCAGACAGTATGAAATGAGCTGGCGTTGGCGTGTAGATTCAAGGAGATTAAGGGCACAATCAGGCAGAAGAATTAAATAGTCACAGCAATATCCCACAAGAGAAATGAGAAGTGTTCCAAGTAATGCAAGGGCAAATTGATATAGAGGCACATGACAGACTCTAGTGCTGTGCATGAGTACTAGGTAGGATGGTGGCTGGCAGGTGTTGACAGATGTGAGGAAGAGAATGATCTAGGCAGATGTCCAGGTTTCCAGCAGTGATGACTGACTGACTGGATAATATTGCTGTGAGCTAAAATCATGAAGAACCAGGTCAACTCAAGATTGATCATTTCAGTTTTGAAATTGTTGAAGGACCTGTAGAAAATTCACATTCATTTTGTCCTATTGTTGATTGCTGACTCCATCTTTCTCCCTCTTGCTCTCTTGCTTTCTTGCTCTTGCTCTTTATCACACACATACACTCTCACTGTATTATCTTCTTGCACACATGTCTTCCTTATAGCATCAAGCACAACACTTTAGAACATGGCAAAGAGTTATTTTGGGGATAATAGAGAAATGGATGAATGTACAAGACTTTGACACATCCATCTAGGCCTTAATTTCCAAACCTATAGAATTTGTTTTTGTTATTATAAACATTTTTATCATTACTGTAAAGTTGGTGTACAGAGGATTACAGGTTACATAACTCAGTTCTTGAGTACATTACTTTTTTAACAGTGTCACTCTTACCTCTCATTTCCTACCAGATTTTGCTCTTCTGGTCCCCCTCCCCCGCAAGTTGTATCGTTCATTTTCAACATAGTGTCTAGTGAGTACCACTGCTGCATTTGTTCACCTTTGTCCCACTATTTCTGTGCATTCTTTTTCTTCCCCAAACAGATATATTGGCATGCAAGGTACAGAACTCAAAATCAGTGACAAAGGGCAAAAATAAAGCAAAAGAACAAAAATTCTTCTTATTTCCATTTGTTGCAGTTCATTTCAATAAATACCATTTGATATGATCTTATGTACATAGCTAGTGAGCCTTTGTGATCATCTCCTAAGAATATCCTATAAAAGTTTGTTTCCAAATTATTCCTATATCCCTTTTATGAAAGGGTCACATTTTCTGGGAGGGAAAGAAGATGTGTTGCTTTATTGCACAAATTCTTGCCTTCACAGTCATTGAAAATGTGTTGAAATGCTTAAGATATAAGGTAAAAAATTATACAACTGGAGAAACCTGAAAAAGGAAGACCACTCTGCTCACCCCAGAAAGCTTCAAGTACGGAGGCATCAGGATTAAAGAAAAAGATAATGTACCA
Organism: Perognathus longimembris pacificus; assembly: GCF_023159225.1. Taxonomy (NCBI): domain Eukaryota; kingdom Metazoa; phylum Chordata; class Mammalia; order Rodentia; family Heteromyidae; genus Perognathus; species Perognathus longimembris. The sequence continues at coordinate 42,878,301 of NC_063162.1, forward strand.
AATTCATAATCAAATGAACCTGTGTAGAGGGGCTCTGTGTAGAATTTAAACAGCAGGAAAATATTTTTGTTGTGTTGTTGTTGTTTTTTATGTGCATGCCATTTTACTCCAGGTTTTAAAATGAAACATTTTCCTTTTAGTGTAAAATCTTTATTTCATGATAAACTTGAAATATGATGCCCTTAAACTTAGTTCTTCTTTCTAGAAGTGGCTTTAAAAAATATTTTATGCTTAACAAATGGCAGAGGAGCAGATTTCAGTTCACAGTTTTTCCAGTATGAGAGATATACAAATAGACAAGCATAAAAAAATGAAAACCCTCTTCTTAGAATACCAGTGTAGTGAGTGGCTTATCAGAAAGACACTGATTGGGCAAACCCAATAAACTCTGAAGCAGGGGCTATGATATGGAAATGAAACTAAAATAAATGGGAAGTTAATTTTGATATTTTAAATAGGGTCCTTAAAAAGAAACATAGGCTACATGGCTCCCCTCATTTGCAATAATTAGAATATACCTATAAATCTACAAGTAGACTCATTGGATAATAAAAGACAAATAATTACCTAGATATGATTAATTAAACAGCAATCTAAACATTAACACGGTGAGACCAAAGGATGATATTCTTAGGAGAGGATCCCAAGGGCTCAGTAACTATGTGCATATGAGCATATGAAATGATGTTTATCAAAGTGAACTCTAAGAAATGAAAGCAAGAGATTTTTTATTGTTCTGTTGTAGTTCATTCTTTTCTTCTTTCTGTTTTTCCTTTGGTTTATTCCCTTCAGTTGCTGTTTTCCTTTTAATTTCTGTACATTTTGTCTTATATAAAAGCTTATCTGATTTAGGATGGGGAAGGGGAAAAACAGAAATTGTGAGACAAGCGGTGAACCAATTCAGCAGTGAAACCCACTGGACCCTATGTTGGAAATGAATTACACAACTTGGGAGTGAGAGAAATAAAGAGGTGGTAAAGTTGGAAGAGAATGAAGGAGGAATTGACACTGTTCAAAAGGAAATGTACTCATTACCTGACTTATGTAACTATAACCCCTTTGAACATCACCTTTCTAATGACAATAAAATCTAATGTAATTTAATTTTTTTAAGTAACTGTGTAACAATAGAATAAAACTACTAGAAGAAAACAGAAGAAATGCTTCAGGACATGTAAAACTTTTGAAAACAGGACCCCAAAAGCACAAGAAGTAAAAACACAATTTAAATCAAGCTACCAAGCTCCTGCACAAGGAGGGAGAGTAAAGAATGCAGAAATTACCTAAAGAACAGGGAAATAATATCTGAAGTATTTGAGGAACTACAAAAACTCACTTGCAAAAACAAAAACTCCAATTAAAATGAGCAACAGAACTAAGTAGAAATATCAGAAAAAAGTACATTTAATTAACCAATAGTTATACTTTTAACATTATTAATTACCAGAGACATTAAAATCAAAATCCACAAAGATTTATGTCTCAATTCAGTACAAATGATTATTACCTAGACAACAAAAGATAACAGGTACTGATAAGGATGCAGATGCAGGAAAAAAATACCTTTGTACACAATGTGAGAATGTAAATTAATACAATCATTACAGAGAACAATGTGATGATTCCACAAAAAAAACTTTAAAAATGCAAATATTATATAGTTCACCAATTCCACAGAATAAATATCAAAAGGAAATTAAATCAAGCTGTTGAAGGCACATGAATGTTAAAGACACATGTTTGCTGTAATAAAAAAATTGCCAGAGCCAAAAAAACAGAAATAATCTAGGTATCTATTAACTGTAATGAAAAAAGAAAATGTGCCATACAAACACAATGAAATTATATACAGCAATAGAAAGGCTAGAATTCATCAGTTGCAAGAACACATATACAATGGAAGATTGTCATGTTAGGTGAAATAAGCCAAACTCAGAAGGAAAAGTCCTGAATGATCTCACTAATATGTAGATCTTAGAAAGTTGATTTCATGGGAGTTGAAAGCAGAACATTGGTTACCAAAGACCACAGAGAGAAAATGGGAGGAGGAAAGAGGCAAGTTTGAATAACGGGCACAAATTAATAGTTAGATAGAATTAATAAATTCTGGTGCTAATTCAACAAGAGAGGGACATGGATAATGCTAATGTTTTTCAAAAAGCTACAGGAATTGTAAATATTTTCATGCTAACAAAAAACAGACAACTCAGGCAACTATTAAGGTGATCAATGTGTTAACTGATTTAAAAATTATACCATGTATTCAATTAAAGCAATGTATATGTAAATAAATATGTATGTATGAATCTTGTGTTTTCATGCATCAGTAACAAATAAACATAAACAAAATTGTATTTTTGAAAAAGGAACAAGATGAATCATTCTGTGTGGGGGAAACAGATCAAAACAGTATCTCTTGAACTCTGTATATCTGGAAATGTGTCTGACATAACAAGTGCCTGATGTAGTGGGTAGGAAGCCAGAAGAGGGAGCAAATGTTTTGCTAAATGTCTACCCCATCTCAGCACTCTACATTTACTGTCTACAGTGCTGCCTACATTTCTCCACACATTTCCATAAGAAGACACTGAAGTTCAGTGAACCAAAATCTCTTCCCTGGGGAGGGGTCAAGGTACATGACTGGCTCAGATCAAGCTGAGTCCTGAGTCACCTAATCCACCATAGCACTGTAATTTAAGCCAAAATTAATATTTCTACTACACCCCTTATATGAATGTATTTCTTTCTTTTTGGCCAGTCCTGGGCCTTGGGACTCAGGGCTTGAGCACTGTCCCTGGCTTCTTTTTGCTCAAGGACAGCATTCTACCTATTCAGCCACAGCACTACTACTAGCTTTTACTGTATATGTGGTGCTGAGGAATTGAACCCAGAGTTTCATGCGTGCTAGGCAGGCACTCTAACACTAACCCACATTCCCAGCCCCTACATTAATGTATTTCTAAAGCATATGAGCAGAACCTATGTCTGTGTCACTGATGAACTGGAATTTGAGTTCTCCTACTGGACAGACACGAAGGTTTTCCTTTAAAACGGCAATGATATAGGGATGACATTACAGGGTTATTGTAAGGAACAAAGAAATAAATGATCAACATTGACTGTCAAACAATAAGAGTGCAAGAGAAGTTAGCAGTTTTCATTGCCTTGTCATTCCTTGAACTACAGAAACTGCTAAATTCCCTGTGGCTTTCCAAACACTAAGCCCGTGTTCTAGAATTTCCTCATCTCTTCTTGTCCAAAAGATTATTTTCCTAATTTATAAAAAGTTAACATTAATAATTGTACAAAGAAGATTCATTGTAATATTTATTATGTACATATAGTTTACTTTGCTCAAATTCCTTCCATATAGATGAATCATTTTTAACTCTTCTCTCTCCATCTCGTTCTATGTAAAAGCTTCTGGTGGGTTTCAGTATGACCTTTTTACCAAGATATAATAATATGCTTCAATAGTATTCACCCTCTACCACCCTCCAATCTGCTGGTTCCTAAAAAAGAATTTCCTCTCTTAAAATTATATCATATTATGGAAAGAGAGTTCTAGAGTCCACATATAAGGAAAAGCATGCAGCGTTTCGGAGTTTGGATTATGTCTATTAACATGATTATCTCCAGTGCCATCCAATTTCCTGCAAATGACAGAATTTCATTCTTCCTTATGGCTAAATAATACTCCACTGTATATCTGTACCACCTTTTTCTCCATCCAAACATTTGTTGTTGAGTATGTAGGCTGGTCCCATACCTTGCTACTGTAAATAACGTGTCCATAAACATAGGTGTGCAAATACCTCTTGTGTGTTGATTTACCACATTCTTCAAAATTAAAGGTTTTATAAATAGTTTGGCTCTGCCTGGTTGCCTCATTGTCTATATAAACTTACCTGATTCTCTTTAAATTCACAATAAAAGAACATTGTATCTGGGCACCCATGGCTAGCTATAAAAGTGGAGACCTGGATGATTGTTGTTTGAAGCCAACCCAGGCAGGAAAATCCAAATATCCAGCCAAAGCCAGGCTAGAGGTATGTCTCAAGTAATAATCAGCTGTGCAAGAAAGCTGTGCAAGAGCAAGATACTGGCATAAAAAAATAGATGTTCTCTCAATTTTGTTTGCACACATCTCCTTATGTATTTTAATAGCACATATTTTTATTTTCTTTACATATTGCCTTATCTTTTAAATTGTCAATTTTATAATCTTATATAAACTATAATAAACACTACAGTGCATGTATATGTATATGTAATGCATACACATACAATGTGTAATACAACTGGAACCCAATTAACAGCTATGTGAAAAATGAGTAAGTGAAAGACTAGCTAACCATGCTTCATGCTTCTAGTAAGATCAAATAATGTTCAAACTATTTTGTAAATAAAAATTACTAGTTGTATTTGCACAGTGTGTGTTCACGCCTGCCAGATCTGGGGGTTGGGCCTGAGCCTGGGCACTAACCCTGAGCAGTTTTTTCCTGCTCAAGTCTAGTGCTCCATCACTTGAGCCTCTGGGCCATTTCTGGCTTTTTGGTGGTTAATTGGAAATAAGAGTCTCCCGGACTTTCCTGCCTATCCTGGCTTCAAACCAAGATCCTCAGATCTTAGCCTCCTGATAAGGATTACAAGTGTGAACCACCAGTGCCAGGTTTAGTGGTTATATTTTTAGCTGTTAAATATTCTATTTAATCAGTATTTTCATTTAAAAAGCTGTTGTTATTATATCTTAAAAGGTAAGGATATGGTCAAACCTTTGGATCTAAAAATGATTTTCATATAAACCCTGCTTTTAATCTCAAACCCTGCTTTTAATCTCAAATCTCTTTAGTAATTTTTTAAACAATCCATTGTCAAGAACATCTTTATAGTCCTTCCCAGCTCTAACATATGTCACACCATGAGTTGTACAGTTAGTTTACAGCATATAGTTTTGTAAGTATTGTTGCACGGGCTTGTCTTTTATCTTTTGTCTCTCCATTTTGAAATTCCCCTTCCCTTCCCTAGTTCCAATACACACATATACAATATCCAGGGAACTCCAAGTTATGGAAACAAGTGCTTTATCATTGTTGTTATGTTCAACATATCATGTGAAAACATGCCTTTTTCTTTTGTCTTTATTCCTCATGATTTTACCCTTGATGTCACTGTAACTGACTTTGGTACCCTGCATAATCAAGTTATTTACCCATAAGAGCTGCCTTTTTCCTGGGAGAATTTCATTTTTTATGTCAATGTTCCTGTCTTGTCTATCATATTAATGCTAGCCTATAATTATTTATTTGACATAGGAAAATAATAAAAGTCTGTCAGTCTCATAGAGAGAGAGAGAGTGTGTGTGTGTGTGTGTGTGTGTGTGAGTGTGTGTGTATTTTCTTTACTATTGTTTCTAACTTGCTTGAATACATATATAACTCAGGGGATCAATGGTGTTAAAATTAAATTTTAAAATTCAATTTACAATAAAAATACACCAAAAATTCTGACTGGGCTTGTAATCAAAATTGATCAATCAGCCAGCTGTGAAATTGGTATGTAAACAGAGCTTGAAATAAATTCTGTTTTTGAAACTAAACTTAATTTTTCTCAGATAGCTCAAAAATTTTATATCAATGTCATTACATTTAAGGGTGAACTTGATCATAGTACCATATATAAAGACATGGAAAAAATCACTAAGAAATGCCTTCATACATTAATGTATACTAACAAATAAATGAATAAATAAGTAATATCACATTTATAGGCTGGGGATCATTGGTAGGATGTCATCTGTGCTTATATAATATACATGAAGCTCTAGATTCAATTTTCAAGACTGAAAGCCATTTAAATAAATAAAAATCAATGCCATTTATGTTAGACTGCTATGACATTTTATTAGACTAGTGTAAAGACAGGTATAGTGGCTCACACATGTAATATCAAACTCTCTGGGGATACAAATCAGGAAGATTGTGGTTCGAACCCAACCAGGAAAAAAAGATAGTGAGACACCCCTATCTCATTCAATAAGCCAGGCCTGGTGGTATATGCATGGGCTCCCTGCTAAAGTGGAGAAGCTATACATAAATTATTGCAGTTTATAGTCCGAGACAAACCACAGGCAAGAAATTAAGAGTCCCTCCCTGACTATAACTGAAATCAAAAGGACTGGGAGTGGTGGGAGCATAATTCAAGTGGCAAAGCATCTGTCCACCAAACATGAGGCCATTAGTTCAAGTCTCAATTGCAAAAACAAAGTTACCATAATAATAGAGTCAAGTCATCAAGAGATGATCATTCTAGAATCTGGTTCTTCAGGAGAGTTTCTAGCACTAAAGGAATAGCTACAATTCTTGTATCAGGGCTTCTGTAATAGAACGGAAGAGCCTCCTATTTTACTTTGTCAATTATTCTGTGAGCTTGTATGACAAAGCAGGCACCTGCACCAGGCTATGTGATTTCTTTAAAAAAATCTACTTTGTAAGTCAGAGGTAAGAGCTTCAGTCTTAACTCTTCTTCTTATAAAATGAACTTGAGAAAAATCATATAGCCTCCACTCTGATTCTCCTCTTCTATCACATGGAGCTTAGAAACAGTCCTCTTAGGGTCTTGCACAGATCTTATCATGAGTATCAAATATTACTATTTTGACTGCTATTGTCTCCAGTATTATTATATTTCATTTGTATTTCAGCCCTTGACACAGACTAGTTCAGTTCATTGGTTGCTCCACATAGAAAACTTACTTGGGAAGGGAAGCAGGACAGAAGTGGGAGAGGACTCACGCGTGAGTATGTCTCTAGTGTTTTGGTGGTAACAGAAGTATCACCCTTGTTGCTATTCTTTTTTCTCTGCCTCCATCTCTCCTTGCAAAAGATGTGCTCTCAGGGAAGTTCTAGACAATCAGCTACACAGGGCGAGAGTAACAAGACCTTTGGGATCAAGTCCTTCTTCTGGTTCCTCTGGAGTGAAAGGGCAAGTACAAGGCACAACCAAAGCACACAAGTGAGTGGACCATGGTGGAAAAGCATGCTCTTGCTCTCTGTCCAATCAGCAAGATGATGGAAGATGAAATACCCCACAGTCGACTACATGCAAGAGATACCCAAGTCACTACATCATTGCAAGCATGCAGATTTATTGAGCGATTCTTCTGGCAGAAAATCAATGTATAGGGATTTCTAAAGTCCTTTGGCGAGATTTAATTAGTGTTACAGAACAGAGACTGGAGGTGATCCAGGTATTTGAGAGGAAAAAATTTTTAAAAATGAAATACTCCCTCATCACAAGAGAAAATACAAAGTAACTATTTAGCATGAGCTTAAAATTCCAAAGAAGGTACTGCCAATATGTTTTTACATATTTTAAAGATAGATTTATATGTTATTCTTGGTTTCGTGGTTTGAAAGGCAGTGTTTCATTATGAACCTTGGTAAATTTAATAAAGATGTAATACAGTCTGATTCGGGAGAGTTGAAAATCCCGCAAGGTACAGTTTTATTTGGTGAACAAACACCACTCTTTTCCCCAAAGGTCAGTGCTCCCCTCACTAAGCTAGTACCCACTTGGCCTATCATTAGGAAAGAAAGACCTCTGGGAGTCATAAACCCAGCCTCTCTGAGCAGGGGTGATTTGGCTGGGGTGTCATAGATCAGCTCCAGCCTGTCAGGAACAACTGATAAAGCAGCGCAGAGCTCCCTGCAAAGCACAGCACAGTTGTAGGAGATTGCTATGATGATAATCACCAGAACAAACCATAAATTCTGGACTCGGAATTAGGAATGGCCTGTAAACATCAAATAATGGGTGTCTAAATTGAAAATGAAACTATCTGTTGCCTGTAATATTTCTTGTAGAGTGGGTTAGAGAGCCCAGAACATTGGAGACAGGAATGAACCTTTTCAATATCTGCTCTTAGAAAGCTGAGAATATTAACTCCTCCCTTCATCAACCTCAGGGAAACAGCTGAACAAACCAGCCCAGAAATCAGGAGCCATGAAACATCCATTTAGCATAATGCAGCAAAAACAGGCACAGGTCAAAAAAATAAATAAAACAGAAAAACAAAAAGTGCTGCACTTGACGATCTACACAAAAGGAATAAGCCCAAATAATATACCTGGGACAGTAATTCACACTCTAGAAAAAAAAAATTGAAAGAGAAAAAGACAGAGGTGACTTACTTGACTTGCTTTCACCCCTGCTGAAGAGTTATGATTCAATTTATTGTAAATCTACATTACACAGGCATTTTAAGGATATAATATTTGAAGATTCAGGGTAATTACAGAGCAATGCTATTAAATCTGGGTAACAACTTGAAGAAATGCTTGAGTACTTCATTAGAATCATATACAATAAGTACTTTTCTTTTCTGGTGATATTAGGGTGTGAATTCAGGGCCCTGTGCTTGCTAGGCAGGCCCTTTACCACTTGAATCACACAGCCAGCCTTTTCTGCTCTGATTATTTTTTTATAACAGGATTTCAGTCTATACCCTGTCTGGCCTGAACCTGAATAGCTGAAATGGCATCACCCTGACCAGCTGTTTTTGTAATTGCTTGAGATGGGGTTTTGAGGATGATAGGCATTAACCATCATGCCAGGATATGATAAGCACATTATTACTTTGTGCTGCTTCTAGGGCCTGGGCACTATCCCTGACCTGTTTTTGATGAAGGCTGGCACTCTACCACTTGAGATATAGCTGCACTTCCAGTTTTCTGATAGTTAATTGGAGACAAGGGTTTGGGGACTTTCCTGCCTGAGGTGGTTTTGAATGACAGTCCTCAGATCTCACCCTCCTGAGTAGCTCAGATTCCAAGTATGAACCACAGGCATCTGGTCATGAGCACATTTTAAATTTTAATAGATCTTCTGAAAAAACAAATCAAAATATTTTTCTTTTTCTCCTTTTTTATATATTTATCATCTTTAAGTAGTGGTACAAAGTTGCCACTCAAATAAGCAGTTTATGACTACAGTGCATCTCAATCAATGAAGAAAATTTTTCTTTTGCCATTTTATAAATAGGATATATTTTTAATTCTGTTTATATACTCACTAAACCTTTTGTATGAAAATAAAACCAGGATTTATGGACTAACGGCATACAAATACATAATATTTGCTATATAAATGGAATTTCACTATTATTCCTGCTAGATCAATGTGTATATGCACTCCCCTGAGCCAAGATCTGAATTTTTTTTGTTTTGTTTTGTTTTGTTTTGCCAGTCCTGGGCCTTGGACTCAGGGCCTGAGCACTGTCCCTGGCTTCTTCTTGCTCAAGGCTAGCACTCTGCCACTTGAGCCACAGCGCCACTTCTGGCCATTTTCTATATATGTGGTGCTGGGGAATCAAACTCAGGGCTTCATGTATGTGAGGCAAGCACTCTTGCCACTAGGCCATATTCCCTGCCCAAGATCTGAATTTTTTATACTGATTTGTAGAACAAAGGACACTGAATCAGGCTGGGAATATGGCCTACTGGTAAAGTGCTCATCTCGTATACATGAAGCCCTGGGTTCGATTCTTCAGCACCACATATATAGAAAAAACCAGAAGAGGCACTGTGGCTCAAGAGGTAGAGTGCTAGCCTTGAGCAAAAAGAAGCCAGGGACATGCCCCAGGACTGGCAAAAAAAAAAAATCAAAGGACACTGAATCTTTTGGCTCCTAGTATTATAATTAAGTGGAATCTTTCCTGTGTTATAGGGTTTACAAAGCAGTTAAATATTAATAGGGGGTGAGGGGTTGGTGCAGCAATACTCACAAGACTTAACAAGCAGAATCACATGCACACAAGCCATGCTCCAGGATGGATAAAGGGCTTTTTGGCTAATGACATTAAGATAGGATCTATTTCCTATCAGTGTGAAAGTACACACTTAAGTATTCTGTGTAGAGATAAGGGCAAGATACTGAATGTTTAAAGCATCAACTCTGAGTAACTCCAGGTACAGAGGTAAAGGGAACAATAAGAAATGGACACCAAGCAGTTTCAAAGCATAACCAAGAAACATTGTGCTTCAGTTAGGGGGTTATCTCTACACAAATACATGGCCTTAATTGGATCCCCAACCCCATGGCCCTACAGGCTGAAAATACTGAAGTCAAGAAAAGAGAGAACAGAGAAAAAATGTGACTGATATTTTAGAGCATACAGAAGAGAGTAGTAAAGACTAAACAGGACTCATAATTTATGCATCAAAAATCAGATACCAATGGCTTATTTATAATGTGCCAATCACAAGATCAATAGTCCACAGATGTTTTACAGAATCTTCTCTAACATCTACTAATCTTCTTAGCGAGTCCACTCTGGGAACTACCTAATAATTATTAACTGTGTTTTGTTGAGAAAAAGGGAAACTGAGGCTCTGGAGCTGTGTGGTTCATGAACACCACAAAGAAATAGGTTTCAAACATTTATGTGTCTCATTCGTCATGCCTTAATCACGATGCAACCTCATTCTTGTCTAGAAACACAATTGCTAAAAGCTAGCTTGTGAGAATGTATCTCAAGGAATTAGATTAACAGAGATCAGCTGAAAATAATGTTTCTTTTTTTAAAAAGCAATACTGCAACCACAACAAAAATCTAGACAGAGAATCTGGTCCTGAATGGAAGTTAATTTCTTGGATTTTTTTTTTCTTTTTTGGTGTGGAGGAATTTAAACTTTGCCACTAGAAAATTTGTGGGAATTTCTGTCTTGCTCTCTCTCTCTCTCTCTTCTTTTTTTTTTTTTTTTTTTTGCCAGTCGTTGGTCTTGGACTCAGGGCCTGAGCACTGTCCTGGCTTCTTTTTTTGGGGGGGAGGGTGGGGGGCCACTCCTGGGCCTTGAGCCAGTCCTGGGCCTGAGCACTGTCCCTGGCTTCTTCCCGCTCAAGGCTAGCACTCTGCCACTTGAGCCACAGCGCCCCTTCTGGCCGTTTTCTGTATATGTGGTGCTGGGGAATCGAACCTAGGGCCTCATGTATCCGAGGCAGGCACTCTTGCCACTAGGCTATATCCCCAGCCCCCATCCTGGCTTCTTTTTGCTCAAGGCTAGCACTATGCCACTTGAGCCACAGCGCCACTACCGGTTTTTTTCTATATGTGGTGCTGGGGAATTGAACCCAGGGCTTCATGTAAACGAGGCAAGCACTCTTGCCACTAGGCCATATTCCCAGCCCTTCTGGATTTTTTAATATATGTGGTGCTGAGGAATCAAACCCAGGGCTTCATGTATAGGAGGCGAGAATTTTACTATTAGGCCACATTCCCAGCTACTGTGGGAATTTCTGACATGCTGCAATTAATAGATAACAGAATTATAATATTCTCATGTTAGAGTTCAAGATGTCTTCTTCTAACCACATGTTGTTTTTGTTTTGTTTTGTTTTGTTTTTGTCCTGCTAGAAGGTGAACCCACAAATATTTTCATGTCCCAAACAAAATGAGTGTTTGTACCCAAATTTGGACCCCAAACCATAGGTCACAAAAAAGAAATCTAGAAGCCACACTGGCTCCGTCTACTTCCTTCCGCTCTTCATTAATAGTATCATCATATTACTGCGACCCAATCTCTTCAAGTAGCTTTACCTTAACCCTTATTGCTTTACCTTAACCCTTACTGTCTGGATTACTAATTTATCTACCTGTTAACTTTTTATCCTTCCAGTCTCTGAACCAATGAATTCTCCACTCCAACACTAGTGTGATCTTAAATAATAACAGTTAACTTAAAAACACACACACACACACACACACACACACACACACACACACACACACACACACACACTGTGTTCATGCCAATTCCCAGCCAGGAATTCTCTTTCCACTCCCTGCTCCCTATCATTTTACTCTGGTTATTTTCTACTCATACATCTAATCTCACTTGCAAGGCCATTTTTCCAGAAAGGCTTCCCAGACTTCCTTGGTCTGCATTAAACATTTACTATAGATTTAGAATGATAAACTGATTTTTATAATGAATTTATTAATCCCAAGTATATAGACCAAAAATGCTCTAAGGGTAGAAGACTGATTTGGGTATTTTTCACTGCTCTGTCTCCACATCTAACATGTACCTGATATAAGCCTTATAATTATATTAGCTATATATCTTTTAAGAGTGCTAGACATTTTATAAGACTATTGCGACTGAAGGGACCTGATTAAAATCATTGTTTTCTTGCCAGAGCAAGCAACAATCTATAAACATTACTATATTACCAAGTCTTGTTTCCATAGTAATGTCTAATACATATATACACTATATGTATATATCTACAATATATGTATATATTTAATACTATATACTACTATATACATATACTACCTGGCATACTATTCAACTTACATAACTGAAAAATATATAGAACTTCACTTAGAAGATGCTACAATGTAAGAGATTAAAAATACATCTGTAGGACTATCTCATAATTTTAATTTTTGTTTGCTTTGTTTGAGATAGTCTAGGCTGGTCTTGAACTCATTAGTCTCCTGCCTTAGCATCCTGAGTGTTAAGTATAATTTAAAAAGACTGGTAGTTGTGATGATATTTTTACCATAGAATTTTTTGGCAAATAGCATATATAACTTTATAATGTGTCATATATTGAGTAAAAATACCTTATTTTCTAAAAGCTTTTAACCTTTAACATTTGGTTTGTAACTGATTTTTTTTTCTGGAAGAAGCTAATCAACATTCGGTCTGATCTTGAAATTTAAAAAGAAAGGTATGTCAACGACTGTTTGTAAAAATGACTGCTACTATGATATCGATTCTCCATATTTCATGACTTAATGTTTGGGAATGATTATCAATAATTAAGATAAAGCACCATTTAAAAGGTTCTAGATTATTCTTTCTCAAATATTGTTGAGCATCAAGTTCCCTAGGGAATCTTATTTAAGCGTACATCCAGCTCTTCAAGTCTAGCTTGAACCTGAACTTCTGTGCGACCACCAAGTTCCCAGGTGGTACTGATACAGTAGGCCCATGGGCCACTCATTGAGTAGCAACAATGCAGAAAATGGAATGTTTCTATCTAAAGCCTACAGGGTTCTGCAGCCAGCATTTTCTGTTCTTTTTCTTTTTGTCTTGAATTCTGGCACACAAACATATGCCATCGATTTGTTATGAATGCCAAAAATCAAAAGTCAATTACTACTTGGCACCCTAAACAACCTTTCTGCTTTGAAAGTATCAAAATCTATGTTGGAGTGGTAGATTTTATATTAAATATAATAGTGAAAGATATGACCTGGAGTAATTCTAGGATCCTAGAATACATTTCTAAAAGGTGTCTCATTACAAAAGTATGGCCAGAATTTTGTCTGAAAGTGATTCTATTTTGGATTTGTCTTTTCTAAAGGTTCACAGGGGTTTCGCTATTGATTTGAATTGACCAGAAGATACTGGATTATAAAACCATCAGTAAATATGCACAGAAAACTTTGTACTTTATAAAAGTAAAAACTAAGCTAGAAATCATATTAGAAAATTGGTTAGTGATAGAGCTTACAAGTAAGTAGAGTTCATAATATGTTCATGGGGATAGTACTTTTATAAACTGAAATTCCTAGCATAAAAGTGGCTTTTGAATTTTTTTAATTTAAGCTCCTGTAAACAATAACTACTTAATTGCACAATATCCACCAAGAAATATACTATCTTTGCTTATTCATTTTTTCTAGTTTAAGTAGCCACTGTGGGGTAAAAATATTATTTTCATTTCATAGAAAATAATATTGAGCCAGATGCATTAAAATTATTAAGGGGTAGAATCTACTTTCTTTGCATTTGTTAAATGTTTATAAGTATTTTCAGTAGTCACTTTTATTCTTGAACTAATATTTAGATATGGACTAAATAGGCATATGGCATCTGCTCCACTGGTGTGTCAGGATAGTACTATTTCTGCAATGACACAAAAGAGCACTTCTATTTATTTCCTGCAATGGGATCACATCTCTGACCTTTCTCTCTACTGGAGTTATATCAAGCTTGGATCTTTCAAGAAATATTAGTCATAAATACAGTAATACACAAGCAAATTCGGGATTTTGAGTCACTGAAGATCAAAGTATCCCACTCACCTTCTGCTGAGGTTTTCATATAATCAGAGGCTGGTACATTTTAATACTAAGCATCTACAATCAAGTTATCTGGTCATAAATAGGTTCTAGAAAACCTAGATAGGACAGAACAAAGCCTTGTTTAAAAGGGCAGAGTGGTAACATGGCAAAATAATAACAAAATGGAATGGATGCCTCTACAAAACACCAGTCCACTGCCTTGACTTTTAAGCCTTAAATAATACCATGTTATACTTAGACAAGTTGAGGAAATGACATAGATACAAACTAAGTATGAGTACTGAGTTTCAAAGACAGCTGTCTGAAGACCAACTGATGAATTAATTAATGAATCAAACTGAAAAGTAAATGAGTAAATGAATGGAACCTCCAGTGTACCCAAGGGCACAAAGCTTCTAAAATTATGAAATGTGTCATAGAGAATCTGACCTTCATCGGAGAATCTAGCTTTCACTCCAACATCACAACTCCAACATCCTGAGCCCTGCAAGTTCTTCTTAATTGTTTTCATTGCCCTTTGTTATCTTCCCTTTGGACTTCTACTCTTAGGATACATGAAAAAAAAAATAACTGTTCTTTGGTTTTACACTCTGTTGATATCAGTTCAAGACAAAGATATCTGGAGTTAGTAAAGAATTTGTAAATGTGGGGTTGTTTTTTTGTTGTTGTTGTTTTGTTTTGTTTTTTGATTTTTGTTGTGTTTTTTTTCCTGCTGAAGAGCAAGGGCAGGAACTCAGTTACCACTCAAGTGCCTCAAACAATGTTTATGCCTTTACTTTCTATGTTTATTCCCAATTCCTCACACTCAAACAAATTCTTGCTGCAGAAGGAGCATATTTCTTGAAGCTGGGAAACAATTTATATATGTGCCCAACACTTGGCTTGTGGCAGAATACCTGCAGCTGGTTGGTGCTTCTGTGGCAGTTAAATTATGGCTCCTGGGACGGTATTCCTGCATTTCCACCACACAAGATGCCCTGCACAGACACAGTTCACTGCCTAAATGGATTCAGCAGTAAAAAGGCACTCATTTAAATACTAACACCATTGTGCGTGAATAAATGGCAAAATAAAGGAAACCCTTTAAGTGCGTTCTAGCATTTAACCCAGAACCATTCAATTCCCCTTTATTTGTTCTTCTTTAATAACTTTTTCCCCCCTAGGCAAAGCTGGCAGAACACAGTGCCACTGTGACCTTGAATTTGGTACAAACCCAGGAACACATGTTGCTACTGTCAAAAGCTGTGTTGAATTTTTTTGCCATGTTATTTTAAAACAAAGTTTGTCTTAAGAGAGAAGAATCAATCAAGATGAGAATTTTCTATCTAGAATGTTCACGATTGTCCTTGCTCTAGGTCCCAGACTGTTTATTTCAACTCAATTTGGGGAGACAGAGGCAAGGATTTCCCTGAGTTTATATTTTCTCTTACCTCTGCAAACTGAGATAAGGTGAACATTAGCATAATTATTCACTATGTAAAAGGTCCTAATGAATTCATGTTTCTTACCTCATTTAGCACTCTCCTCCATCTTAATGTCAATAAACCAAGTACTAGCACCCTTGCAGATTATTATAAATCTTTTCATATATTTATGTGAATATTTCATCTCATAAAGACTCTTATTATTATACACTCTATCAACTTTCTTTTGTGACATTTGGTAACTGTACTATGTGAACAGACATACTATCTGTTTTGCAGGTTGGAACTTTCAGATATTGCTTAGGTTTCCAGGAATTAGATAAAAACCAATGAAGAATTAAATCTTCAAATTACCAAATCTCACTAAGATAGAATATATTGCTATTTTCTTCTAAAATTTCACTAAAATATCCATTGAAACATTAAAGAGTTGATCATTAATATCAATATTAGAATTAATAGTTACAATTATATATAGACTTCTGTTTAGAATTATTGGCTCTCCAATAATGCTTCAGATGAGGTCTCAGGGTTTTGGTTTTTTGGTAGTTTATTTAAAGTTTGCTAAAGAAAACTAAAAATACAAATCAGTAGCTCATCATCTCCTTTCAGACCCCCAAACCCAGAAAATTCTACATTAAAAGGCAAGAAAATGAACATTCTGCATTGAATTATAGAGTTGATGTCCAACTATGTAAGTGGGATTCTGGCTAAAAATTCTAATATTGGCATATAGTATTAGATTCTTTTAGCCAACTACACTATCTATTAAGACTCCAAAAGATACAGGATAAAAACAGTGTGCCAAACCCATTGAACTATGTAAAATGAAAACCTGTAAAGAACTACAATTGTCCTATGAAGTGTGTTCATGAATCTATTGTTCACATGTAGCTCTAAAGGAATATTCAGCCAGCATACAACTAAACAGAATCTAATTCAAAGGTCATATACTCATTGATTCATAATAAACGCCAGCCTATGTTAGAGACTGCCTTGTTCATAGAGTAGGAAGAGAGAAAACAATGGCTTAAAAAATAGTTTTACCCTTGGGGCTGGGAATATGGCCTAATGGCAAGAGTGCTTGCCTCACATACATGAAGCCCTGAGTTCGATTCCCCAGCACCACATATATAGAAAACAGCCAGAAGTAGCGCTGTGGCTCAAGTGGCGGAGTGCTAGCCTTGAGCAAAAAGAAGCCAGGGACAGTGCTCAGGCCCTGAGTCCAAGCCCAGGACTGGCAAAAAAAAAAAAAAATAGTTTTACCCTTGATGTCACTGTAATTGATTTTAGCACCCTGGGTATTGTATATACATTGTCAGAACTAGGGAAGGGATGGGGAGCATCAAAATGGAGAGAGAAAGGGGAAAGGTAAACCAATGCAACAGCAACACTTAGAAGACAATAAGCTCTAAATCAGTTGGACAACAGGTAGGGGGGAATAAAAGAGGGAGAAAGGTGGGAGAAAAATGAAGTAGGAGATAACAAGTTTGAAATTTACTCACTGCCTTATGTATGAAATTATAACTCCTCTGTACATCACTTTGATAATATATAAATTAATAAAAATTAAAAATAAAAATGGCTCAATCACCATCTGATAAATTGTCAAAAGGGAGGAGAAAAATGTGAGGAGAGAAAATACAAAACAGCTGGTCCCTGATCACACAATGGACAAGAACCTGCTTCCAGGTTGCTAAGTGACATTTACTTTCTCTTTACTCCAGAACTCTTTACAATTCCAATAAATAAATAAATGAAAGAATGGATAAATAAATAGATAGATAGATAGATAGATAAATAAATAAATAAATAAATAAATAAATAAATAAATAAATAAATAAATAAATAAATGGGGCAGGTGTGGTAGAGGTGACTACAGAAAATAGAAGCTAGGATACAACCTTAATGAAGATGACAAACCATAATCAGTGGCAGCATGCCAACAGAAAGGTAAAGATAACTTTCAAGAATATTTAGAAACTATTTCTCTTGACCTTAGAACTCAGATTGGTACCCTTTCCTAAGAATAGAACCTCTGGATCTTTTCAAGGGATGCAGGAAGGCAGGAACTAAAACCCTCTTTTCTTTAGCTTCAATTTCCTTCTCTGGAAGTTGAATTATAAAATGGTTTGAGTTTTCTTATGATCTGATATGCCTGGTATTGTGAAGAGCTATATGGCCACCCATGAACATTTTGACTGCAGCTCTCAAGAAACTCATTCCCTATAGTCTCTTTCCATCTGGATTTATTATTAATATAACTCCATCTATCTTGCTTGCCAGGTTCTGCACTTCATATGCTTAATTTAGTCATCCTATTGTATTCGAAATCTGATGGTAAGGCATTGCAACTTCTTTTTAAAAGAAAATTAAATATAATAGGTTTATAAAACCTACACTGAGGATAAAACAGATTTGACTCATCAGCCCAAACTTCAAAGAATAATAGATCTAGTTGTTTTATTAGACACTAAGTTCATTGTAGTTAAATGATGTGCTGTGTTGTGCTGTTGGCTAGGATGCCAACTCTGTTCCACTTAGGCTGTATTAAAAAGTATATAGCACCTATGATAACAAAAAAGGTGATCCTAGAAAATTTTTCCTTAGCACACAAGAGAACATTCCAGCAACAACTGTCTCATAAACTTAGTAAGATCCTTGTGTAGTTTAGATCACTTATGAAGCACTGCATTTAGTACATAAAAATCACACTTTGAAAAATTTGTATCTGACTTTACCACATATTAGAAAGTAGTTAAAGCAACTGGAATTCATATATGATGATGGGAATATAAGAGTATGACCATCTTGGCAAAGAGTTTTGCAGTTGCTCAAAAAGTTAAACAAATATTAACTTTACAACTATTAACCCCATATACAGCCACTCCACTCCTACAAATGAGAACATGTCTATGAAAAGACATAGATATGAATGTCCTTTATAGTGCTATTTATAGTGGCCCAAAACCAGAGTGGGGAGTGAGGGGAAGGGGAGATTCAGATGTCTATTCCCAGGTAAATAAATAAAACTACAGTCTATCCTTCCTTCCTTCCTTCCTGCCAGTCCTGGGGCTTGAACTCAGGGCCTGGGTGCTGTCCCTGAGCTCCTTTGTGCTCAAGGCTAGTGCTCTGCCACTTGAGCCACAGTGCCACAGTGTCACTTCCGGTTTGTTCTAAGTAGTTTATTCAAGTTAAGAGTCTCATGGACTTTCCTTCCTGGGCTGGCTTCAAACCAGATCTCAGCCTCTAGAGTAACTAGGATAACAAGTGTGAGACGCTAGCGCTTGATTCAGTCTATCATCTCTATGGAATACTATATGCATCAAGGTTCGTTTTCATTACTGAGCAGTATTCTACATCCTGTTAAGAAAGCCTAACCAACAACATGAGCTGTTTGATTCCTTTTATATAAAATTCTAGAAAATGAAAAACAGTAGTGATTAAAAAGATGATCAGTGTTGACCTGGGATTAAAAGAGTAAATAAACTATCAAGAGACATGAAACTTTGGAGTATAGAAATATTCATCTACTTTTCTGATCCTGAGGTTTGAACTCACAGCCTCATTTACTTGACTGGCTTGCTCAGCAGGCACTCTAACATCTGAGCCAGGCCTGATTCAGCCCTGCTTTTTCCCTGGTTATTTGAGGGATGGAGTCTTCTAGGTTTTTTTTTCTCTGGGCTTCTAACAGCCATCTTCCAGATCTCAGCCTCAGGAGTAGCTAGGATTACAGGCCCAAAGCACTTGCACTCAGCTATCATGTTAATTTTGATGATAGTTTCTTGAATGTATTTATGTCAAAACTCATCAAATTATGTACTTAAAAAATATGAAGTAATTGTATGTGACGACCACCTTGCAAAACAGTTTTACAGTTGCTTAAAATTTTAAACAAATATTAACCATGTAAGCAATCTATTCCACTCCTATATATTTATTCCAGACAAATGCTTAAAAAATATTTTAAGCCAGGCACCAGTGGCTCATCTTAGCTACTCAAGTGGCTGAGATCTGAGGATCCCGGCTCAAAGCCAGCCTGGGCAGAAAAGTTCATGAAACTCTTATCTTTAATAAAATACTTAGAAAAAGCCAGAAGTAATGGCTCAAGTGGTAGCTAGCCTTGAGCACAGAGAGGCTCAAGGACAGCACCCAGGACCTGAGTTCAAGCCCGAGGACCACTAAAATAATAATAATAATAATAATAATAATAATAATAATAATAATAATTAGAGGGGAAATCAGAATAAGCTAGAACTATCAAAAGGGATAATCATGTTGCTAGTTAAAAATCCCCCCTCCACACATCAGATGTGCTCATTGGAAACATGTGAAAATGTAGTCTGGTAAATAGAATGTCTAGAAAATCAAAATAGCTAACAGCAAAAAAAAAAAAAAAGTTGGTTAAAAGTAATTTTAAGCTTTCTGAGCATTTGCAATAGGCAGTCACGGCAACCTGAACTAACGATACACTTCAGCCCTTTCATCAATAAATGGCACTGTTGTCCAATCCAGGTGCTCATGCTAAGTGCTTTTCCCATAGCCAGCACTCAATACAGCAGCAGGCTACATCGGTTCTGCATCTTTCTTCATCACTACCACTGTCATCTCTCTCTAAATTCATGCTTGTTTGTGCAAGTACATTCACCACCTGGTTCATTGCAGGGTTTGCCTCCAAATGGTCCTTTTACTTCTACAATTAACCTCTTCCTGCAAAATCCAAGCTCCACAGAACAGTAAACCAAGGCAGTAGTTTAAAAAGAAAACTCTACATGTGATCATATAATGCACCTTACTAACAAAATGCCGTGATTTCTCACATATAACATACAAGTAAAAACTCTGTAGAGTTTCACATGGCCTAGCACCTTTCGTTTACCTCATAATCTACCAGCCCCACCACCTGGTCTTCTCTGACTCTCACTTTTTTTCTTTATTGTCAAAGTGTGATACAGAGGGGTTACAGATTCATTTGAAAGGCAGTGAGTACATTTCTTATGATACTTGTTACCTCCCTCATTTTCCCCTTCCCTCCTCCCCCTTCCCCTGTCCTCCTAAGAGCTGTGCAGTTGGTTTACACCAAGTGGTTTTGTAAGTGTTGCTTTCTGAATGGTTTGTCTTTTTGTTATTTGTCTTTCGATTTTAATATTCCCTCTCCCTTAAAATATACCAAATTCTGTTCCTCAGGCTTTTTGGCCCAACTGTGGCCTCTGCTTGGAAAATATTCCTCCAGTTACTTTACCTGGCAACATTTCATCCTTGAGTTTCAGATGTTCACACCTCTGACAAGCCTTTCCTGCCCACAGATCTAAAGCACACTTATAATAGTCCACTTTATTTTCTCTATCACACTTAATGCTGTCATGTTATTTCTGTATTTGTTTATTGGCTGCCCACCCCAGTGGAATGTAGGCTCTATAAAAGACACAGGTCATACCAGTAGTGACTTTCTAATCAAGTTAGTCAAGATAGGCAGGGTGGTTCCTACCTACATTCTCATCATTTAGGAGACTGAAACAGGAGGATTAGGAGTTTAAAGCCGGCCTGGATTATACAGCCACACCTTTTGTTAAAAAGAACAGCAGTTATTCAAGCCTAAATAGTATGGAGGTTATTATTAAAATAAAAAGAATTACTAAGAGCTATTGGTACATTATACATTATACTTTTGAGTGTATTAATAAACTCATTATAGCTTATTGTTTAAATCAGTGATAACTGTCAATAATTTTAAATAAATATATGCTTTTAAAACAATATTTATCTAAAACTTTTGTGTTATTGAAGCCCAATTATCTCCAATAGCATGAATATGGTAGATGGTTTGTTACAACACAGTGTTGTTAGTATTGTAGCACCATTGTACATTCTGTATGGATTCCCACATCATTTTCTTATTTAGACTTTGCTAAATGCTTCGATCTTAATTTCAAATTCACTCTGTTTAGAATCCATTATTCATTGTATGTGTGCTCAAATGAATGTAGGGACTTTGATAGTGGCATCATCATGTTATTGTCTTCCCATCTAGGAACATGGTAGTATTCTTGTATGACCTCATTAATTTTTAAAGTATAGATTGATATCACTTTTACTAAAAAGAATTCCTAGGCATTATTTAGGTGATTGTGTCATCAGTTGTTTTCCATTACTGATTTTGGACTTTAACATATTCTTTATATATTTGTTTTTCATGAAATATATTTTCATTTCCTTGATAGGTATATTTAGATTTACGTTCAAGGTGCCTGTAAATAACAATGAGTATTTTCTTTTTTCCCCAATATGTTTTGTTTATTTTATTCACTTATTCTACACATTAATAATGTAGAATCATGATGAACAGAAAGCATACTTGCTTGGATCTTAAAGAGTCAAGCTAGTATTTCTTCACATTGTATGATTTTTTGGATTTGGTGTTAGGTTTCTTTTTTTATCATTTGGGAAGTTTTTTTTCTACTCCTATTTAGTTCATAGAAATTAACTCACTCTAAATCAATCAATCCATAGGTGGCTACTGAATTTTACCAATTTTTTTCCTATCTCTATTTTATAAACATTGGATTGTCCTATAATTTTTAATATAATTGATAATATTGAATATAATTCATGTGAAAGATTTATTCTCCAGCTAGAGTTCATACAGTCTGACATTATATCCTAGCTTTGGATCTGAGCTTCGGATCTTAGCATGATTAGTTATTAATTTTATGGCTTTGGTAAGATAGTCATCCAATTATAACTCAGTTTCTTCATTTGTAAAATGGAATAATTGTAGTATATATTTGAAATGATGAGGATTACATAAACTAATTCATTGAAATTCTTAGAATATTTTCTACAATACTAAAAATTCTAATAGCAATGTTAGCTATTATTACTATAAGAGCTACATAAATTCAAGTTTAGTACTTGTTATCTTCTTAGAGTTAACAAGTTTATCATCATCATCATTATATTGGTTTGTTTATGTTTTCTCTTAATTTCTTTGTCACTAAATAATAATTTAGAAGTGCCAGTTCAGAAATTCTAATTTCACAAAGCAAATCCATCAAAATTTTCTAAAGTCCAAAATATTTTCCAGATCTTGCCTCACTGGTATTTGCAAATAAGGACTCAATCGCTGGTTGTACACTTTCGTTTGAACATTATATTGCCTTCATTTACTATCACTATTTTGCTGAAATAATAGAAGCAGTTACTTTCAGTATTTTTTAAGTAAATATTTCTATTAATACCTGATGACAGTATTCATAGTTCAGGCTTTGTAGTCAGCCAGCCAAGAAACATGAAGCACAGACTGGCCATTTATATAAGCACTGTCTAGTTAATGAGAAAGGAACGGAAGCAGTGTTTGCAAGTACTGTATGTTCAGAAGTTTGAGATATGCAATTTGTTCATCTTCTAAGACACTTGTACATGTAAGCCCTGTGTTTAATATCTTAATCTAGGACAAATTCCTCTGCAAAGTCCACCCTTCAATTTCTGCATTATCTTGTCAGCTTCATCTTTGGGATCTTTTCTAATAAAGCATACAAGTCTTTTTCTCTCCTATTCATTATCACTAAAAGCATCACAGTATCTATTTGGTGAAAACAGGTGTCTATTCCGTTCATGAGATGACAGGAAATCTATGGATGCTTGTCAGCCTCCCTAGTTCCGCTAGAGTTTGGAAAAGTTTAACTCACAAATGTGGATTTAAGAAAACTATATGCTGTAAACCAATTATACAACTCAAGTAGGGGGGGTAGTAGAGAGAGAGGAAGGTGGGAGAAAAATGAGGGAGGAGGTAACAAGTTGGATAAGAAATGTATTCACTGGTCTACCGCCATACTACCCTGAGCGGCCCCCCGATCTTGTCTGATCTGGGAAGCTAAGCATGGTGAGGCCTGGTTAGTACTTGGATGGGAGAAATGTACTCACTGCCTTATGTATAAAACTGTAACCCCTCTGTACATCACTTTGACAATAAATAAATTATTTTTAAAAAAAGAACAAAAGCTTTCTTTCTTCTCTTCTTTCTACCCCATTCCATTCTGTCCCCTCCAATCCCTTTCCTTCTCCTTGCTTCTTTCCTTGCTTCTTCCTGGCTTCCTTCTTGTTTCCTTCCTGGCTTCCTTCCTTCCTTCCTTCCTTCCTCCAAAAAAAAAAAAAAAGAAATCAATGCCATGAGTTATTCTACTAGCATAAAATAATAACTTTGATGAAAGTTATAAATTTATACATAATTAGCTAATACATTCAATAATGTCTTCTAGAGATTACTAGTTATCAATTCACAAAAAATGAACTATATTTCTAATATGTTCAATTATGTTTCTAGTACATTTGAGTCATCATACTAGATAAGAGGATTTAAAAAAATTAAGACAATGAGGCTCCTGTCCTTGAAGCACCCATGCTCTGGTGTGAGACAGGAAAAGAATTCTAACAGAAAATTGCCTTTTGAAAGATTCTGAGTGTGAACTGGTAAGGAACAAGATTAGAGAATGGTTCTTCAGAGTGAAGACAAGTGTGTGTGTGTGTGTGTGTGTGTGAGAGAGAGAGAGAGAGAGAGAGAGCATGACATCCTACAAAACTAGACATGAAGGTATACACTGTCATCCCAATTACATGGGAAACATAAATAGAAGGATTTCCAGGCTGAATCAGGCATAAATCTGAGTCATTGAGAAATAATCAAAATAAGAAAGGCTGAGGTCATGGCTTAAGTGGTAAAGGACCTGTCTAGCAAGCACACAAGGTCCTGAGTTCAAACCTTAATACCTCAAAAAATAAATAAAAAATAATCTTCAAGAAAGAACAATTCTTAAATATCACATTGCTATACACAAATCTGAAACAAAATAAGTCTACTCTCTTTCCTTCCTTCCTTTTTTTCCCCTTTCTTTTCTTTTCTGGTCAGAGGATTTAAACCCAGGGGCTTCATATCCGCTGGGTTTCCTTGCTCATGTTTGGTGCTCTATCACTGAAGCCCAGCTGCTAACCATGGGGCCCAGATATGATTAATTATTTCTACTTTTCCTTCCTGTAAGAATAGAGAAAAAGAAGGAAAACATAAATGCTTATAGACAAAGACAATTAAACTATCACTCTGTTAGCAAGGCCTGTCAGGAAAGAAAACTGCTAGCTTAGCTGTTCAGTGCCGGCCCTGCTGATTGATTTAGCAAGGAAGGAACCTTTGCATTATTGTAGGTGTGGAATTATCCTCTCCCTGCTGCTCTGAAGCATCTGATCCACAGGCCAGCACAAAGAATGCTGAGCTCTTTAATTGAGGCAGTAACAGACAGAACAAGAAAGCATCTATGGCAGAGCATACTGAGAAGACAACTAAAATGACTACTCCCTGCAAAGCCAGGATTTGTGGGTCCTGGAAGGGGGGCTACGATGGTTCTTGTAGCAATACAGCCGCAGTGCAAACTCTGGGGCCTCTAACAAATGCAGAACTATTTTAGAGGCCAGGAAAAAATGTGTATATCATTAGCTTTCCCACACCTTGCTGCTGATGAGAACTAAGCAGTGACTATGAGAGAATATAAATGGCTGTCACTAGCTCTAGCTAAGCTTTATGGATCAAAATAGAAAGGCTTAAAGAGGCTAAGTGACACAGGCAATGTCATCCTGCTAGCATCAAACCTAAGTACATGCCCACCCAAGTTGAGAAAATTACTGTACTTCTATCAGTGGTCTTAAAAGTCAAAAATAATTTAAAAGGATCCTCTTGAGCATTTCCTTGCTCAATTGTGAGTGTTCCAAAGGAAATTTTGAGTATATATGAAAATGACACAACTGTCCCAAACCATATGTTATCATTCCAGCACACAAGTCTGAAATGGCAGCTAACAACTTGCACAAAGTTCAAGCCAACTGGCTAAGCACTTCAGTTTCTTAATGAAATTTTAACCATAGATGTGGCTGAATTATGGCCTCCCATCTCAGAAAGGATTTTATAGGATTTGTCATTAAAATTTCTAATCATTTGTATAGAAGCATTTTTTTCCAGGAAATCCTGGTGTGCTGAAATGGGAAAAGTGCACCCAAAATGAATAGCAACATTAAAACAAAAAAAAAATACTGTGAAGATGATTTGAGAAAATGTGAGGCTGACTGTTCAAAGAAGATTAAAAGTGTAAAACCAAAACATAATGTAAATGAAATGAACTTTTGACTTGTTTAAAAAGCCAAACAGTAGGAGAGAAACCATTAGACAGACTCAAATTGAAAGGTATTTTATACAATGTCTAACTAGTACTACAAAAATGATTAAGGTCATTAAAACAAGAAAGACAAGGTAAATATCACAGTCAAAAGAGCCTAAGGAAACATGACACCAAACAGTATGGTATCTTGAATGGGATCCTGGGACAGAAAAAAGGCATTAGGTAAAAACTAAGAAAGTTCACATTAAGACTGGAGTTTAATTACTCATAAAATACTAATGTTAGGGTTTTTTTTTGTTATTTTACCATAGATATCCATGATGGAAATTATATGGGAATTCTCTAAAATATTTTTCTTATAATTTTTCTATACATCTAAAAAAATCTTGTAAAATACAGTTTATTTCAAGAAGAAAATACATCCACACAAAGCAAATAAGATGGGGGTCTACAAATGGCCACCTATGTAAAGCACATTTGTTCATCAACTTAGCACATAGTATATGCTCAACAAAAACATTTTTTCTTATGGAGTAAATACCTTATCTTTTTTTTAATATGTACATGTTTGTTTTTGTTAATAAACTTTATTTTAGGAAATTCCAGATCACTTTCACTCCCCTCGCCCCCCAAAAAAAATCTTTCAATTTTTCCTTAAGGTCTGTCTTCTAATTTCCTTAAGTCAAAATTTCCTAAGAATGAATATGACAGTCTCAAGATTTTCAAGTACTTTCCCAAATGATCCAAATGTATTTCCTATAGATAATCAGTATACTGCCTCTATTTGGGCCAAAGACAAGAGCTCATTTTGGAGAAAGAATTTGGGACTCTCAGTCTTGGCTTAGTTTTATTTTTCTTAATCTGGAAACAGTTGTTTTCTCAACTCATCTAGATTCTATTTAATTAGAGTTTGCCAGGCCCAAAGTGTTATTTTTTTAAACTTTTTTCTTAATTGTCCAAGTGTGATATAGAGGGGTTACAGATTCATATGTAAGGCAGTGAGTACATTTTTTGTTCAACTTGTTACCTTCTCCCTCCTTTTTTCCCCACCTCCCCCTCTCCCTCTCCCCTCAAGAGTTGTGCAGTTCATTTACTCCAAATGGTTTTGTAAGTATTGCTTTTGGAATGGTTTGTCTTTTTGTCCGTTGTCTCTCAATTTTGATATTTCCTTTCCCTTCCCCAGTTCTAATACCCGTATAAACAGTATAGTGGTAGCGAGGGTACAACCACAGGAAGGGAATACAAGAGAAACAAAACTAAACAAAACAATCAAAGAAACAAACAGACAAGAAAAATAAATTTAAAAAATACAAAAGAATGCCATTCAGAAAGTAGTTCTCCCCCCACCCACCCACCAAAGTATTATTTTTAAATAGTCTTCTATTTTCCAGAAATCTTGCTTCTCTGAATCTCCACTGGTACTCTCCTTCCATTCAACATGCATACAAGAATTGTTTATAATGATTAATATTTTGAGCACTATTCAATTTGGGGGGAAGGGATGGAAGGAGAAAGCACAATAGGGTAGCAGGGCTGAGTGCCAGTGGCTCACATCTGTAACCTAAGTTACTCAGGAGGCTGAGATCCCTAGAATCACAATTCAAAGCCAATCTGCATAATAGTCCATGAGACTCCATCTCCAAAATAATCAATAAAAAGCCAGGTTGGAAGCATGGTCAAGTAGTAAAGTACCAGATGGACAAATAAACAACAAACATGGAGTCTTCAAACACTCAAGACCAGAAAAATAAATAAATGAACTAGACAAATTTGGGAATGATCAGTGTGTCCCTTATGTCATTGCAATGGGTCTATTTTGCAGATACATATCAATATTACCAATATTGTATGTGCAACCTGTTCTATAGCAGTTATAAAAGTAATAACATGTGATTGAATGTGTTGATTTCTAACTTATTTGTGATTTCATACAAATATGGTAAGAGAATGTGATGTGTATTGTTTCCTGAAGTTTAGGCCAAAAGTAATTTTTTTTTTTTGGCTTGGGCACTGTTCCTGAGCCTCTTTGCGCTCAAGGCTAATGCTCTACCACTTGAGCCACAATGCCACTTCTGGTTTGAGGGTATTTAATTGAAGATAAGAGTCTCACGGGGATTTTTCTTCCCAGGCTGGCTTCAAACTGTAATCCTCATATCTCAGCCTTCTTTGTAGCTAGGATTTCAGGCATGAGCCACCCGTACCAGGCTAAAAGTAAACCTTCATTCTGTGGCACATGAACGCTTAAGAAAATATGTCTCACTAAATAATTTGATGTGGTTTATTTTTAAATCCTAGTGATCATTAGGACTGAGAAAGTTAAAAATATCCCACTACTGTTATACTTTGGTTAAAACAAACAAATTTAAAAAGAAAACCTTTAAACCCTTATTTCTCAAATGCTAGCCCACTTTCCATGAGGTTCTTCTATCTGGAGACAGTAACATGACATGCCTGACTAAATATTGTGCCAAATGACGTGTTAGTTTTCAACATCCCAGTTTTCATTTCTCTATGACCAGAGTTGGTGGCACTGATTTGCCCTGTGGGTTGTTGACATGAAGACCCAGCCTCGGAATTAATGTGGTACAGCACCCAGCTGCAGCTCTTCCCTGGGGCTCCATCACCTTAGCCAGCTTCCTACACTGATTCTGCAACAAGTAGTTCCCCTCTTTTCTTCTATAAGAGTCCTTTTGCAATTTTGTGCTTTTATGATTCTTAATCTTTTTTTCTGTCTGTTCTTCTGGCTGCTGGTCTGTTTCACTAAATGCTAAAATAACTCTTTCTTGTTTTTTCCCCAAAAGTGTCTACCATGTTTGACTTGGAATATTTATTAACTTGTTTCTCTCATGCTATGTACAACCTCATCCACTCAAACTATTAATAATAGTACTTAATTTGTTTAACATGTGTATATGCCAGCACTAGGGATTGAACTCAGGGCCAGGGGGCGGTCCCTTATCTTTTATGTCCAAGGCTAGCATTCTACCTCTTGAACCACAGCTCCTCTTCTAGATTTTTGGTGGCTGATTGAAGATAAGAGTCTCACAAATATCCCTGCCTGGTCTGGCTTCAAATCTTCATCCTCAGTCTCAGTTTCCTGAATGGCTAAGATTATAGGCATGAGCCACCAGCACCTAAGAATACTTACAATTTTACATTTGTATCACGAGGGGGATAAAAAGCATGGGTCTTTGTTTTCATCTTCTTTTTATAGCAACACAGTAAAAAGAACTTCCACATCAGATATTGAAATCTCTCTGCAACCTGCTTCTGTCATTGAATACCTGTATTATTGGGACTAACACTATACCTCACTAAGCTCCAGTTTCCTTGTTTTCCAAATGGCCCTGTGAAAGTTAAATGAAATACTTTAGGTAAAATATTGCACAAATTATAAAATGATTGTACAGATACAACCTATTGCAAATATATATGATGCATTGGTTCTTGAGATAGACATACTTCTTTAAGATTTTTGAAAAATTAAGTAAAATATCCCATTTCTGGAACTAAAAGCTATCAAACCTCTCTGAAAGCCTCATACTGGTTTGGCAGACATAAAATTAGAGCCAAAAATTGCCTTTCTGAACACTAGAGCTTTGTAGGAGATGAAGCTAGAAAGATATAAAATACAGGCTCACTTCAATATGTAGAAGTGGATAAAATTGAGGTACTAATCAAAATGTTTGAAGACTGTCATCCTTGCAAGAATAATGCTATGCTTAAGAGCCATGTGTTCAACATCTGCAAACCAAAAGCAAATGAAAATTTCTATTAACTTGTACCAGAAATGTGAATACTCAGCTGAAACTAAGACTATTGTGGGGGATATAATTCAAAGTAATATCAGGATGGAAATGATGAGTGAGGAGAAAAGGTAAAAATTATTACATAAACACAATTTACTTTGGAAGAGCACATGGGTATATGCAAGGCAGCAAAATCTAAACTTTCTCTTGGTAATTGAATAGCAGAGTCAGCATAGGATTTCAAAAGAAAATTAGAAACCAGACTAAACAAATCTCATCTGTGAAATCTTTCCTGATGACCTCAGGCCTGGGTGAGTACTCTATTCTTTATCTTCCAATTGTGCCATGCACTTAATTCTCTGTAACTATTATTACCACAAAGCATTACAACCATGCGTACAAGTGGCAGAAATGATGCCAGTTTTCCTCTGTGTCTCAATTGTTCAACGATGAAGGAAATGCATTTGGCTAGTGATTATCTAACAATGAACTTCAAGTTCTTCTCAGGACATGGCAGACAGAGTCTGCTCATGAACTCAGGACAGAGTTTCAGGGTAAGACCCTATGTATGTGAGACAGGGAAGCTACTGAAAGTCACATTGATTGCATTCTGTACAGCTCTACAGGTTGTCACCTACATGCAGCCAATCTGAAGTTGTGTAATACAACACCTACAATCCACAAGAGAGTTGGGGAGCACATTGATGATGAAATAAGCCTGTCATGCAGCCACAATATTTACCTATATTTCCACATCCATTCCTCATCTATATGCCTTTGTTAAAATAATGCAAGATATAGCCTTGGTCCATTCCATATCAATTAATAGAAAAATGTACCCTGGCACATTTTGGAAACCTCCATTATAGAATTATATCTCAAAAGGCCAATAATAGATATACAGCACAAAAGTGAGTAAGGGTCAAGGGCTAGAGGCATGAATCAGAGGTAAAGAGAGCACTACCTAGCAAGAGTGATGTCCTGCGTTCAAATTCCAGTATACACACACACACACACACACACACACACACACACACACACACACACAAATAGGGTGAAGACACAGAAATACAGGAACAAATATGAACTCTATTTCATACAGAATATCCTGAACTCTTCAACATATTAACACACATATAAGATGCATATGTGCACTAAGAGGCCTTATATTCTATAGCACTCCTCAAATTTGCTTTACCACCAAATGCTGTTCCAAGAAATATTTCGTAAGGTTAGTAGAGTGGACCACACTTTGGAAAACACTAGTCTAGAAAGAACACAGCCCCTATCCTATTATCCTCAAATTGCTACCTACTGATCACAATTTGTGAAGATATGACAAGGAATCTACAAGGTTTTCTTGTTTGTTTGTTTTGCAGGAGTTTTCTCCTGCAACTAGCCTTAGTCTCTGCCATTTGAGCCATACCTACACCTACAAATTTTTGCTGGTTAATTGAAGGTATGAGTCCCTTTGATTTGTCTACACAGGCTAGCTTCAAACTACTGTCCTCAGCTCTCGGCCTCATGAGTTGCAATGATTACAGGCATGAGCTACCAGTATCCATCTACTTTTTGTGGCCAAATAGGGATGAATATGTGGACCAGTTTGAGAAAACATCACATGCTTCTTGACTAACCTCTCATTACTAAAAATCACCATTTTTATAGTTAAATCCCATTATTTATCTTTCATGAATCCCCAAAATCTTCTCTTCTGTCTATGAAACAGGGGTAAGGGGTAGAAAAACTAAAAGCAGTATGATTTTACTTCCATATGGATTAGTTGGTGGGTTCCAGTGGCTGATACTGCTTGTAAGGCTTCTTGTCTATTGAACTGAGAATTTCAATATGGCTACCGGAGAAATTAAAACCATATTAAGACATTTAAAATTCAAATACCTACAGGCCTTTTTTCCCTGGAGTTTTCTTATAAGGCAATCCACAGAATCACAGAAGATTAGAACTGAAAGAAATGCCTACTGATGTTAAGTTATTTACCCAGAGTTAAAGAGCTCATTAGCAGCAAACCAAAGCTTAAATTCTATGCTCTGACTCTTACTGTGTTCTTTGTTCTACTCCAAACATCCTGGTGTTGAGAAATCTATTTGGAACATTTTTAACTCCTCACAGCTACAAATCTATTTCTCCAGTGGTCTTTGTGTCCTCGAATTAAGCATAATAATTAAAGGAAGAAAAAGAAAGACTTCTGAGAGTTTTTTAGTTGCTTGGATGGTTGATTTGTTTGTTTGCTATGCTGGTACTGGGACTTGAACTCAGAGCCTGAGTGTTTTTTTTTCATTCAAAGATGGCACTATACCACTGGAGAAACAGTTCTAATTCTGGCTTTTGGATGGCTAACTGGAGAGAAGAGTCTCAGACTTTTCCTAAATGGGCTGCAATCCTCAGATCGCAGCCTCCTAAATAGCTAGGAATATCCGCATGAGCTACCTGCACTCAGCTCATGTTATCTGTTCTTTTGTCCTTAAAAAATTTTTTTTCAAATTACTAGAAAAAGAAATTAATAATTTCAAACCTTTACTCAAATAAACAGCCATCACATTACTCCCTGAACTCGTACCATTTCATCCAGAAGCAACAGCATCTTTACCTGGACTACTACAATAGCCCTAACATCAATCCTGTGTCCTCACACCATGCAGAAAAACTGTAAAAACTGGAAAACCCAATCATGTTTCTTTCTTTATTAAACCCTCCAGTTACTCCCCATTTCTCTTTAGAACCATAATCCATAGCCTTGTAACATCTTGCCCTTTTAATTCCATTTCTAGCTAATTTCCCTTCTGTATGACTATGAATATTCATGTTTAAAACATTTTATTTGTCACAGATTTTTCTCATTTCAAGACTTCATTATTTGCTTTCATTTTGTCTGAAACATTTCCTAAGCCCAACCCAAGCCTTTGTTCAGCAGATTGTTAATCAACCTGTAGCTCTAGATCTCTTGCCATCTTTTCTGGGATACTTCCTCTGGCCTTCGGAGCAGAACTCCCTGCTTTTCCATTCTAACCCACAATTGTTTACTTGAAAGAGTCCTCTCCTTTATGGTAAGCATCATGAAGGTAGGTACTGTATCTTCCCACATATCTGGTTCCTAAAAAAAACTCCCAAAGATGACTCAAAAAAGAGTTGTGAAGAGAAGGAAAAAAAGGTTAAAGAAATGAAAGGTGTTCTAGAGGAAGACAGAGGAGGGAGGACAGGGGAAAAAAAAGAACAAAAATGATCCACATCCTTACCATGACTCTCTTTTTATCTGATGTGATTATGAAGAGAAACCTTGATTAATTTACTGAATTAAAACAAACATCAAGGCTTTAAAAATAAACTAATGAGAACAAATCAAACAGATAAAAGAACCAATTGTGAGGAAAACTGAAGAAACTTTATATCAAACAACATAAGGATTTGACTAAAGTGTCTCAAATGTTTGAAACATAGAATAACTCACTTAGGACCATACGATTCGTCCTAAAAACATGATGCATTCCAAAACTCTGAGGCACTGAAAATTTCAAAGTCATTTGCCACTCAATTGAAGCTTGAAGACTATATTTCTGTAATTTTGAAGAAACAATTTTTAGTTTTCTGCATCAAAAATTATTCCATTGTCTTGATGATAAAGTGTTATTCCTACTCAGAGAGTTCTGAGGCCCTGTGTATGTCTACCAGCAGCAGACAGGACCTTAATTTTGAAGTCTCTTGTTAGACATCTAAGACCACACACTGTAAAAGCACACACAGCTCAATTAATCCGACTTAGAAGGAAAGCAAGCCAGACGCATCCTGCTGAGATTTGTACCTGAAATACAAAAAAATGTGGAGTTCTTGGGACACACCAGTTAAGCAAAATTGGCCTTCAGAAGTCATTATTTTTCTCAGGAGATTACTGGCTAAATCAACAAACTAACTTAGATGCTAAAATCACTGAGAAATTAAAATATACATATTTTATTATCTTTAAGTAGTTGTACAAAGGAGGTGCCATTTAACAAAAAATACATACATTCAGATAGATAGATAGATAGATAGATAGATAGATAGATAGATAGATAGATAGATAGATAGATAGATGTGTGTTATTGTTTAAGTCTCAGATAAAGCAATTCTCAAAACAAAGCAATATGGTAAACGGGGGGGGGGGGGGGGCAGGGATAGGAGGTAGAGGTGCTTTTTCATGACCCAACTCAGAGTTACAGATTCTTATTGCTGGGAGCAATTTCAGAAATAATTTAGTGCAAACTTGTCATTTTAAACATTAGGAAAACAGAAGCCAAGAGGCATTGAATGACCTGAGCTAGGTCATACAAGGGGACTGGACATGGTGAAGGCCTGTGCTCAAACTCCCTGACTCAGTAGCTAAATCTCTGAATATGAGATCACGCTAATAGGCTGCTCCAATTTTCTATGTAGCAAATGCATCTCATTCTACCTGAGTATGTAGACATCTTAATCTCTTCCCCACCTCCCCCGAGATGGATGGTTTCCCCGAGTCAAAGCATCTCCTACTTGAAGTAACACAATTGGTTTATTTTTACTCTAAATGAAAACTTTTATTTATGTCCATGTTAGGTTTCCTCTTTGTGATTTCACACCATTGTTCTTGCCTCCTGAGATTAATTTGAATTTGAGATCTGCCATTCATAGTGATAGAGTCTCCTTCCACGTCTGCATCCCTGATGAGTCTGAAGAGAATGACTTCTCTGCCTGTATTCAGGTCATCACAAAGACACTGGACTTGGAGAACAGAACTCAGGTTATTTGGGGTGCCAGCAGAACTCATGTATGATTCAAGACAAACTGCCCTATGACCATTTGGTGAGCATGGAGCAAACCTAAAGATGATTTCATTCAGCCCATATTTTTCTAGTTTGTTCTTAATTCTACATTTGGTACAATTGAATTGAGTATGTGAAAATACATATAAAATATTTTTAAAACAAAATAATATGTGTGTTCTATATTTTATAGTCTCCAAGTTGCTTTCCTATACATTTCTTCCTCTGAAATTCAGAGAAAGTAAACAAGCCAAGTCTTATTATTTCTCTTTTGTAGATCAGGAAACTAAATTTCAGAGAAGTTAATTGACTTAGTCACCATCAGCTAGCTAATAAGTATTGAGATAGAATGTCCCTAGATATTGTTCCAGTACTTTTTCATGTAATTTTGTTTGAATAGCATATGTAGATGTCAAATAAATTAATTTCAAAGTATTATACTACAAAATCTCAAGTACACTAGCCATCTAATTTTCTGAACACCATGGGAGACCAAGGAGGAAGGAAAAAAAATATCTTCTAAAAGACTTCCATGTGTTTTCTGAAGTTCCAATAGATTTTACAAACCTTATTTCAAATACAATAAGCACAGGCACAAGCCAGCTCCATATTTTCTGTTTTGAATATCTAGGATGACCTAAGCACCCCACCCTATCTAAGAAGGTGAGACTTTGTGGTCAAGAAAGATATTCTAGTTTAGAGGCCAACATTCCATGGAAGAAACTCCAAGGACCACCAATAGGGTTTAAGGTTCTCTATCATTAAAGAATGGTTCTACTGTTCTTTGCATGACACATGCCCTGGGCATCCTGGATTACCTCCTAAGTTTCCAGGTAAAGAATGCCAATAAAAGTTCTACGGGATCCAGTCAATCCTCAATTGTTACTGCTCTTAAAATGCAGCTAATAGTCAAAGCTCTTGAGACTACTATTGCTTACTTATTGTATTCTGTGCTCAGAATAGGTACATATTCATATGCCACCTCGAGGGTCAACTTCCACAGATCTCTAAAGACCATTCCTACACACACACACACACACACACACACACACACACACACACACACACACGTGTGTGTATATTATAACCTAAGGGTCTACTCTGTGCCTGGACTTGAACATGCTGGACATTGTAACAAATGCTAATAATAACACTCAACAATTGTATTGTTTAAGAATTTACACATCCCTTTTATAGATTTCATTTTGATCCTCACACTAGTTAAATGAAATAAACAGTACAGATGCCATTAGGATCATATTATAGAAGCAGAATATGAGATTCAACAAATTCAGTGACCTGTCTGTCACATGAATACTGAGTGGCCATGATAGGTTTTAAATGTGCATCTTCTTATGACTCAAGTTTAATGAGGACTATAACAAGTTATCTGAAGAAGTGACTTTAAAGAAAGCAAACAAGTAACATGAGGCACCTGTAATCACATGATGCTTCCTCAGAGCTTAGGAAAAAAAGACAAAGCCACCCAACTGAGCTCAACAATAAAGTGTAGCCACCTCCTACAAGCTGTCCTGAAACTCTCACATCTATTTACACACAATTCAAGCCAGGAAAAGACTTTAGGGCTCTTGTGCATTCAGAAGAACTCATATTCTATTATGAAGAGTAAAATAATACAGGGGTGAACTTGCATATGTACTACATTATTCCATTGGAAGTAAATAAGCTCTGTTTGAAAGAAAACACCTTGTTCTGCTTCAGGAATGACCGAAGTCAGTGAAAGGGGTGAATCATGAGACCACAAACACTGCCATGAAGAAGCAGCTGAGTTTCATCTGACATAATAGTGAAGTGTCAAGGATATAAGAACTTAGCATGAGAATGAAAAAAAAATGACAAAGTACATTACAACTCTGAAAAATATCTTGACAGGAAATGGAGGGCTCAGCAGGCTCCTGCACATTAAAAAACATGCCCCATCTGATGTGGGCTGCACTCTCTGGGAAGAAATCACAGTCAAGCTAAATGTGGAACAGGGGAACAAGAAGCTAAGAAGCAGTAACTCAAACAAAGCAGACTAACTCAAAGATGGCCTAGAGAGCTACTTTCCAGTAGCACCTCCTGGAAAACTATTGGTAAATGCAAATTACCAGACCCTACCCAGACCTCTAAGGTCCCTCAGTCTGAGCTTGAACAATCCTTCTAGGAAAGTGATTCATATCTCATCTAAGAATAAATATGGTATCCCAGTTACCATGTGAACCATTATCACTTGTTTGTTGGTAATGCTTTCAGCTGAAGAGCATGAGCACTGGATAGTAAGTGGTATTTTCCATCTGAAATGAACCCTGGAACAGATACAGGTTTGACCCTTCCCCACCACTGTACTGTGGGTGTTATAAACAGCAATCCCTTTTAGCAAGTTCCCTCTAAAAGCTTGATAAGAGCAATGGGACAAGTATGAGATAATTAATCATCCAATTATAGTCATCATACAGTTAATTAAACATAGTTTATTTTTCTTCAGTCATTTAGTCCTTAGAGTATTATTAGATTTAAGGAAGAAG
Organism: Perognathus longimembris pacificus; assembly: GCF_023159225.1. Classification (NCBI taxonomy): domain Eukaryota; kingdom Metazoa; phylum Chordata; class Mammalia; order Rodentia; family Heteromyidae; genus Perognathus; species Perognathus longimembris. The sequence goes on from NC_063162.1 coordinate 42,915,056, forward strand.
AGCATCTTTAAATAAATTCTTCTGTCCCAGCACTAGAGAGTGAGTTTGTAGGCTATATTAGGTCTAGAAATTTTATATTCCTAACCACTTCCTAGGTGTTGCAAATATTGTTGATCCCAGGATCACACACTGAGAACTGTAGAATATTTTTAACTGATTTATTTATTTTTTATTGTTAAGGTTAAGTACAGAGGGTTTACGGTTACATACATGATGTAGTGAGTACATTTCTTGTCCAACCTGTTACCCCCTCTCTCATTTTTCTCCCACCTCCCATCGCCTCATGCACCCTCCCAGCTGTACAGCTTATAACATATTTTCCTGTAAGTATTGCTGTTGCATTGATTTGCCTTTTATACTTTGTCTCACCATTTTAATGTTCCCCTTCCCTTTCCTAATTCAGACAGGCATATGTAAAATACACAGGGTACCAGAATCAGACAAAGCAACAAAAGGGTGAGATGATAGGAAAGATGAACAGAAGAAAAAGAAATAATTTCACATAGTATGTTGAAAAATAACCTCAATGATAAACCACTTGCTTGCAAATTTTGGAGGTCATGTCTCTTAGCATCGTCTTATGTGATCATATGTACAGAGCTACTAAGCTAGTATGATCTTCTGCTAGGGCTATCCTAGACATAATGTACTAATTATTACCAATGAGGGAGACCATAGAGTTTATGTTTCTGTGGGTCTGGCTCATTTCACTTAGTATGATTTTTTTCTGAGTCTTTCCATTTTCTTATGAATGGGGCAATGTCATTCTTTCTGCTAGAAGCATAGAATTTCAATGTATGTATGTATGTATGTATGTATGTATATGTGTGTGTGTATATATCATAATTTCTTGATCCATTCATCTACAGAAGGGCATCTGGGTTGTTTCATATCTTAGCTATGGTAAATTACGTTGCAATGAACATGGTTGTGCTGGTAGCTTTAGTTTGGCCTCGTTTGTAATCCTTTGGGTAAATGCCCAGAAGTGGGATTGGTGGGTCATATGGGAGCTCTATGTCTAGCCTTTTGAAGAACCTGCACATTGCTTTCCACAGTGGTTGAACATGGATACATTCCTACCAACAGTGTAGTAGTGTTCCCTTTTGGTCATATCCCTGCTAGCAACTGTTGTTATTAGTTTTCTTAATAATGGCCATTCTAACTGGGGTGAGGTGACTGAATGTTGTTTTGATTTGCATTTCTTTTATGGTCAGGGGTGTTAAGAATTTTTCATGTGTCTCTTGGTCATTGAAGAATATTTTTTATGTTGATGCTGTACTTACACTGGGCCATAGTATGTTGGAAAATCCTTAATAGCTCCCTCTCCAGGAAGAGACAAAGGCAATGATCCATAGCTTTGGATAATTTTGTAGTGTGACTATTCCAGCCATGATTCCTATCAAGCTACCAATGGTGTAGTGGAGGGTAGGGTTGAAAGAGGTGTGCACAGCTGAGGCTCACTTGGGTGTGCCACTGTAGCTACCTTGCATGTGGTTCTAGCCTTGCCAAGGGCAAACCTGCAGCACTACACTGCTTAAAGTCCACAGCTCCCCATTGTAGGTAGTTTCAAATCAGGCAGTTGTTTCATGTTAATTCTACTTCCTTCTTTGGTGAGTCCTGTTAAAATCCATTTCTCACAATAAAACTTAGAGTCCACTTTCCCAGATAGAGACCCATCACTCTGAGCCTTCAATACTCAGAACATGATTTGGGAATGGACTTTGTAGTAGACCGTCCACTAGGAAATGGAGAGAGAATAAAAGTAAATGCCAGAATATAAAAGCTCTATTACCAGGTAAGTTGTGCAGTGAGGCTTCTAAAGTAAAATATAGGTGATTCAATCTAAGGAAGAGTTCAAATATCAAACGTGGTCAAGCCACTTAAACGCACAGAACAAATAACCCAGCTCCCTTTTTAAATATAGAATGAATTCCGCTAGAATGAAACACTGAGAAACCTTAAATGACATTGAATAAGAAAAGATTAAAGGAAAATAACCATGTCTTTCATTCCTTTCCTTCCCTTTGAATCTCCTCTTAACTACAGAGGAATAAATGGAACAGGTCAGGCTTCCCTCCACCATGTAACCTCAAAGGACTTTGAGCCCCGCACTTGCTGAGACTGGGAGTCAGCTGGTTCTGCACATGTGTGTTACTTTTTTTTTTTTGACCAGTCCTGGGCCTTGAACTCAGGGCCTGAGCACTGTCCCTGGCTTCCTTTTTGCTCAAGGCTATCACTCTACCACTTGAGCCACAGAGCCACTTCTGGCCATTTTCTATATATGCAGTGCTGGGGAATCGAACCCAGGGCTTCATGTATACGAGGCAAGCTCTCTTGCCACTAGGCCATATTCCCAGCCCCTTGAGTCATGAATGCATGCACCATCTTAGCTAACCCTGCATGCAGCCTTGAGACTGCATGCGCATACACAGCTTCATGTGTCCATTCTCGGTCAGATACCATTTTTGTCTAGACAAGATATTAACAGACACCATTGTTGTTCAGGTTGCTGCCACTGGGGACAGGGGTTATTGATGGACAGAATGTGAGACTGTGAACAGTGAGATATTGCTGCTGCTGAGCCTGTGGAGAAGGAACCTGTGAATAAAAGCATGGCCATCCATTCTCATCACACCTTCCATCTTTGTCTTTGACCTGCTTGAATCAAAGGAGGATCTAAGGAAGGTACCAGTGACTCATGCCTGTAATGTCCTAGCTACTTAAAAGGCTGAGATATGAGGACTGTGGTTCAAAGCCAGACCAGGAAGGAAAGCCTGTGAGACTCTTATTTCCATTTAACTAGCAAAAAGGCCTAAAGTGGAGCTGTGGTTCCATGGTAGATTTCCATCCTTGAGCAAAACAGCTAAGAGGCAGTACCAAGGCTCTGAGTTCAGGACAAGATACAGGAACAGAAAACCTGAGAACTTGGCACACAACTACATACATTTTGGAGAGTGAAGGAGAATTTCTGTGTGGCTTTTATAAGTCATGGTAACCTTTCTCATCCACACATATCATTTTTAAAATAAAAGTTAATCTTCTCTGGTTAGTAAATGACATGAAGATTCTGACTTATACACTGGAGGACTAGCATCTGAAAAACAAAATTGAGGTTACCTATGTGATGTCTGATTCCAGGCGTGGTTGTACATGCCTAAAATCCCAGATATTCAGGAAGTCTCGGTATGAGGATCACAGTCCAAGGCTGGCACCTGGCAAAAACGTTATAAGCCTACTAGGAAACATAGCTAAAGTGATAAAGCACTATGGTGCAGCTCAAATGATAAGAGAACCTACCAAGCATGAGTGAGGCCTAAATTCAAAAGTTCCAATATCTCAGGCACACACACACACACACACACACACACACACACACACACACACGAAATCTTCCCCAGGTGTTAGTTGATTTGTAGCCATTCCAAATCTTCCTCATTAGCATGCAGAGAAAATGTGCTTTGGTAAAAGCAGTTTCTTTTAAAAGATTCCCTTTTTTGAATTTGCTTATCAAGATATTCTCCAGACTACAACTTCCAGTGTAACTTACTGTTGAAGAGGTAAAATCTGAAAGTTTTACCATGACAAATAATTATCACAAACCTTTCAGCTCAGGGAAGATGTGACACACAATCTTAAGAATAATATTCTCTATAAATTAATGATAGTAGATACTGTTGACCCACATTTTCAACCAGTGCTAGAGGACAAAGATAGCCATTCCACGTCCTACTGGTGAACCCCACATTTCCCCAGCTTCCAGACACTTCTCTCACCCAGTTGTCATTAGCAAGCTGTGACCCCTCCACTGTGGAGCTTAAACCTACATGGAGTTCACTTGGATTCAGTCAGTACAGCTCTGTAATTCCACATTTGAAAAGACTCTCTTGTTGTTGGACCACAGCCAGCACAAAATTAAAGCATTTCCTATTCAGTTTTGCAACGGCAAGGACTCATTCACTTGAAGCTTGATGACAATGAGTCAATTCAATTGCCATTCAAAAAGAAGCAGTTTTGTAAAATGTTTCCTGTTAACAGCCCACACTAAGCTTCCATTCTCTTGGTCTCTCTCTCAAGCTGTTTTTCCCAAAGATTTAGGAAAATCTACATCATGAGAACTTAGCTCTTCTGGTAGTCTCACTGGGGAGCAAGTAGTTACTAGATTCAACCCATATGTCATTACCTATGAGATGTTTATCACTGTATTCTTGAGGACCCTTTATGATCAACAAGGTCTGCAAACTTCTCTTTGCATTTGTGGATGGCTCTGTTTACAGATCACTCAAATGACTTTTAAACTCACATGAATCCATCCTTTCTCTTATTTCAAACCTTAGAGATGGTACACGTCTACCTCTGAAGGGTTTCTTCATTATATTTCCTTCCTTCATCCTTCATTGTATGACCTATGGCAATAGTACATTTAAAATAGTACCTTTAAAATAAAAACATTGAGCAAATGAGGACCAAGTAATTTATTCTACGATACATATTCTAAGATAAAATTTAAAGGTTGCAAATCTTTTGTTCTTTTTGAACTCAAAGAGCACAAAATGAGTCAAAAATTCCATCATGGACCAGAATTAAGTCACTCGTCACTTTTAGAGCAATCAGCATGGTGAATATCATAAAAAACCCATATCACCTGCCATTCAGAATGCACTGAGTGATTCATGTATAAACAATTTTGTTGCAATAATTGGATGTTTAGGAACTACAAGTTAGTAATAAGGGGTATCTATTATTAGGACTACAATCATTATAATTACATTCTTTTGTCTCTAGAAGCAATTCTTTAAGAAAACTACTAAGCCTTGGATGACAAGTGGGTTGCAATAAGGATGATGATTCTCAAAAATAAATAGCAGATGCCTAGTGAGATATGTTGTTATAGATATTGGAGCCATGTCTAAATTCAGCAGAGACAAATGCCTTTATCATTTAGAGATTGAACTAACATAGATGTGGCTGGCATATCCATTATGTGTTTCAAACTCTCTTGATGAGGAAGTGTGTGTGTGTGTGTGTGTGTGTGTGTGTGTGTGTTACATGGTTGTAAATTCCTTGATTCATAGGAGGAACTCAGTAAAATTTTGTTAGATTGACTACAGTCATATAGAAATACCAAAACATAGCTGAATACACACTAGATAAAATGCTAACCCTAGATTTCATTGTTCCAGAGCCACCTGACAAAACTTTCTGGAAGCTGAGACAAATCACTGAACTATGCCAGGCTGGCTCTTACAATAAATTGGACAGAATGATCTTAAAGTTCCTGTTTCACTGCAAAAACAAAAATATCTTGCTCTCATTACCCACTTCCTTTTTTATTTATGATGGCAATAAAGGTCTATGTTATCAATATAGGTCAATATACCAAAACTTTAAAAACAAATAAAGCATAAGCTCTGAAAGTGTGAAAGGAACAAGAGGTTTTGTGTTTTCACTAGGTTGGCAGCTGTGAAAGCCTCAGAGAGAAAGAGCTGTGATGGTGCCACAGTGCCAAGGAAGTTTGTGAATGACAGGCTGAATCTTGGTTCATTTTTTAGGGCTGTGTCTTTCAAAACTGATTCTCTTCATGCTGTGACAGCTGTCTCTGGTCACTACTGGTCATTTTATTTAAGCTAAGAACTAATGTTGATAATTGAAAATGGAAGGAAGGATTAGCTGCCAGGGAATATGGCTGAAGGAAGGAAATTAGAACCTACAACATGAACAAAAAATGCGAGTTCTCTGCTACATATGACATGAATATAAGTTCAGATAAAATATACAGAATTATGAACCATACAAGCCAGTGAAATGCAATCTAATAAATGTCTTATCAAAGCAAAATGGCACATAGATACACAAAGACCCATAATAATAAAATTTTTCATCCATTCTGTCTATCTAGGCTAGAATCCAAAATAATATTTGATGTCCCATAAAAAGTATATACAGACAACTGTTCTGTGATACTCATTCAGCAGGAAGTACGAAATGTAAAATTACTTAGGGCAATTCTTCAGATGTCAATCTCTTAATTTCCTCTAAAAACTCAGAAAAGAACATTCAGAAAAACACTAACTGGAAAATCAGAATGAAGAAACATATATGGACAGAGAAAGAGAGTAAATTACAATAGGCAGATAGCTTTCCATACAAATATACTCAAAAAAAGCATGTTTTCCTATCTTAAAATTCTGTATGCTTGACTCCTTAGTGATGAGTTCTAGCCCTTGTGTAGACATCATTCCTGGCCATGAATCCAGGCCTTCCTCAAAATTTTAGTGATCTGCCTTCATCTATTAATTAGATCTGGTCATGAAAACCATTCCAGTCATTTGGATTGGAAAGTTTTAGATTGATCCAACAACTGATCCTGAATAGGAAAAATAATTTCCACTGAGTGAGTTACTTCTTAAACAAGTGATCTGGCTGCTACATTATTTCTGTTACAATTTTACAAAAGTAAAAAGTAAATTATCCCAGACCAGGGACACTGAAAGAATAGGATGGCTTATCTGTCTCTTGATATTTCATACACCATTAGGGATACTGTAAGGCTAACTCTGGTTTGACCTTCAAAGTCAGGTTCTGCATTACTTCCTTCAGGAATCCACCACACACACACACACACACACACACACACACACACACACACACACACACACTTGATTTAGGAATCCTTCCTTAATACTACTTTGAAACCATCTACAAACCTCTGTCGTGCCAACTGTATTGCATTTGATTTGATTTCAAGTACCTAGAACTTTGTTAAAATAGAGTAAAAATCTAGCCTTGTCAGTTTTAATTACTAAATGTAGTGAGTCAAAGCTTTTGCAAAAATTCTAATGCATTTATTAATGAAGAATGGCCTGAGATTCCTATAGTAGAGTAAAATTTAAGATTATTTTTCTTTAAGCTTAAAATGCATTTATGTTTTCACATTTTCTCTTTCTCTCTGTGTCTCCCTTTCTCCTTTCTCCTTTCCTCTCCTGTCCCTTTCTCTTTTCTTCCCTTCCTTTTGCTCTCATCTCTTCTTTTTCCTCATCCATTTCACAGGTTTCCACTAAGCACAGAATTAAGTCTTGGGGAGACTCAAAGAGAAGGAGACTTTTCTGCTAACTAGTGTCTAACCATAAATACTCTGTACTAAAATCAGTGTCTTCTTTATCAATAACATTTGACAGTTGGGATAACTAATCTGTGAAGAAGGTGTCTTTCTAGTTCTAAAATTCTACAATAGTGTGTAGTCACCAGTTGAATGATATCTATTGAGAAAATCACATTAATCTGGAATGGGTCAGAATGTTAGTTGCAATAATCAACCCTATCAAATTGCTTTTCCTTTCTTTGTTTCCTCTCTTTAAAATAGGGAAAACTCAGCTAAATCAATTAACCACGTAATGAAAAAGGCTAAGGGTTTGTCTACTCTCATAAGAATACAAACTGGTCCTCAAGTGCTTTAGAAGCATCTATTTACTTACAAACAGCGTGATTGTAGTATATGTAGGATTGATGCTGTTCAGATGAGTGTTTTGATGAGCTAATTAGAGATCATCCTTATCTATTAATTAAAACTCCACAAGGCAGTGTATGAGTAGCTATAATAGTTTCAGTTATTATATGTTCTTAAAGGGATTAAAACAAGTCTACCTCAATTTAATTAGCTTTCCTTCCAGCCCATTGAAATTGGGTAGGTTTAACTATGTCGATGTTAAATGAGGTTATGTTAGAAAAAGTAGCTGCATTGAATAAATTACAAGAATTTTGATAGACTGTTCCTTAGATTCATCAGGATTGTAATATAAACAATATTAGGTATGCTATGTAATATCCCAGTGTGTTGGGATGAGTCAATAAATCAGAGTACCTGTCATAATTTAAGTCATTCTCTATGAATCCACTGGTGGTAATATTTTGCTGAGTGGAAGAATTCTCTATGTAATGTGCAAATAAAGAATTTTAAATATATAATCATGCACAAAGAGCTAACAATGGGCTAAGATCTATGATAATAGTATGAAAGAGAAAAGGAAAGCAACTTTATTATCATGTACCAATTTGTTCTTGAGAGTTTCCCACATGCTAATTTCTTTATATATATTTATTTTCTTATTTATTGTCAAAGTTATCTACAGAAAGGTTATAGTTTCATACATTAGGCCTTGGGTACATTTCTTGTACTGTTTGTTAAATGCTAATTTCTTAATCTATGTATCAACCTTTCCAATAATATATTATTTTTGTAATGAGGAATGTATATAAGATATTATCAGATGGAAAATGACAATTTACAGGAGAAATCTTTTGTTAAAAATAATAGACAAATACAAGGAAGGGCATGAAATATCCATCAGACAGTTTCACTGGGAAGGTCTCAGACTGGGAGATGGAAGAAAAACAATATCATATAATAAAGAAAAGAAAATAAACTAGCGGTAAATAAGTGTGGAGGAAAATTTGTTCCCATCTCAATTAGTCCCTGTGGCTGCATAATTGCAAAACAAGTATAGGAAGATGTAACTGAGTATGTTGATTATGGTCTACAGGTGAGCATAAAGATGCAGAAATATATGGAGTGCTGTGTGATCAATGAGAAGGAAGCTCAAAAGCCATAATAATGTGACCTAATTGGAAGCAGGAATGAAGGCCATTCTATTTTCATTATAAGTAGAATTTTTATGTTATAGCTAAGAAGCAAAAGCTTGCTATCTAGAATTCATGTTTTGTTAAAGCAAGTGGAAAAAAGAGATAACCCACCCCAATATAGAGATAAAAGCATAAGATTGGAGAAACCCCAGTATGGCTCTTTGAAAGCTAAGAAATGTTGATAAGCTATGGATGGCCCAAACCAGGAAGGGTATAGATACCAAGAAAGGACAAACAGAATTTTCCATTCATCACTAAGTGATAAGAGTGGTTAATACTATTATGTAAACACTTTAGAGATGGGACAGTCGAGTCCAGAGAAGAAAGCAACCAGAAAAACACTATAGAAAAAAAAAAACAGTTGCCCATTGGAAACTTTCCAAGAAACAAAGGCAGAAACAGATGTAAAGACCAACAATGTGTATTCAAGAAACTATGGGCACAGATTGACAGAGAAAGAAAAAGGAAGAAATACACTAGCTCATACTGGGATTGAGAGAGTGTAACCAGACACTGACATCTTCACTTTTTAAATAAGAAAAGAAAGCTCACAGAGGTTGCAGAGAACAAAATCACAGCTGAGTAGTGTGATTTATTGTACTGAAACCCAGATCCTTTTTGCATTCCAAAGCTCATAATCTTTCAATTAACTGCATTCTTTGTCTTCAGGAAGAATACAAAGTTGGAGATAAACCTACAGTGAACATTTGCTCAGATGTAAAGATACCAAGGAATTAAACAACCCAATTAATGAAGGATTAAAGACTTAAAGAGAGAAATCTCCCAAGAACAAATAAGAATGGTCAATAGACACAATAAGAAAGGTTTGACATCTCTGGCCATAAAAGAAATGTAAATCAAAACAACATTGAGATTCTACCTTAACCCATGACGATTACTAAGAAAACTAAAAATAACAGATGTGGACAGGATATGGCCAAAAAGGAACACAAGTACACTGACAGTTGGAATATAAACTTGTTCAACCACTCTGGAAAACAGTATGGAGCCTTCCTCAAAGGCTAAACATAAAGCTTCCCTATGACCCAGCTATCCCACTCCTGGGCATCCATCCAATTAACAACAAACCAGGCCACACTAAAGCCACCCACATAACCATGTTCATTGCAGCCTTGTTTACCACAACCAAGATATGGAATCAACCCAGATGCCCCTCTAAAGATGAATGGATCAAGAAAATGTGGTGTATATACACAGTGGATTTCTATGCTTCTACCAGAAAGAATGGCATTCATTCATAAGGAAATAAAAAGATTTGGAAAAAATTATATTAAGTGAAGTAAGCCAGACTCAAAGAAACATGGACAGCATGTTTTTTCTCATTTGTAATAATTGGAATGTGCGTATAGATCTACAAGTAAACCCAATGGACAATGAAAGATAAATAATTACACCTGGATATGATTAATTACTTTAACACAGTGAGAACAAAGGATGATATCCCTAGGAAAGAATCTCAAGGGCTCAATAACTATGTGCATATGATCATATATAATGATGTTTATCAAAATGAACTCTAAAATGTGGAAGCAAGAGGTTTTTATTGTACTATTTGTGGTTCTTTTTAAAAAATATTTTCATTTTTTCCCCTTTTTCTTTGGCTTATTCCCTTCTGTTGCTGTTATTTTTATTTCTTCACTCTCTACATACATAGTTATCGGATTTGGGGAGGGGAAGGGGAAGCATAGAAATTGTGGGACAAAGGGTGAAACAATTCAGCAGTGAAACCCAATAGACACTATTTTGGAAATGAACTAAATAACTTTTGAAAGATAAAGTCAGGAGGGGAAAAATTGGGAGAGAATGAGAGAGGGTGTGACACTATTCAAAAAGAAATGCTCATTACCTGACTCATGTAACTGTAACCCCTCTGTACATCACCTTCACAATAAAATTTTTAAAAAGAAAAAGAATAGGTACAAAAAGACAAGACAGAAAAGGTCACCTAATTGTGATTATCATATTTTTGTTTTTCAGGTATGCACTCTACATTGTGAATTATTACGTAAATAGATAATGAGATTTCATCATGAAATGTATTTCTTTCCTGAGACAGGACAGACTAGTGAGGGTGTGGGAAAAGGAAGTGACCACCAGAGTACAGACAGAGATCTGTGAAGGACATGAGAGGGGAACTACGCAAAATGCAGAAAGCATTTTGATTGCTCAATAGCACAGAAGTCAAAGGAGAAGAGAACTTGGGCCTGTTTTTTAAATGCCTAACTTTATAGTCAGTAAGTTACTTAAGAACAGAGAAGGATATGGTGCTTTCATTTCTTGTTCTGTTCCATCATCCACATCTGCAGGCAAATTTTCATTCCCTTCTCATCCTGTGGATCACTTCTGGAATGTTGATTTGTTTCAAATTAAAACACATTATTTAACTGCATTTTTATTTAGATATAGACCTATATTTTCTATTTTTACTTGTGCAGGATAGGGATAAGAGAATAGCTCTTTTTTTTGAGGGGGGTTATAAAAATTTTTAGACTCAGATGCTGGTGGCTCATGCCTATAATCCTAGCTACTCAAGAGGCTGAGACCTGAGGATGGTGTGTTAAAGTAACCCTGGGATGACTCTTATCTCCAATTAAGCACCAGAAAACCAGAATTTGCACTGTGGCTTAAGTGGTAGACTGATTGCCTTGAGCTGAAGAGCTCAGGGACAGTGCCCAGGTCCAGAATTCAAGCCCCACAACTGACAAACTAAATAAATAAATAACAATTTTTAAAGAATGGTAGAAACTAAAATGTTTAATTGAAGAATAATATAGCCCAATTACAATTACAGTCCTCTGGATTGAGAGAGTTCTTCTTGGTCCCTTGTCAGAAATTATCAAACCCATACTTCTGAGTAGCTTATTTCCAACTGCCATTGCTTCAAATTCACACATCAATACTCCTAATTAGATTAGATTTCTCAGAAATAGGAATTTACCGAAGGCCCTGGAATTTCATTACTTAAAAAGAATTAAGATCCTTTCTAAAGGTTAGTCCCAATCACTAAGCTGTGTTCTTTCTGAGTAATTTGTTTTTTTTCCAAATAATATTCATTAGGGAACTTAATTATAGGTATGGTTCTGGCCCTTGGTTATTTTTAGTTGATACCTGAGTACAAGCAGTGTATCCCTTTCTTGCTGTGGTTTAACACCAGTCATTTATTTGGTAACAGACTGGCCTATTGATTAGTGAAAGCTTGTAAAATTAATGACTAGGAAAGTCACTTAGCCTCGTAGCATTCAATGGAATCCCTAGAGTGCCTTGGATCTTGTTTGTAAATTATTGTCTTTATGTCACTTGCTCTTACATATATGCAACATTTCTTACTTAAACCTTCAGATTTAGTTCATATAAAGTTGTTTTTTATGTTTCTGTGATTGACTAGGTTTTGTTTTGGGTTTCGGTTTTGTTTTTTCAGTTTTGTTTTTTGGAATCTTCAAAAAGATTTACACTGAGGAGCCAGTCAGTTGCCTAAGAGGTATGAAGAAATTGTTTCATGAATCAAACCATGTGTGTCAGAGGGAACATTTTCATGCTGTTCCTTTTCATTACATTACAGAGCTGATGATTTACAAGGCAATTCCTCCTTCTCTGGTAGAGAATGGAGACTAAATTAATATTTCCTCACAAACACTTCTTTGCAATATTTGTTAAAACACAACTCTCTGGTATAGTGTTACCTCTTGGAGAATGGAGTTCCTTCTTGGTAATTGCTATATTGGGTTCACAATTGGAATAGTTCAGATGTGGGGGAATGTGCCCTCCCCTGAGGGTTTGTGTGTTTAATCTTAATCCTGAAGAAAAAGTTTGAAAAGGGTGAAAACAAATCCCACTGAACCTTGAAGAATATTTAGAGATACTGAATTCGGTCATTAGCAAGGACCTCCCAGATTGAACCCTGGGGACTTTATAATAGGAATGAGTTCAGAAGACACATAGATATTCATGCTGCCTGCCTTGTGCCATAGATGCCTTGTACCAACCCAGGACTGTCAGCTATTGCCAATATCGTCCCAAAATTATGCCTCTAGAATTAGGTGCCAATAAGACTCTTTTCCAGCCTCTTTTCCTATAACTTAGTCTGTAGCATTTTCTGAGCAACAGAAAATAAACTAATACATAACAAAGTTGGTTTCAAGTTGTAAAGTATGTTGGATGCTGACAAAAAGACTCAAGTGAAAACTAGGAAAGGGTTTGAAGATAATATTTTGTGAAACCAAGAAACATGAAAACTAAATATGTTAAACAATTGGCAATTAAGGAAACAAGTAAATGCATAGATTCTGGTGACTTTGTAATTGATAAGAAAAAGAAATCCATATGAACAATAAGAAATACTGTCTTTGGATAATAAGACTTGAGCTTGAATTTGAAAAATGAGCAGTTGCTTGTACTGACAAGGAAAAGTAAAAGGATGGCATTCTACATAACAAGAAAGAAATAAAAAAGGTATGAACTATGTGTAACTTCAATAGATACTTCTCCAAGGAAAATGCAGATATGCATAGCAGAAACATAAAATAAATGTTCAACATCACTAATCATCTAGGAAATCCAAGCCCAAATCACAACCTATTAGGATTGCTACTCTCATGAAGGAAAAAGATAACAATTGTTGGTTTCAAAAAAGAGAGTTCTCTGTTAATGGGAATATAAAATGCTACAACCATTACAGGAAATAGGACAGTTCCTAAAAAAATTAAAACCATATGATCGAACAATTCTACTTTTAGGCACATAAGCAAAGGAAGTGAAATCAGTGTGTAGAAAAAATGTGTACACTCTTATTTCAGGTAGCAAATAGCCAAGACATGAAATTAATGTACTGATCTATTAATGCTTTACTAGTAAATATATGTGTGTATCTACATATATATGCACATACTCACATATACACACAGCCTGTAAAAAGTAGGAAATCTTGCCAGGTGCTAGTAGCTTATGTCTACAACCTTAGTTACTTGGGAGGCTGAGACCTAAAGGATTGTAGTTTAAAGCTAGACAAGGCAGAAGAATATTCAAGACTCTATGCCATACTGAAAGTGTAGCTCCAGTGTTCAAATACCAGTCATAAGAAATAAAGGCCAGCAAGAGCGTAAGATTCTTAAGTTCAAGGCCTGGTACCGTCACCCCACACACAATAAGGAGAAAATCTTGGCATTGGTAATAACATACAAATGGTCTTGGAGAATATTAAGATAAGTAAAGGTGTGGAATGACAAAGACTGCATGATTGCACTTATAGCTAAAAAGTGCAATATAAAAAGTCCAAACTAATAGAAGCAATGTATATGCTGCAGGTTTTCAGGAGATGCAGACTCTAGAAATATGGAGTTATTCATGAAAAGGTATAAAGTTTTAGTTTGCACGAGATGAATAAGTTCTGGATACCTAACATACAATATGTGCTCACAGTGAATAATGTAGCATATGACTGTATACCCTTGAAAGTAGCTGAAAGACTGGACCTTAAGTACTCTCACCACCCACACACACACACACACACACACACACACACACATAAATGATTAATGTTGAAGATGATGGGAATGTCAATTACGGTGATCACTTCATCATATATACATCATAAATGCACATCACTTAGTCATCATCTACTAACAAAACTGGTAGAGAAGATATAAATTTACTTCCAGTGTCTAATTTTGTAACTCTTCATTAGAAATACATTTCTTTCTGCATTCTGGATTTTTACCTATCAGGCTCCTCCAGTCCACCCCTCATCAGGCCATCAGTCCAAACCAGGTAACACCATTAGCCACTTGTAGTCTCTGGCCTCCATAGGATGAAGCAGTAGGACTAGCGATTAGAGGCCAGCATGGCTACATAATAAGTCTCTGACTCAAAAGAAAGGAAGATAAGCAAGTCTGATAACAGAGGCATAGAATGGCTTGGTTCTACTCCTGGTCTCAAGTCCTCAGTGATGTGTTCTCAATCCTCAGAGCAGCTGCTTATTATGAAACATAGTCCCTGCAAGGTTTTCAGAATCAAAACATGGATTCACAAACAGCAGAATCCCATAGCAGATTTTGGCTTCAAATACTGAGTGTTTTATCGCTTAGAACATCTTTTACCAATCTGAAATCCCATAGAATCACACATGAGCAAGAAAGGTGTCCTAGGCATGAATTACTTCAGTCTTGCCTAACAAGTTATATGTATGCTTTATTTCTGCTTATCATTTTGTTCTATTTATTATTTTACTTGTGAAAGCTGCAATGAGTTTTTTTGTGCTCTGTGGCTTGTATTTTCTGCATTTGAAGCAGAGTGTTCTTGTCAAAGTGGGAAGTCACCCTGTCATATTGCTTAGCAGCATTATAGGACAGTATAAGATAGTGTCTATCTGTTCAAGTGATAGGAAGTCAGAAATAAAATTATAAAGGAAGCATGGTGATCAGCTATATTCTATATGTGCAGTTCACATATCTTAATTTGTGTCAGTCAACCAAATTATCGTCTACAAGGTAGAGGCAATACCAAAATTAAAAAGACAGATTTTGTATGCAAACAACTGTGTTGGATTTCTAGCTTTGTTATTTGATCATTGGTGAATGTGTTATTTCAAGACAAAGTGTTTCAATTTCCTCATTTTTGAAATAATACCCACTTCAGAGACTTGTTTGCGGAATACATTGAAGTATTTGTGAAGAGCATATGATAATACTTGTTTTAATAATAAAAATATGTACATGTATTTTATTATTTGTTTACCAGAGTGTTCTAAAGGAGTTCTTAACAATGCGCTATATGCCTAAATTTTGAGTTGATTAGAGAGTAAATATGATACAATTAGAGAATGGCAAAGCCATATGCCATTTTGCCAGACTGTCCCAGTATTCAACTCTACAATGTAATAGGAATTCATGAATGATATTATCCATTAAGAACTAGGATAGCTCTGAAAATTTTCTTGAAGAAAGGCAACGTGTAGCACAGTAGATAACATAAATGAAGGGAGAGGATTTCTGTGTCTACAAGTAGAGAAACAAAGCAAGGTGGAATTTAAAGGAAGAGGGGGCTGGGGATATGGCCTAGTGTCAAGAGTGCTTGCCTCGTATACACGAAGCCCTGGGTTCGATTCCCCAGCACCACATATATAGAAAATGACCTCACCTGCTTGGGGCTGGGGATATGGCCTAGTGGCAAGAGCGCTTGCCTCGCATACATGAAGCCCTGGGTTCAATTCCCCAGCACCACATATACAGAAAATGGCCAGAAGTGGCGCTGTGACTCCCAGTGGCAGAGTGCTAGCCTTGAGCAAAAAGAAGGCCAGGGACAGTGCTCAGGCCCTGAGTCCAAGGCCCAGGACTGGCAAAAAAAAAAAAAAAAAGAATATTTGAAAGGAAGAGATAAGTCTGGTGCGTTGGATGAGCACAGTGCATGCAGAGAGGACCAAGGCAGAGGATCTAGGATAGAAAACTGAAACAGTGATGGTTTGGCCTGGATAAGATCAGGGTAGTTATGTCTAAAAGCCAAGTGAAAACACTTAGACTTTTAAACAAAGGACTTTCAGTAGGGAACTTGCTATGGTGTGGATATAGTTTGTGTGTGTCCTCCAATCTTGGTCACCAGTGTGGCAGTGTTGAGGTGTTAGAGACATAGAGAGGGAGGGCCTAATAGAAAGTTAGGTCTCTGAGGACCTGGCCTTTAGAAATGATTAGCATGTGGCTCTATGGGAGGTTGGTTAGTTTCTACAGTTTGGGGTAATGATTTTAAAAAAAAAAAAAAAAGAGCAATTCATCTGGCCCTTCAAACCTGTACATTCCAATGTGGCCATCTGATCTCCTCCCCATACCCATAGGATTGCTCCCGCCATGAAGCCTTCATGGAATATTTAATCAGTGGAGTGCTTCTGCCTTGAACTTGATCAGAACCTTAATCTAAATAAACCATTTTCTTTCTTTCCACATGACCCTGCTGTTTTGCTATAGCAACAGAAAACAAACTAATATAGAACTGATGTCAGGCGTTTTCTGTGTGAGAATTATAAAATGGGAGTGGTGTCTTGAAGATTTTTGAGGGGATTATACTGAAATTAATGGGATATGAGCTTTATTTTATGCTGGAACAAGTTCAAGTTGGCCGACAAACTTTTGTTTTTATTTAAAATGGGAGAGACTCAGTCAGACTGTACAGTATGAGATGTTAGTAAAATAAGAATGTAAAGATTGTCTCACTCTTCTCACAGAGAAAGGCCCAATCTCATCATATCTTATTTTCATCCATGAAAAAAAATGACATATGAGAGCAGAGATTTAAATTCCACTTTTGTGTATTGCCAATGGAAATATCCCCCTTCTGTTGCTGAATATTGTTTAAAGTACACCGCTATTAAAACAAGCATCAGATTCTTTGCAGATAAAATATATTCATCTTCTAAGCTCGCACAGGATTCACACCAGGCTAGTAAAATAGAACATGTTGACATTGTTCATGTAACAATAATGTAACAATCACTAAAGACATAGTTGAAATTTAATTGGAAAAGCTGATATGTTAACAGATCTTAGACACCAAATAGATGTTTTAGTGTGTCCTTGAGGAGTATATATACTGAGTATTAATTCTGGAAAACCACCAAATGTAACTATAATGACAATGGTACTATTAAAACTCTATGGAATTATTTTCAGGCCTTATTTCATAACTAAATTGTATTTTATTATTACCCTCAGATATTTATGTGGCACAACTGTGAATAAAATTCTCCACTAGAGAATTCAGGAAAGAATGAACAAATTAGAAGGAAATAATGAAACCTTCCCCAAATTCCAGATGGATACAAGCTAATGTGATCTTTAAGGTCCTGCCATCTGTTCTTTTTATTTATTTTAAGCATTATACATTTACATACCTTCAAACAGAGAAGCCTAAAAGCAGATGCATTTATAATGAATACCGCACTCATGAGGAGAAAAAGGCAAATGGCATAATCTCTCCTCTAAAGGTTTGGTGGAGTCAAGTTGGATGTTCAGGTATTCAAGTCTTTTCAGCAGCTGAAAACTCAGACCAGGAAATGAGGAACAAATAATAAAATTATAGTAAATCCTATAGTACTGGTGCCAAATCGTTAATGAGATTTTTAAAATTCTTCCAGTTGTTCATCCTTATTATTTTGTTATATTTCTTCTGCATTTGTTACATTTGAAAAAGATATGTCTTATAATTTTCTACCTTGTTACATGGATTGACTAGTGTCTCTTGAAATCCATGTTCACTAAGAACTTTTATTTATTTGGAAATACAAATATACTAATCTCTTTAAGAATACAGAAAGAAAGAGAGAAAGAGAGAGAGAGAGAGAGAGAGAGAGAGAGAGAGAGAAGACCATATGAAGTGAGAAATAGATAATAGCTCCTGCAAGTCATGGTATAGTATTGATTTCTGGAAGCTACAAGAACCTGGGAAGAAGGAAGGATTTTTTTTTTTTTTTTTTTTTTTGCAGCTGTTAGGAACACGGCCTTATAAACACCTTCATTTCAAACTTCTTCCTCCAAACTGAGAGCAAAAATATCTATTGTTGTCAGGCAAGTTTGTGGTACTTGTTATGACAGCCCTAGAAATCTAATGCAATTGGTAAGATTTATTAAAAGTAGATTTTGAAATCTTTTGAAAGCTTGAACTTTTAACTTTTTAACTTCGGAAATCCTTATACAACCATGAAGAAACGTTGTGTTCTGTGGAAGTTTAAAGTCACAAAAGCAATTTCATTTCTTTTTTTTCTTCCTTCCTTTTCTTTTTCTTTTCCTTTTTTTACATTGAGAAATATAAATCAAATCAAACCCATAAAGAAAGTCAATTTAAAAATGTAGACATAGTCTATATACTTAAGGCTACACTACACAAAATGTGTTGAAGTACTATTAGTACTACAGTTCTCCAAAAGTAAAGGAGAAAAAAAAATGATACAAAGAAAAAAATCATGTTATCTAAGATATATGAGAAAAAATGGAAACACGTAATCTTGCACCATTTTTCTGTTGTTCTAAATATTTCATTTTATATTTCACAGGGAATTTATTTTGAGTCTGAAATTTAAATTCAATATATGATGGCATGTTTTTGGTAGTATGAGGGTTGTGAATTCAGGATCTCATGCTTGATGGGCAAGTGCTCCACCACTTGAGCCTGGCACCCAGCACTCTGAATGCACAAGATCCTATGGGATACTAGGACATACAACTGTGAGGGTAAGTAGGCACAAATACAAAATCAATCACTTTTGCTTTATTCCCCAAATTTTAAGAACTAGCATTAAGTTCCTTTTATAAAACTTTAGGTTTATTTAAATCTGTATGGGCGAAAAGGCTATCTTATTCTGTGTGCCGAATCCATCATAAAATGTGTTTTGCTAACTGATATGCAATTCAAGTGGCCTTGAATTGAGGATTATACCCATATATGATAGCATGATATAAATGTGGGGGCTCTTTCTTAATCAATTTATTGTCTGTTACATTTTGATTACCATTCTTGGGGGAAACGGCAAACACCTTTATTTGTTTCGTTGAGTTAGATGGGATACATGAACTAAGAGAAAGCAGCTTTACTTAAAACTGAAAACTAATCAAGCTCAAATCTTTACAAAAATAAATTCTGCTTTCTAATTTAGTTTCATTTGACCAATTCTCAGAATACTTTTTGTTTGCTTGTTTGTTGGCAATACAGAGATTGGAACTAGGAGCCTCACACTTTGCTAGGCTGGCACTCTACCACTTCAGCCATGCCTCCAGCCCTGTCTCCCGCTTATTTTGGAGACAGGATCTAGTGGGCTTTTATACTGGGATGTTAGTAAAGCGTAGTTCTCCAGGCCTCGATCTCCTGAGTAGTTAGGACTACAGGCCAGGACTAATGCTGTCTTTTCCACCTTCAAATGTAGATTTACACCTTCTTCAGATTGCTGAAATCATATCATTGCTATGATATCAACAATCAACTAGCCAAACATCATCACTTCCTAGGACCATCTCAGAGATTTCAAATTCATATGTCTAAACTATTATAGTCTGCTTTATGTTCTTCTCTACACAAAAAAGCAGGGATTTTTGCCTCTCAATTTTATTAGCACATACTAATTGTACAATATGAGAATTTTACTTCCATATATGCAGGTAGTATACTTTGTTCTTAATCCCCTTTCTATTTCAAAGTTATTTCCCCCTTCTCTTTAATAAAATCTGTTGTATATTTTAATGGGTTTTATTGTGACTTTTTCATACATGCATACACCATGTACTCCAATCATGCCCAGACATGCCAAAGTTCTCAGTGTTAATTTCCTTTTTATAGTTTTGGCCTAGCTTCTGCACAAGAGAGAAAACACTTCAAGTGGCATTTAGTGCCTCACGAAACAAAGTATCTTGTTCACCTCTCAAAGATAGGCTGGATTCATGGCTTGGAATATCCTTTGCAGTCTCCTCTCTCACTACTTGGAATTCACGCCTATTCCACGAATTTAGGCTTATACCCTAAGTCACTGTAAGAGCATGGACATTTCTCAGATTTGATTCATATCCATCTATCTATCTAGAACGTACACCACTCCAAGCATGCATCCAAAACCCTCCTATCCTTGGGTCTTATACTTTCCTTGGTATTACAGTTGTTAATACTTAGCCTCAGAACTTGACATTTCATCACATAGGGTTCATAGCAATTTGAAAAACACCACTTTGTTTTGTGATGGAGTAACGTGCCCAATAGATGCTTTCGCTGCTTATTTGAGCTCCATTCCATGCTTGAATAACTGAGTAACAGAAATCTAAGTCAGTGAGATTAAGGATGCCTCCAGTTGGTTAAAAGAAGCAGATCCAATTGGAAATAAAGTTTCAGAACTGTGTGTCAAGCAGAAAGCCACATGTTTTCTTGCAGGCATACTTACCTTTTACCTGAGTCAGTCAAACATCATCCATGACAAAGACACTAAATTCAAACAGCCATGTAAAACGTATCATAACTTTGTTACATATTACTTTACTGCATATTCTGTTTCACTTTAAATTCTATTCTATGATATTATTGAAGTCCAGTGGCTAACAAGGAAATCCACTGGAATATAAACAAGTTGATGGAAGGATCTTTTTCTAACTTCCCTTGTACTTCTCAGTATGGCATCATCTGATATTATAAAACTATTTGTAGTAGGTCAATCTTAGACTGTTAAAGCTGTAGGAAGTACATAACTAAAAGAAAATATCATGTTAGGGAATATAAAAGGATGGAACTTGAATGTCAAGGCTGAATCTTTCAAGAGGCAATAGGTATAGGAACACATTTTGAACATTCCCAGCTAAATAAATAATGTTTGTGATCCTATAAAAGTGAAGTGAAATACACTAAACACTAAGAAGATGCATGAAGAATGTTAAACTGTGTTAGTGTTGCCAGAAATACTATATATTTTCTAAGGTGGAGAACCAGTAGTAAAACCAACTATTTAAATTTACCAACACTTGTAATAGTACTGTATAAAGGTAAGTGGACTTGGCAGATTGAATATAAATCTCAATTTTCTATTAAAAATATTCTGTTATTCATATTTTATGTTTATGTATTTCTTTTTTTAATACTTCAGTTTTTGAGGCACTGCATCAAAACTTGTTGAATCACATCACTATTCCTAGTACCATTTGGAAATTCTACCACTAGGCCTAACTGTTTACTACAATTAAAAGCAGCTTTATGATCTATAGAGATAATTTTAGGACAATGGCCAATCATTGATGCTTCTGGCATAACACCTGTTTCTTTATGGCTCATGAGCTAGAAATAACTTTCATATGTTTAAGAATTGAAAAACATATGAAAACACTTAGAGCAGACAGTGGTATGGCTTGCCAAACCTAAAATAGTCGATATCTGGCCCTTAACTTATAAAGTTTGCATTCCAATGAAATAGTTTTTCCTGTTTCTGAAAAGAAATACAAAATTATTAAGCTTAATGAAATAGATTATCAATGTTAAAGAACTCCCAATTGGATAAGAGTATGCTTTGCTCAAATTGTATATATCCTTGGAAAAGCCAGGTACGTGGTGTCCCTACAGTTCTTTACTGGAATAACACTAATTTAAAACAAATCTTTCCAGAAGGACATTTATTTTAATACAAATGAGTGCACAAGATTACACATACAAACATGACCTGAAATTCAAGTCACAGCCCCCTGGTAAGGAACAACTAACCAGCTATGCCATCCCTGACAGGCACACCATGATGATGCCCAAAACCATTACAATGAAATCGCCCTGGGTGGGAATCAGAATGATTTTCTAAATAAATGTTGACCCAGTAATTCTTCAGATATACAAAGGATATCCTAAACAATGAGGTTTGCCTTTCATTTTTTAACCACTGTTTTATTTTTGTTTTATTCCCTTTCCACTATAAGGTAATTTGGCCATTATTTTCTTTTAGATAGTGAGAAAAGTCCAGAATTTCTTCTAACTATGCCACACACATTAGTGCTCTGTTTAATGAAAATAAATTATAGATATGCCAAGTGTATATTAAATACACTGGATGTAAAATTCTGCATATATAAATGAAGTTCTAGCAATAAGACTGTGACTGTTAAAGCACTGGTGATATGCCATCATCACGGATTATCACACACATAAACAATTCTATTCTCTTTCTAGTTTGCTGAAATAAATGGCCAAGAAAGGTGAAATGCCCTTATTTATTATTTATTGGTCACTTTCTTGGTTTACATATAAAACCAAAGCTTTCATAAAAGCTTTGAAAGCTTTGAAAAGCTTTGAAAGTTGACATATCTAGAAATCAAGTCATTTCATGTAAAATAGAGGTATTTCAAAACTACAGGGATGTTTTGAGCTAGATCTCATAATAGGAGTACAATTTGGATTCTTTTACTGCCCAAGCACAAATTTGTTAGGTGACCCCAACCAAATTGCTTATTCTTTGTTCACTCGCTGTGTCTTTACTAAATATATTTTCAGCCTCTAAAATGGATTACATCCTTTTTGAGGTGTTACACAGAAGAAAAAACATGAGTCAAACATAACTGTGGTCTCAAGGGCATCACAAACAAGTAATAGTATTAATCACATGCACGAATAACTAGGGGGCTGAAAATAATGAGCACACCTGAGAGAGGCCACAGATGACACTTCAAAAGGTCAAAAGTGAGATGCAATTACTTCCAATGGGAAGATACAAAAGGGATTTATTGATGAGACTTCATCAAAATGGTATCTTAAAGGGTGGTTATGAAGGGTAAATGAAATTGACTGGCAAGGACATTCCATAGACTAATATAATGTGTAAATGTGGTAGGTATGGATGAGTGAAGGAAGAGAATGTCAAGTGTTTGCCCATAGCTCAGAATGTTTAAAGTTAAGCATAAGATGTAGATAAGTCTATAGAGGCAGTTTAAGAAGATGAAGGCAGTAGTCTGGGAGAAATTATGGCAGGTATGGTCTAGAATCATGATCTTAGATACTGCCTACCTGACAATTTGTTTAACCTACATCTCAACAAAAACCTAAAAAAAAAAATGCTATCTAATTTGTGGGCTCATGGTAAAGATACCAAACATGTGTACATTTTCACAATGTTTGATTCATAATAGAAGTTTGTTAAATAGCAGCCATTATTGTGTCAGTATTATGTTGCAGGCTAAGAATGTCCATATAATTTGCATAGGATTTATTGTAGTCCTTATAGAAAAGTACAATAAAGGAGTTGGGTTTCTGAAACTAGGAACTCTCTGGGAACTAAGACAGGGAGCTATCCTGGGCTTTTCAATTGAGACTGCTCATGACAAAATCTGGTCATCTTTGCAAAAGATAACTTGACTAAGCTTTATCCCAGAACAATTAATTCAGAATCTCAGTGCCTGGATCTTAGACTTGGTAATGATAAAAAAAAGATTCCCAGGATTTCTGGAACATAGCTGGTGTTAAAACTACCAAGAATGGTTTAGATGCAAGACATATTATAAATGCAAGAAATATGAACATTTCAGCAAAATACATTGCATTATAATTCAAGACTTATTTTCATTCTACTATACTAGTAAATTCACGACAGGTGGTCTTACTCTGTTTCTCTGTCATACTTTTCTGTTTGTCCAAACATCTATACAAGAAATAATTGTTACCTAACACAATAATGTCCAAAAAAAATTTATTGAATGAACTTATTGACTGACACATTATTATTCCCATTCCCCAGTCAATAAAAATATCAAAATAAAGAACAATATCATGTTAGTATTATGTAATAATATTTCAAATATTTACACTCTCATCCTTGTTTTCATTTTCAAAAGCTATCTCATGCATTAAAGGAATTGAATGTGTGCATCATGTTCATAAGTTTAATTATAATGAGTAATTGGCTACATATGAAAGTGAATATCATGAGCCAAAGTATGCAAGGGTAAGCTCAAGACTGATAACACATGTCTATGGCCTTATTACCAACAATACATCAAAGTAAAGCAATTAGTAATGTTTCAAAAGTTGCATTCCAGATTGCAAGTCCCATATAGATAATACTTAAAAACTTTCATCATGCTTTATTTTAATAGTCTCTCTCTATGACTCTGTAAAGTGATTGATAAGTAATTATGATGTTCCTCAATTATCAGTCATCTTAAAGGAAACAATTTCATATGCAACAGCATGATTATGGCAATATTGAAGTATGTAAGAGACTGAGGAATGAATAATATGGTCATTGCCAAGACACTGTGCACTTTTAGAATTTGAAGGAAATATCTCACCTCTAAAAACCTAACACTAAAAGAAAAAAACACTTGCTTTTTGTCAAGGCATTGAAACAAAAAAGATTAAAATATCAAAGCTGGCATCCATCACAGAGGCCTGGATTTGGGGGCTCTCTCATTATATTATGCTAGACTGATAGCACTTCAAAGGTCCAACATCATTCAAAACTAGAACACACAGATGGCAAATACTACAGTCAGCAGAAAAAAAAATGGGGGTATTAAAATGCTCCCAGCAGTCTCCCTGATGGGTCTTGTTTTGACAACTATCTACTCAGGGGCTTGTGTTTCCTAAGCAATGCCCCTCTGTTCCGATGGACAAGCAGCCCTTCCTTTTTATGCCATCTAGTATTTACTCCACAGTCCCAACCATTAAACTGTCTCTAATCCTTTCCCCTTGAGATTATATAAATTATTTGTTTACCCCGAGAGTACATGAAATTTTTATAGGCACAGTGTAGGATTGCATCTATCCAGCTTTCCTCTCAAACCTTCTATAAATATTCAAACCCACCTATACCCCCAATGTAGACCACATGGTAGTCTTTGTTGCTTTCACATGGCTAAGAGGCCCACCTCATAGCCAAGAGAAGAATCTAAGGACCATATTCTAATTCCCACTGGTTTAGGTCACTTCACTCCTCACTCTAAAGGGATGGTAACAAACTCCCCTAGAAATGAGGTTTTTCGAGGTTTTTCAGGAATTCATTGAAGTCATATCTTCTTAAATAAATGATATTTGTTTACAGACAGATTATTTCTAAAAACTTACTCATACAATAAGCTTTTATTCTAGATGTTGCTCCAGATTCTGAGAAGACCATATTGAACAAAGGCAAAGTCACTAAAAAAAAAAAAAAAAAAAAAAAAAAAAAAAAAAAACTTGTATTTAAGAAAATAAATAAATATAGCCTGCATCTGATAATGACATGCACTATGAGGGAAGACATACATTAAAGGAGATGGAGAGCCACTGGAGCAGGGACTGCTCCCCTAGGAAGGGTGGTCAAGGAAGGCATAGTGGAAGAGAGGATGCGGCAGAGATCTGACGGTAGTGACAAGATGAGCCAGGCCACTATCAAAGGGAAGACCATTCAGAGACAAGGCAAAGAAAGCAGGAAATCTGGAGACAAGAGTTAACTGGGAAAGTGACAAACAAGGCCAGAGTGACTGGACAAGATTGGAAGTGAAGGAGAAGAGGGAAAGAAGGCATTCAAGGAGGCGCTGAGCTGTCGGGGTTAATTTTATGTCCATGTTGTTGTTATTTGCTGAAGCGTTATTCTGGATGTTTTTGTGAAGGTATTTTGATAATATTCAGATCTGTAGATTCAGAAAAACTGAGTGCTCTCCCTAATGTGAATAAGCTCCAATCATTTCGTTGAAGACACAAATATAAGAAGCTAAGGGAGAGTTCTACCCGCCTGACACCTTCAATATGGAAGGGACCTTTTCCTCTCTTTTGGTTCTTCATGGATCAAAAAACTTCCAGCTTTAGGAATAAAGCTGAATATCAGATTTCCTGGTCCGTAAGGTCCAGTCCCAAATGGAACAACACACACCACCTCCACTAAGATGCAAGCTTGCTGACTCGCCCTGAAGTTTTTGAGTCTTGGCCTTCATTATCTAGTCCGTTCCTTATAACACGACATTGGTTATAAAGCAGCTTATGGTTAATAAGGCCTCCTTACTACTTCAAAAGAATATACATATAGCATGGTAAGATTACATGCAGGCAAGGTTAGAATCAGGAATTGTAGCCAAGATGCTATTGCAATAGTTTAAGCAAGAGACAAAATCGTGAGTTTTTTTGTTTCTTTGTTTTGCGGCGGGGGGTGGGGGGGGCTGTACATAAGAAATAATGAGTTTTTACATACTGTAAAACCAAGCCAAAAGAATTTTCTGAAAAGAGGCTCAATTACTTCTAGGGCTTTTGTTTGAGGGAAAAGCAAGTTTGCAGGGGAAACTGAGGATTCACCTAAAGGCAATTTTGAGAAATGTATTGGGCAAGCAAGTGGAAATATTAAGTGTGCAACTGTAAGCAACCAGAAGTATCTGTCAGAAGCACATAGAGGAATAGAGAATGATAAGATAACTGTATTCAGTAAGTAGCTGATATTTAGAGAATTATAGTGTGCTGACATATATATAGGTTATCTTCATAAATTAGATATTTTCATATGATTGGTAAAGAATATTTCATAACTCACAGAGCATCTAATGCAATATGCAGTAAGATGTAGGAACTGCACTGAAGCAATTGAGGACCTTTCTGTTTATTTTGAGGTAATTTCTACTGCTGTGCTTCCACTTCATCAGGTACTTCTCCATTTCATGAAAAACATTACAGTAACTCAAGTATGTGATTAACATAATATATCTACTATAATTTTTCCTATGACATTGTTCTTGTAGGTTATAAGGGTCTAATAGGCAGGTACAGCATTTCAACATATACTACAGAAATAATTCTGCAAATTACATTTTCTAGGCTAACATTAACTTATAATTTAACTCTACCTACTCGCTTCATTTTTTACTTTGATTCAAAAGAATTGATTTGGTTTCATTATCTACAAAAGTTGCTTCTACTTAGCAAAAATGCCAACATTGGAAAAGAAGTTATTATCTTCAAATTCTGTGTCAGTGTCCTTGGTAATATGGAGCCCATATATATGCAGATACATTACATTGTTTTCTTACTGTATACAGAGAACCTGAAATACATACATTTATACCCACTAAATGCAATGCAATAAAATATAGGCTACAAGAATGACTGCTATATTAAAATATAGAATCTTAAATTTTACATATTGTATGCATACAATTTAATGGAGTTTTTCTCCTTTTACTCTGTATAGGGAAAAAGGTATATTTTCAGGATAAACTATAGTGAGAAATTACTAGCACTCAGGGTTGTAAATTTTTCACTGTTAATGTTACTTCTAAAGACATCAATTTCCATTGTTTAAAACATACATATACTAGAACAATTAGTAATCTTCATTCTGGATAGATTTATGAAGAGCATAATTAAATATACATAGTTGAGGGGTGTTCATACGTGTGTGTGTGTGTGTGTGTGTGTGTGTGTGTGCATGTATGTGGTTTAAATCCATCTCTGAAAGTAAGTATCATTTTACTCTAGGGAGTTTCATTGACCCTATATTTTAAGGGAGGAAAGCGACACAGGATCTTACTAGGTTTCCCAAGCTGACATGGAGCTTACTATATAGGTCCAAATTGAACTTCCAATCTGCCTTCCTCAATTTCGGTGCCAAGAGTACAGGCTTGTTTCACCATATCAGGTATCATTGACTAAATTTTAAGATAAGTACATAGCAGAAATATTGCTAGGGTATGTCTATCATCGTGTAAAAACCATACCTGGCACCAGTGGCTCACATCTATAATCCTAGCTACTCAAGAGGCTGACATTGGGAGTCATGGTTCAAATGCAACCCAGGTAAGACAGTCCATACAACTCTTATCTCCAATTAACCACCAAGAGAAAGCCAGAAAATGGAGCTGTGGCTCACGCAGTAGAAAAAGCTCAAGAATAGGATCCACACTTGAGTTCAAGACACAGGACTAGAAGGACAAAAAGGCATACACGTGCAGGTTTCAAGATCTTGTCAGTAACTGCTGAGAATAGTAATGTCCTGACTAGTAATTTGGAGCTATCATTTTGTTTTAAATTACTGTCTCTTATTTTTAATTTGGAGTTCTTTGTTTGTTTTAAATTACTGTCTTTTATTTGCATTACTACACATTAATTATGCAACAGGGAATATATTATATTCCAATATGTGCATATAATATACTTTGATCATTTTCAATCATTTTCTATTATTTTTTCTTATCCTCTTCTTCTCTCCATTTTTATCTTTCATGCCATTTTAATGGGTTTCATTATAACCTTTTCATACATGTATAAAATAAACTTTGTTCATGCTCTACCTCCTTGTCATGTTGCATTTATCATCATGATAATGTTTCATTAGTGGGTTTGTCAAATATTCACAATTGTCTAAAATAAATTTTAATTAGCCACATTATGCATAAAATTTTCATAATTATGCCCAACCATGTTCTTAGCTAAATTTATGTAATCAAGTAATTATCTACGTAATTATATAAAATCTGTGAACATACAAGAAAAAATTCACAAAAATGTATTCACACAAGACATTTGCACTTCCAGTCTTAATGTCACTCTTAATGTCACTTTTACCTACACTTTTAATTGCCTATATGCCAATACGGACTGATTAAGAAATCATTTTAATGACATTAATCCTCCCAGTCTGGGAGCATGGGAGGTTTTTCCATTTCTTCAATTCTGCTTGAATTTCGTTTTTCATCTTGTTACATTTTCATCATAGAGTTCTCTCACTTCTTTGGTTAGGTTATTCCTAAGAAGTTTATGTTTTTTGAGGCTATTGCAAAAGGAGTTGCTTTCCTGATTTTAGCTTCACTCATCACATTGTTGGTATACAGAAAAGCCAATGATTTTTGAGGATTTATTTTATACCCTGCTACTTTGCCAAAGTTTTCTACCAGCTCAAGTAACTTGGGAGTAGAGTCTATGAGGTTCTTTAAATACAAGATGATATTATCTGCAAAGAGGGAAAGTTTGACTTGATCTTTCCCTATTTGGATCCCTTTTATTTTTGCCTCTTGCCTTATTGCTCTGGCTAGGAATTCTAGTTCTATGTTGAAGAGGAATAAAGAGAGTGGACATCCTTGTCATGATCCTAATTTTAAAGGAAATGGCTTTAACTTTTCATCATTA
The DNA here is from genome assembly GCF_023159225.1 of Perognathus longimembris pacificus. Classification (NCBI taxonomy): domain Eukaryota; kingdom Metazoa; phylum Chordata; class Mammalia; order Rodentia; family Heteromyidae; genus Perognathus; species Perognathus longimembris. The sequence continues at coordinate 42,944,279 of NC_063162.1, forward strand.
AGTATAATGTTAGCTATAGGCTTCTCACAGACAGCCTTTATTATATTCAGGAATGTTCCTTGGATTCCTAGTTTCTCCAAAGCTTTCATCATAAATGGGTGCTGGATTTTTTTTCAAATGCTTTTTCCACATCTAAAGAAACAATCATATGGTTCTTGACCTTGCTCCTATTAATGTGGTGAATTACATTAACTGACTTGTGTATATTAAACTAGATTTGCATCCCTAGAATGAATCCAGTTCGATCACAGTGTATAATTTTTTTGATAACCTATTGAAGTCTAGTGGTCAGAATTCAATGTTATGCCCATCAATATCCCAATACCATTCTTTAATGAAATAGAGGAAGCAATCCAGAAATTCATATGAAACAATAAAAGACCCCAAATAGCAAAAAACAATCCTAAGCAGAAAGAAAAGTGCTGGAGGAATTTCAATACCAAACTTCAAGCTATATTACAAAGCTATAGTAATAAAAACTGCTTGGTATTGGCACAAGAACAGGTGTGAGAACCAATGAAATAGAACTGAAGACCCAGAAATGAACCCACAGATCCATGGCTACTTAATTTTTGATAAAGAAGCTAAAAAAAATAGGAAGAAAGAAAGACAACCTTTTCAACAAATGGTGCTGCAAAATTGGTTAAAGACCTGTAACAAACTAAAGCTAGATCCTTATAGGTCACCCTGCACCAGAATCAATTCCAAATGGATCAAAGACCTCGAGGTAAAAGCAGATACCTTGAAAACATTGCAGGAAGGAATAGAGAAACACTTGGGCTCCTTGGCACAGGAAGAAACTTTCTTAATAAAAACCCAGAAACACAACAAATCAAAAAAAGGTTGAATAAATGGGATTGCATCAAACTGCAGAGCTTCTGCATGGCAAAGGACATAGCTTGGAAGATAAATAGAAAGCCCAGAGATTGGGAGAACATCTTCATTGGTCAAAAGGCCTCATATCTAAAATATACATAGAACTCAAAAAATTAAATTCCCCTAAAACAAATCCTCAAAGAACCAACTGCCCCCTTAATAAATGAACTAAAGATCTAAAAACAGATTTCTCTGAAGAAGAAATGAGAATGGCAAAGAGACACATGAAGAAATGCAACATCACTGGCCATAAAAGAAATGCAAATCAAAACAACATTGAGATTCCACCTCTCCCCAGTAAGAATGGCCATTATCAAGAAAACTAATAACAACAGATGCTGGAGGGGATGTGACCAAAAGGGAACCCTACTATACTACTGGTAGGAGTGTAAACTTCTTCAATCACTCTAGAAAGTAGTATGGAGATTCCTCAAAAGGCTAAACATAGAACTCCCCTATGAACCAGTAACCCCACTTTTGGGTATCTACCCAAAAGATTACAAGCAAGACCACACTAAAGCCACCAGCACAGCTGTGTTCATCACAGCACAGTTTGCCATTGCTAGAATATGGAATCAATCCAGATGCCCTTCAGTAGATGAGTGGATGAAGAAAATATGGTACATATATATGTATATATATATATATATATACATACATACATACATACACACACAATGAAATTCTATGCATCTATCAGAAAGAATAACATTGCCCCATTCATAAGGAAATAGAAGGACTTGGAAAAAATCATACAAAGTGAAGTGAGCCAGACCCAAAGAAACATAGACTCTATTGTTTCCCTAATTGGGAATAATTAGTACACGTCTAGGATAATCTTAGCAGAAGATCACAACAGCTCAATAACTATGTACATATAAACACATAGATGATGCTAAGTGAAATGAACTCCATGTTATGGAAATAAGTGGTTTATCATTGTCATTTTCAATGTAGCATGTGAAACTATGCCATTTCTTTTGTCTTTCTTCCCCAGGATTTTACTCCTTATGTCACTGTTACTGATCTTAGTACCCTGGGTATTGTATATACATTCATTGGAACTAGGGAAGGGAAGGGGAACATCAAAATGGAGAGACTAAGAATATAAGATGAACCAATGCAACAGCAATACTTACAAAACTATATGCGGTAAACCAACTGTACAACTTATGGGGGGAGAAAACGGGGGGAGGAATATGGGAGAAAAATGAGGAAGGAGGTAACAAGTTGGATAAGAAATGTACTCACGGGGCTGAGAATATGGCCTAGTGGCAAGAGTACTTGCCTCATATACATGAAGCCCTGGGTTCGATTCCTCAGCACCACATATATAGAAAAAGCCAGAAGTGGCGCTGTGGCTCAAGTGGCAGAGTGCTAGCCTTGATCAAAAAATAGCCAGGGACAGTGCTCAGGCCCTGAGTCCAAGCAAAAAAATAAAAAGAAAAGAAATGTACTCACTGCCTTATGTACGAAACTGAAACCCTTTGTACATCACTTTGACAATAAATAAATTAATTTTTTAAATGTCAAAAAGATCAATTTAAAATTCTACTCGATCATGTTCTGTTTATTTTATAAATGGGTAAAACAAAGGGTCATGACTTTCACTGGCTTCACATGGTCAAAAAGTTAGTTAACAGCAGCAGCACCCAGACCTCCTGTCTGCCAGTAGGACAGTCATTGTGGTACTTAGAATACTATATTTCAATAAAATTTAAAATTAATATCCTACCCAGAATTGTGATATCTTTGACGAGGAGATTAGCCTTTGGCCATTGTACAGCCTAGAATATTGTAGAACATAGAACAGGCCTAAGATATAAACATAATTGCTAACATAATTCAAAATTTTTTCAACACCACCTATTTATATTTTTAAAAATCCCTTTGGTCTCCTCATCTGTAATAATAATAATGTACTATATGTATTAATTCAATGACATCTAATTGGATACCTAATTGAAAAATAGAGACCAATGTTAAAATATTTCAGTTTGTTGATAAAATAATTTGTTGTGAACATATCTCAATAAAAACTGAATGTAATTAACAATTTATTCACAAGAAATTGCAGTACTATAAATTTCCTAGCACACCTACAGCAGAATTATTTAAATGATAAACCTTCATTTATAGCAAAAGTTCAAAAATTTGTGGGGAACAAAAAAGAATGGCTAACGGATAGAAAACAGACACCCCCTATATTTTTCATTGGCTACCATACGGACTTTTTCTCTTTGGAACAATGTTATGGTACCTGCAATAAATGAAAAATTGTAATCCAAAAGAGCAAAATTATTGACTTATTTTGAAGGGGAAAATTAGAAGATGAGGTGATAATTAGGGACTTTAGCTTTTGTCTCTCAATATTGCTCCTAATCCTTCAGCAATTTATCCTTTCTATAAAGTGTCCTCTATAGTACCCTCCCCGCTTCTTAGTTCATATTAAATGACCTTCTGAAAGGAAAATGCAGATGCTGGCCGCAGGAAATTAAGATGTGGATGGACTTTAAGGGAGAGCTTGAGATGGGCTATGGAGAGAAAAGCCCTATCCAATCAAGGATTACTCATAAATTGCCTTGCTGTACCCTCTCCGTGCCCCATTTAAAAAAAAAAATTCTGTCCCTGAGAGATTCCACAGCGAGCATCTCTTCTGTCCCTTTCGACACTGGTCTTGAGTAAACCCATTTCTTCCACCAATTTCTGTCTCCCTGGTTTTCAATAGAGTGGCCCACAGCAGAGATGTCAGTTTTCTGTAACAATATAAGTTGACTTGCAGAAATATAATGTCTGTCTGAAAAGAAAATGCAGTTGTAGGCCCCAGGAGGTTGAGATCCAGACTAGTGTTTTGAAAAAGATAGAGATTTGAGATGGAAACGTCTCCTCTATTTTCCTCAGGGCTTAAATAAATCCATGTTCTTCCACCTAAACAAACCCTTGTATTTAATTAGTATATGGTTATTAAGTAAATGCTACTCTGAGTTACTGGTAGAGCCAAAGGCTAGATGATCTTGTTTTTATTGAAGAATTAACAGAGAGCTCATAAATGATTAAGGCTAACATTGCACTCTATAATTGCATGTTGCCATTGTAGTTATTAGTGGGAAACATGACCATTGTCAGGAAATTTAAAAGAGGAGATAAATAGAAAGGAGGAACACAAGAATGCTTTAACTTTCACATTCTTATATCTCATTTCTTGGATAAAACTTTAGCTTGTGAAAATGAAAGTATAGACCAGGATATCTCAAGAGATACTTTGACTATTCTCTATTTTCTATAAGTTAGATATTTCCTGCCAACACTGAAATATAGATTCCTTGCCTAAGTTCAATGCTCACCATGCCATTAGCATGAATATATTACAAATATCAATGAACAAAGTAAATACAATACTCTGGGCATGTATTATGATTTTTCTGTAATTTTTGAAGTTGATATACTTTCAGTGTAAAAATATACATTTGCATTTCAAAAGAATGGCTCTAATTCTCATTCCACATTTCTGTCACACACAAATTTCTCACAGTTGGAAATCAAACCAAGGTATTATAAAAAAAAATGCCTTTAACTCAGTAGAAAGTATTACATAATATAAAATATTTAGCACTTTTCAATTTGAAGGTCTTAAAGTATTTAGAACATATATTAAGGATTGAATCTACTCAACACAATGAATTTGTTGGGTTTTATGATACTAATGATAATTATTGTAAAACTTGTCACTAATTGGCAAATGCAGACAAATTACAATATCCTGAGCTCATTCATGTTCTCAGAACATTCATGTACTCAGTCTCTCCTTCAAAGAACTTACTGAGAGACAAAGTGGTACATCATCTGGAATAAAGTCAAACTTCTCTTTGTACTGGTCTTACTTTTATTTGTCAAATTTAATTGTTAAAATATAATCCATCATTTCATTAAAGTTTTAGAAGTAGCAAGAGTGTAATATTACAGCTGCGCTCCTACCTCTGTTGTTATGTTACTATTTTCTGTAATTTACGTTACCAATTAGTCATATAATATTGATTGAAATAATCAAGACTGTACTAACATTTTATCCATATTCATTTTGCCATTATTGTCTGAGTAACATTTAATAATTATAATTAAAAGAGTTTAAAATGTTTTACTAAAATTCACTATGGCAATATCCCAAGTAAATAGTATGCCACAGCTTGACAGGGCGACTAGGCTGGGTTTCAACTGAGGATTTGTTTTTTTTCAAATTTCATTATATGAACATTTGGTGTCTCCTATAAACTGACAATCCAGTTTGTAAGAGATACATTATGCAAATTAGGAAATTAGCAAATAACTACTTTTGATACTAGTCATTACTATTTTATTCTCCACTTCAGATTTGCAAAAACATAATAATGCTGTAAAATCCACCAATGGATATTTTGCTCTTGCTATTAATAGACAATGTTTTATTGTAATGTTGAATTTACTGCAAAACATGGGAATTTACAATAGCATACATTTCTCAACACAATCTAATATAATTCAATTTCTTTTGTCCTATGAGAAAAAGAAATAAAGGCAAAATATATTGCAAACATATTCACTGGGGTTCTAACTTTTCCTATTTATTAAATACTCAGTCAAAATCAGTATCACCCCAAGAGCTGTGAAGCAATTTCATATTCTTCAATGGAAAATTGAATAATCTTCAGTCTCTGCAATATTGGTGAACATTCTAAGCTTTAACCATGCTTTTCTGCTCAATCTAATGTTAGAATCTCTCCTCTGTTCATTGATTTTTTTCTAATATTACTCTACACACTAATGCCAAACTCCACCAGTGGTAGCAAGCATAAAAGGGCCATTATTGTAAATGTGTATTTCAATCTTTCGTCTCCATGCATACTTCTTTATGCTTTTTATGGCAGTTTCCTTTGAAAATCAGTTCCTCTGTCCAATTTCACCAGGTAAGTTATAAGTGTTTCTGTCTGGAAGACCCTCATGAACATCTTGAAGGGTCTACACTGAGTTAAAGACCCACCACTCACTGCCTAAAAGAAACTCGATGAACACAGTCCTTGATGTACAACCGACTGAAAGTAAGTGCTGCCAATGGCCATCACATGCTTTTATAAAACCATTCTGAATTGGACTTTATAGAACCAAAATTTTCTTTAATTGTTTTATTTTGATAGCTTTGTCCTTTGGATTTGTTTTGTTTTGTTTTGTTTTACTTACTGAGGGCCAAAGTATACTTAAAAATTTATTGATGGAAATAACAGAGTAAAATGGGAAATGGCCAATAAACTTGTTCCTCCCTATTTTGAAGAAATATAAACACCAAAAGAGCCTCATTAGGTAGGTTGCTTTCATTGATTCAAGCTATTGTTCTCTTTTGTACAAAGAAGTTATTCAATAACATATTTTTCTTATGTATATTCATATGGAATGTGAATAAAGTCTTATTCAATCAAAACATTTTCTTGGCATTTGTGTTTTTATAATCCTAAAATACACAGAACTCAAATCATTAAGTTATTTTTCTTTTAAAAATAAGTCCATATTTTTTGACTGAGGAAAGTTATAAATGCTCACTCCCTAGAAGGAGAAATTTCCAACAATATTCTAGAAAGCCTAGGCACTGAGTCTTCTTCTAAGTCATATTATAGAAGAGACATGAAAACAAGTAAAACTCTGTCTTCAAACTTCGAACTTCTGCCTTTAGAGCATCCCTCAATGTCATCATTTAGAAAGCACTGGAGGGATAACAAAGAGCATTGTATCTGTACAACAAAACAACAGTGCCGTTTTTTTCAAGTGCAGTAATCTGAAGTGTTATCATGAGTTATTTCAATTTCTCTTAATTATCCCGAAATATACTATGGCACAGTCTTTTTTATTTGTTTGGGATTCCAAATAAATCAAGATGGAATTCAGTATGTAGACAAAAATCAAAAGAGAAGCTGGGCACTGGTGGCTCACAACTGTAATCCTAGAGACTTAGGAGGCTAATACCTTAGGATCATGGTTCAAAGCCAGTCTGGGCAGAAAAGTCAGTGAAACTTTTATCTCCAATTAACCACCAGAAAACCAGAAGTGGTAGCTTTGAGTACAAAACCTCAGGGACAGAAGGGCTGGGAATATGGCCTAGTGGCATGAGTGCTTACCTCCTATACATGAAGCCCTGGGTTCGATTCCCCAGCACCACATATATAGAAAATGGCCAGAAGTGGCGCTGTGGCTCAAGTGGCAGAGTGCTAGCCTTGAGCAAAAAGAAGCCAGGGCTCAGGCCCTGAGTCCAAGCCACAGGACTGGCCAAAAAATAAAAAAATAAAATAAATAAAAAACCTCAGGGACAATGCTCAAGGCCTGAGTTCAAGCCCCATGACAAAAAAATAAAAATAAAAAGAGAGACAACTCTGAAAAGCTGCCTTTCAATTTAATGACTATCTATATATACCACTTAAATATACCACCAATCCACCAAAGTAGAAAAAAAAATGTGTATGACTTATAATAAGCAAAAAGAATTCAACATCTTTCTGCTCGCTTTGGCAGCACATACACTAGATTTGTTGTTGTTGTTGTTGTTGATAGTTGTGGGGCTTGAACTCAGGGCCTGGATGCTGTCCCTGAAATTTCTTGCTCAAGGCTGGCGCTCTACCACTCTAAGCCACAGCACCACTCCACAGCACATATACTAAAATTGGAGTGATACAGAGAAGATTAGCATGGCCCCTGCGTGAGGATGACATAAATTCGTGAAGCGTTCCATACTTTTTGCTTTCTGTCCGCCATGAGCTGAACAGCTTTTTGCACAAGAGACTTCTGCCATGATATTCTGCCTTACAACAAGCCCAGAGACATAGAAGTTGTGAGCCATGGATGAAAGCCCCTGAAGTCCTGAATAAATAAATTCTCCTTCGTTAAAAAAAAAAGTCAACATCTTTATGTTCAATGTACATGTGAAATTATGCCATTTTCTCTTGTCTTTCTTCCCCATGGTTTTACCCTTGATGTCACTGTAACTGATTTTGCTACCCTGGGTATTGTATACATGTTTATCGAAACTAGGGAAGGGAAGGGGAACACCAAAATGGAGAGAACAAGGGTAAAAGGCAAACCAATGCAACAGCAATACTTGCAAAATTATATGCTGTAAACTAAGTGGACAAGAGGGCAAGCAGGGAAAGGGGCGGGGGAGAAGGTAGAGAACAAAGAGGGAGGAGGTAATAAATTTGATAAGAAATGTACTCACTGCCTTACATATGAAACTGTAACCCCTTTGTACACTACTTTGACAATAAATAAATCAATTTTTTAAAAAAGAATTCAACATCTTTCCCAGTCTCAGCTTTAGACATGCAATTCACTGATGTATAAACACAGAGGAGAGCTTTCTTCCTGTTCTTTTAATTAGCTTAAGTTACTCCTAGAACATTCAGTCTCCTGAGGTATGGGGAACGGGACCAAAGTAAGAAAAACACAGTTGCTCTCTTTAGAAGCTTTTATGTCAAAATCTTACTTTTTTTTCTTTTTCTACCACCGCTCCTCTCATGAAGAATCAAGATTCCTTACATTCTTATCTCTCCTTGATAGTCTCATTATATTGTCTTGTACATGGAATGCAAGAAAATAGCTGCCTTTCTCCATGGTACCTAATGACGTATTTGACCACTAAGGGCCCCTGAATTGACACCACCATTGCCTAGTCTTCCCCTGTCGGAAATATTTTCATTTCGAAACTAAAGTTGCTAAAATTTTAGAAGTTGTTACGAAGAGGTTTGGACTCTAAAAGTGAAATATACAAATTCAGAATTATTTTATCAAAAATATCGACTAATATTGATATTTGACAGCCAAAGTATGTGTAAAAAGTCATTGGTGGAAAGAACAGAGTGAACGTGGGAAACCAATATTGATACTAGTTGATAAAACATATCTGCTAAGAAATACACACTGATTTAAACAAACATACCAACAATATTTACAGAAGCTCATTATTTGACAGATTTTACTTTCAGGGCAATACGGTTTGATTTTAAAAGTAAATAAACAAGATACCCTCACAAAAAATAGAACTATTCTGAAAATCTAAAACAATATGTCTCCCTAGGAAGTTAGTGGAATAGAGCAGTTGAAATTTTTTAAAACAAGGCTATGTCCTCTACCCTTGAGTACTTTTGGTGACCTAAAGTCCTTTTCATCAAGCATAAAAAGTAAAAAAGTCCCATATCCTTTCTTATCTTTCTCTTTTACATATCTAACCACTGGATGTCAGTACTCATGGTATTCAATTCAATTAGAAATTCTACTTTCATAAAAGAAAGAAACACATGACAAATTCTCTTGAGTAATTGTATTTATAAAACCCACAGTATCGGTAAACAAAAAAATAAATGGACAAAAATATCTTCATAAATTTGAATATGCAAAGAACAAAAATTTTAATATACAAGGGACAAGTCAACAAAATTAAGTGACTAGTGAATCATTAAAATACATGTCCTGTTTCCGAATCTTCACATTGAACAACAGAATGACAAATGTCAAAGAGAAAAGCCATCCATAACTGACATCTATCAGGGATTATGAAATAATTGTAAGTACCAGAGGACATATAATACACTTTAATTAAATATATTTTACTCAGTTTAATTCATCACTATCTACTTCGAACAAAGATACTGGATTGGCACATAACTGTTACACTCTCTATTGGAGCACTGTTGTAGGCACACATGACTATATATTCACCTCAGAAACACTCTCATCTAAATCCATTAAACTCATCTAAATCCATTTAAACTCCCAGATTCTAATCTGCACAGTTCTGCACTTACTTGGGGAAGCAGATTCTTTGCTCTTCTATCCATGGTGTTGATGTTATTCACCATATGTACATGTATGAGGAAACATGATGCATAGAAGCTACAAACTCTTCTCAATCACTAATATTAGCTTTGAACACAAAAGAGATCAAGATCTACTCTCAGTCAAGATCTTGCTAGTTTATTCTAGTTTGTGTCGTTAATTTCTAGCCTCTATTTTTCTCCTTTTCTATAATTTAAGACTTCAACTTTTTGTTCTTTTCAAACCATCTTTCCTTCTTCACCTTCACTTATGCCCAATGGTACAAATAGAAATTTTGCTGTATCTCTTTCCATCCTCTATCCTCTTGCTTATCCTAGTCAGTTGGTGATTCTCAGAGGAAACCTCAAAATTATAACAACCTCTTTAAGTTTTATTTCTAGGGAATATAGTCTCTTCCTTGTCTGGATTCTTACTATCCTTTTCCAATTGTCTGTGAACATGTTATCTCTTTTCCTTTTCAAGAGCTTTCTAATGGATGAGTTCATTGAGATCACTTAAGAAGCAAATGCCAATGCAAGATTAAACATGTAAGCATTTTGAACAGCATAGAAATAGCTGGTACAAGTGTCAGATGTAAGTTGAGTTTAGAGACAGGAAAAAAGCTTGGGTAAAAGCATTCCACACTTGACAGTCTAAAGAATGTTTAATAAGGCCACTAGGGAGTTCTCAAGTCCGTTAGTCAATGAGAAGGTCTAGGTGTTCAAGGGACAGGTATTCCTTGACATTCGTATTTGTGCTCAGTCACTGCCTGGGAACAGCCCTAGAGAGCACTACTAGTGTACAGATTGGGTGATGAACCTCAGAGTAGATGAAAATGCTAGCCAGCCATGCTCTCTTAAGTCAGAGAATCATTAGGCAAAAGGAAGAATTCTTAACTGTGCCACTCACAAACTCTGTCACATTGAGAATGTCATTGAAGCTTTCTACATAATGTTGTAAGAATAGAACTGTTACAATAAATTTTTAATAAAATATAATTAGACTTCCTTTAACATTGACTAAATGCCCTTACATGTTAGGTACTAAGTAATGTTTTTTTAATTATCTTGTGTCTACCCACAAGCATGTATTACTAAGACTTAGCTTCTATTTCTGTTTAGAATTTTTAAGCATTTCTACTAAATTTCATATCAAATCTTTAAATTAGTTCATCTAAGCCAATAGCAATATGTATTGCTGCTTCATTTGTACCAAAAAATGATACTGATACAATAAAGGTACTAGACTACTAAGGTTCTTTTTTTTTTTTGTCAGTTTTGGGGCTTAGACTCAGGACCTGAGCACTGACCCTGGCTTCTTTTTGCTCAAGGCTAGCACTCTACCTCTTAAGCCACAGCTCTACTTCTGGCTTTTTCTATATATGTGGTGCTGAGGAATCAAACCCAGGCCTTCATGTATGCAAGGCAAGCACTTTACCACTAGGCTATATTCCCAGCCCAGAGACTGCTAAGGTTCTTAAAAATAAATAAAAATGATAATATAAATTTCATTACTACCTGTACTAATTAATTCATTTATATAATCAGTTAACAAATATATAATATTCTTATTACCTACTGTATTGATTCATTTATTTAAATATTCATTTAACAAATATACAACACTTTCTGCCATGCTACATGTTATGGAACAGAAACAAACATTGCTCCTCCTTGATTCTGGTAGGGAGAAATACATTCAACCAATATGAAAGTGCCACTACTTCTATGCTGTGAAGGTCAAGTACAGTGTGTGAAGAGGGCTTAGCATGGGTCGACTGGATGCAGCAGAGAGGTAAACAATGGCTACCAGAAGGAAGTGATGTTCTGAGGAGTTTAGAAGAAAGAAGTTATCTTCCCAAGCAGAGGAATATTCTAGAACACTAGACTGTCGAGTACAGTGGTGGGAAGAAGAAACTAAGTGAGAGAAAGAGAAGAACAGTTGAGAAGCTGGAGCTATTAGAAGTGTCCATGAACAAATGACAATGACTGAAAGGTTGACCTTGCTCCCATTCATAGTCTTTCATCCCACTTAGTGAAGTAACACTGTCCATTTTGTCACATGTACCTTTAATTGCTGATTTAAAGGGGAAAAAAGAAGCAAATAACAAGTAACACAGGAAAAATGTCAGTCAATCCATTGCCAATCATCCAATGGTATTCAAAGGGCATTAGAAATGTCTCTATCAAATAGGTTATTTTAAACCTCTTTGCATGGCATGATTATTGATCTACCTGTATACCTATCTATTTACTTACTTACGTAATTTGATATCCCATATCTGATTTAATCCTTGGCTATATAGAATTTAGTCATTCCATGATATGATGACATAATAGATAGCATTAAATAATAAAATTTTGGCAGTCTGCTAGTCCCATCTCACAGAGCAGAAGATTAAAATGACATTTGATCCTCAAATGTTGAGCCATTCTCATTAGTACCCTATTTCAGTGCCTGAGGCACAACAAAGGGAGTAATGCAATTATTGGGGAGAAAAAGTAATGAGAAGAAGCAATCAACCACTGCCTCAGAGATCATCATTGCAAAAAGGCCCTGTGGATCAAAAGAGCCTTTAAAGTATAAAAGAGGATTCAGAGTCTTATGTACAATATAAAAAAATCCTTAGCTGAGTTCCAGTGTCATACACCTGTAGATTTATTTTGCATCTATTGGCTGATGTGAAATTCTCCAGAGGTTAGTGCATCAGACAGCCCAAGCTTTATTTAAGATAAATTAACACTGTGCCATCAGTCTCCTACATGGTATAACTAAGTAGGATATGTAATAATTACCAGCACTCAAAAAAAAAACCCACTCAGACTAGCGAAACTGAAAACTCACAGCATATTTGAGGCTAACGCATGAAGAAAAAAAAATACTAGTGAGATCAGTAAATGTTCTAGGAAAGCAAGTAAAACTGAGAGTTAAAAATATTTGGGGCTGGGGATATAGCCTAGTGGCAAGAGTGCCTGCCTCGGATACACGAGGCCCTAGGTTCGATTCCCCAGCACCACATATACAGAAAATGGCCAGAAGCGGCGCTGTGGCTCAAGTGGCAGAGTGCTAGCCTTGAGCAGGAAGAAGCCAGGGACAGTGCTCAGGCCCTGAGTCCAAGGCCCAGGACTGGCCAAAAAATATATATATATATATTTGGGAAAATGTCTTTATATTTTATTTCATTTCAAAGCCTGGAAAAACAAATATTCCTTAAGTCTGGAAGAGAAATTGTTTAAGCATGGAAGAGGAATGAAAAAAGTAAGGGACAAAAAAGAAAAGTCTCCTGGAATAATTCAGAGGCAAAATTTTGGTAAAGGGAGGCACAAGGGCTCACACCCATAATCCTAGCTACTCAGGAGGCTGAAATCTGAGGATCACAGTTGGAAGGTAGTCCAGGCAATAAAATCCTTAAGACTCCCCAAGTAATTACAACACTAAAGCCAGAAGTGGAACTACAGCTCAAGTAGTAGAAGGCTAGCCTGGGCAAAAAAGCTCAAGGACAGTGTCTAGGCCCTGAGTTCAAGTCCCATGACTAGCACATACCCCCATATAAAAGGATAATTTGTAAGTTATTTTGCTACATCTTAAGATGTGACATATCTAGTCTCTAAGAAATCTAGGCTCATTAAGCCCCACACATAGGTCTGTATTTCCCACAGGAACTGTTTTGTTTGTTTATTTGTTTTGTTCTTTTTACAGACTTTGAAGAGGTGCTTGGAAAGCTGTGAGACATACTATTCATAGGACACTTTTGTACTCTGCCCTATGGATGCTTATAACTAAGGAATGGACTACACTTCCTGACTTTCTTGCTTCTTCAATATCTGACACTAACTTCTCCCAACCTTTATTCCAATTTCCTTCATCAACAGCTTCTTTTGATAAGACCTCCAATCTCTGCTGGCAACTAGACCTCTGCCTAGATCTTATCACATTAGGACTTGGGGCACTATTTTGTCTTATGTTTAACAGTTCTTTACCACTATATTTGCCAAGCCCCACTATATAATGCCAATCCCAGACTATGGTGAGAATATTCTAGGAACAAACTCTTATTTTTACTTTTTTTTAATTTTTTTTTGCCAGTCCTGGGGCTTGGACTCAGGGCCTGAGCACTGTCCCTGGCTTCTTTTTGATCAAGGCTAGCACTCTGCCACTTGAGCCACAGTACGACTTCTTGCCTTTTCTATATATGTGGTGCTAAGGAATTGAACCCAGCTTCATGTATACTAGGCAAGCACTCTTGCCTCTAGGCCATATTCCCAGCCCCAAGGAACAAACTCTTGAAACAACAACATATATATGTGTGTATATGTATGTATAGTGTGTGTATGTTCTATATACATGTATGTGTATATATGTATATATACATATATGTGCATATGTGTGCGTATATATATATATACATATACACATATATGCTGTTTCTCACTTCAATTATATTTTCTTGCTGAGAACTTGGAACCAGAGATTAGTTCAATTCTCAGCCCAGCTCCAAAATTCTTTCCTGTGAGCCTTCTGCCTTTTATTACCATCTCACGCTCTGTTATCTACCAGTGCTTGCATTGAAGCTGGGACCACTTAGAAGAGTGGAAAGATGGAAGCTGGATAAGATTTCTCTCACCATTTATTTGTGAGATGGTTACTTACATTGCTTCTAGGGAAGCAATGAGGAAATCTTTCACAGAAATAAATCCAGCTTTCTTATTTCAAGCCTCAAGACCATTCACAATTACTGACTCTCTGAACTCAGTTTAGAATCACTTCTTTTTAGTCTCTAGCTTATATTTTTGTCTTCATCTAGAAAAATAGGGAGCTCTAACCGCAGGTAAGTAATATTTGATCCTAACAGAAAATTGCAAGAAAATGGATTACATTTTTGCATCTAAATTTAACCCAGCAATTGAGAGTTTGTATATGTGTGTGCGTGTAATGTGTGTGTGTTTAATCAAGATAAACATGGGTTTCTAATATGTAAAACTTACAAATTTAACTGTAAAAGCCTTACTAGTTAAAGGTTCTAATGTGTTGGATAATTTTCTCACTGTAGAAATGATTACATTTTATACTAGATAAAGAAAGTATAGTTGAAGAAATACTGCAACTCCATTTTCCTGTTGGGTGGTTTTTCCTGTTTGATGGTAGGTTGGGGTGTCAGGAAAGGGAATATAGAAATTTGGGTAAACTAAATGAAGAAAGGACCATCAGTCACCATTTCTGTCATCTTTTCTTTTAATTATGTCCTGTTCTGTGACCATGCCTTTGATTATGGTATCAAATCCAGTTGGCCACATTTTTGCTCTAGATATTTGTTAGCCTTCTGTCTCTTAAAACTCAAAATATAGCTGTTGAATCTTTTAGAATACAATAGAGTTCCAAATCCGGCACACAACAGCCTCAACCCCCATTACTGAAACAAGGCATCCCACTCATAAAAATGCATAAAACAGAACAGAGCATACAATTTCACAAGTTTCCTAGTCATTCAAAAACGTTTGTAAGTTCCATTTTCCCACAGCATACTGCCAGTATTCACAACAAATTAAATTCTCATTCAGCTGCTCTGTTAGGAAGCATAACAAAACAAGACTGGGCATGAACCAATGTGTCTTTGGTTATTACATTTCCTTACTGTTGATTTCCATGTTATAGGAGGGAATGCCCTCTGTCCATCAATAGCCACTACTGTTATCCCTGACTCCAGGAGTATAAATACCCATACATCTCCTAACCCAGGCAGGCCCAGGAGTCATCCCACGGCATAGTTTCTATGGCCCAATGAACCATATAGATGAGGCTTCTTCTTACATTGGCAGTGGCCCAACAAGTGTGTTTTGTGGGGCACCTGCTGCTAAAATTCTACATGGAAAAATTTTGGCAGCAAAAAAGACTCCAGCAAGACAAATAATGTAAACAATGTTGCTTTTCACATGCCAATATAATGACTTCTGTATTTCTTTCGATAGCATGTATGTTAGCAGTAGAATGATTTTGGGGTGCAGCTCTTTATTGGGCACTGAACTGTCTTGGGGACTAAGTCATTTCACCATATCAACAATTCCACAATGGGGGAAAATATGAGAAATACTTCATACAGAAATTGATTTCGAGAAGACAAATCTCAAAAGTACACAGCTGCAAATGGTACTCTACTCCTTAGTCTTTGACTCATAACTGTGAACCTGTCTTTTAATATTTGTATTCATATAATTATTTAAAAGTAGAATGCAGAACTGCACATTGATTACCAGGACACATCCTTATTGCCTGATCACTAATAAAGACTCTGAAACTAATAAGAAAGCTGAACATCATTAGGAGCCACAATTGTCATCTTAAGATTTCTCACATTGTCAAGGAGCACTGCAAATAAACGTGTAAATCCTATCACTATGTCAGTATAACTCGTCAACTAACTAGAGCTTACAGATGATATAAAGCAAACTGGGGCTCTTGAATCAATCAGCTCACCATTGTTTTCAACAAATCTCACTGCATACTATATTGTCGGTTTAGCATCTTTTGGAGCTGTTATCTCTTCCAT
Organism: Perognathus longimembris pacificus; assembly: GCF_023159225.1. Lineage (NCBI taxonomy): Eukaryota > Metazoa > Chordata > Mammalia > Rodentia > Heteromyidae > Perognathus > Perognathus longimembris. The sequence goes on from NC_063162.1 coordinate 42,960,525, forward strand.
TAGGTCACTTGTAGTAATGAATAGAGCCTTGGTTCTGCACATGATCTAACAGAAAAACTAAGACAAATGCCCAAAAAGAGTTAAGTACTAATGCCAATCAGTAATGCATGTGACATAGAGAATAGATGGGATGAGAACCCAGCAGAGAAATTGCTTCATATGCAAAGATAAACCTGGGCAAAGCATGTCTGGGGAAGCATAATTTTCATGTTGGGATTCACAGTACCAGAAATGGAATCTAGAGAAAAATGATTAAGTCTTCTATAACACAAACTGAGGAATTTAGATAGTGATAATACTCAGGGGTGGATATTCAAATATTGAGGTAGCTGCACAGACCAATAATAAGATAAGGCTAGTAGAATGTGTAGAATGTGTTGCAGATGTCAAAGACCAAAACCAGGGAGCCAGTCTGGAGATAAGTTGAAGCAATGGAGTACAAGGCAATGAAGTCCATAAAGAGGATGAAGAGAATGAAATGTCAGGGACAAGGCCTTGTGGATCCCAGGCTCTCTTGCATCTCTTCTACATAAGTACTCATTTACTAGCTATTTCTGGACTATGTAAACCAAAGAGTGAGCTCTTCAAGTCTCTCTCTTTTCCCTGCTGCTGTGGACTAGAAGACATGTGTGAAGTAACAGAACCATAAGAAACTGTACCCCCCAAGTCACTGCTTAAGTAACTGGACAGATGGCTAACTTAGCACAGGCATAAAAGTGGGCTTATCTGTGTTAAGATATGGATGTTTCAGGGTTTATTACTCAAACATAAACTAATTTCTTAGTAACAAAGGTAACTAGGTCAGAACTGATAGCCATGCTTAGGGATTTTAGAGACCCTAGCCTCGGAAGCAGAACTAAAATTAAACAGAATTTACCAATGACTTAAATAATGGCCAAAACACATTATATTTGTATAACCTTTGCTGTGCAATTAGAGAAATGACATACATTTTTTCTATATTGCTACTTCAGTAGATTGGATTTTTATTATAATAATTTATTAAGTCTTGACACAATGTAAAATTCCTAGTGATCACAACAACAACACTGTATAATAGTAAGGTTGGCATTTTTTTGTTTTGTTTTGTTTTGTTTTCTATCCTAAAAAGCCAAATTAGAAACTAGGAAAAGCCACATATAGCCCCAAAGTCACAGCCTTACTAAAAGTTCTGTCTTCTGGCTGTAGAGTAACAGCATGGAAGCAGCGCAGAAGGAGAGGTCTCCCAAGTTTTTTCTACATGGCGTGGGAAAGTGTTGAATGAGGCAGGTAGAACTGCATCCTGCTGCTTGGTCCACATCCAAATCCTCCATCAGACATGTAGCCATGGTGAGGTAGTGGTAGTTTTTAATCTCATTCATAATCACCCAATTCCTGTACATATGGATGCTCCTACTCTTGGAGTTTCTGAGAGAATGGAAGCAGGAGGATAGCAATATGAAAGATGGCTTAGATAAACTCAGCTCCAACATTACTCAAGATCATGCCTTGCTATCCAACATGCAAAATCAGGTGTTCTGAAAAAAAGGAGTATAAGGAATATAGAGTTTACAACTAGATGTCTATAAGATCTACAAGGTATGAGTAAATACAGACAATGTTTGCTGTTGTTGCTTGCCATACTCAGGTTTGAACTCAGGACGTTGTGCTTGCTAGGCAGGTGCTCTTCCACTGAACCATGCCTCTAGGCCTGTTTTGCAACAATTATTATTGTGTGCATGTGCTGGTTCTGGGTCCTGAACTCAGGGCTTGGGTGCTGTCCCTGAGCTTCTTTCACTCAAGGCTGGCACTCTACCACTTGTGCCACAGCTCCACTTCCAGCTTTTTCTGTAGTTAATTAAAAATAAGAGTGTCACAAACTTTTCTGCACATGCTGGCTTTGAACCACAATCTAAAGATCTCAGCCTCCTGAGTAGCTAGGATTACAAGCATAAGCCACTGACATAGCACAACAGTTATTTTTGAGATGGAGTCTGTGTCCTGTGCACTTCCCATGGTAGAAAGGATAACAGACATGCACCAGGAGTGGTTGAGAAAGGGTCCTGTAAACAATGCTGCCTGGACTGTTTGTGAATCATAATATTCCCAATCTCAGACTCTCAAATAACTAGTATTACAGATGTAAGCCAACAGTACCTAGCTTACTTGTATATAATTTCTTTAGGAAAAATCACTTTTGTGTTCCTTTTCGTGATCCAGCAGTATATTTTGTGTGCTGGATTTTTCTTTATCAGTGTGGACAATTTCATTACCAACTAAGGTCCCATGCAACACAGATTTTCACAGAGCACTTCATCAGTACCCAGAAACACACTGAAACAAAGCACAACTTTAGACTTGGGCTGTGTATCATGCAACATGTATCCTCATTCTTGGGAATTTGTGATGATTTCCTAGTATGGGGGTATAATGACACTGATTAGCAATTTTCTTTTGCCAAAGAAAAGGCACCTGCAAGGCCTCTAGCAGGATTAAAATAGCAATCTGTGATAATGCAACAGAAGAAAGCTCAATAGCCTACATGGAAATTGAATCCATGATAGTAGTTGCATTTGGACTTTGCTTTAACCAACAGAACTCATTCTGACAATAACCTGACGAGACATGATTAAAGCTTTCAACTGAAAAATGTATCTTAAACTGTGTATTTATTTTTGACCAGGACCTGGTTGAACAATTCTGAAAGCCCTGACAAATGACCTTCTCAGAAATGTAGAGAAATGCCAAACACCCATGCTGATTCTCTGCTACATTAGGTCACTGGCATTTTCCAAGAGGACACCTACGGATTCCTCTGCATAGGCCAAGTGTATGAAAATACCCTATATGTATCAAAATATTTAGCAGCAACATGCCACTTTGGATGGAATTGTAAGTCAGCTTCTTGGGGGGTCTTTTCATAGAGGATAATGAGAGGGTAGAGTCTTCATTATGCTAATCTGATCAGCCAAACCCAAAACTTGCCTCATGTGGTCATGGTAACTATTTGTTTTCATTCAAAATTAATTAAGTTTGAGTTGGAGGGAAGTGGTCCCATAGCTTTAATTGCAGACACTTACTATAACACAAAGACAAGTCATCCAGTGCTTTGGCATTGAATTTTTGCCACCAAAACCATTAGTCAATCCTGAGACTGCATTTGAACACTTGACTGCCTATACCCAGCCCATCTGTTATATGCACCTTTGCCAATACCTAGTCCATTGTGCCAGTGGCTTTGTGCTTGGATGGTTCTTAGGTTGCATGCAGGATACCTACATACTTCCCCTGAAGCCACATGGTGCCATCTCCTCTTCAGGAAGAATATCCTACCTAATAGCAATACCGTGAATTTCGATTTGCCTGTTCCTTTCTTATTGTTACAAAAATTATAAGATACAACTTCAGCAATTAAGTTTCTGGACGAAGCAAGAATGATAAAATTAGGAACTTTGGAACAAACAGATCCTATATTTACTGAGAAAAATAAAACAATTTGTAATGGAGGAGAAAACCAAAGCAATGAATGAAAAGATAAAATGGAAAAATAGAAAATAATGTGTTTTTGAGCTATTTTAACGTGGTTGTAATTTATTTCCTGATTTTGGTAGGACTAAATGGTGATTTTCTATAAGTTAGGAGTAATTTGGAAGCTATTTGAGGAACCCAACAGTGAAGTCACCATTCAACCCCTCCAGAAATTCAGAATCTCCCAGCTGAGTTCAGTCATTGTGGATTTATTTAAACCACTCCTAGTGATTCTGATGTGCACCCATATTTAAAAACTACTAAATTAAACAAAACAACATATATGTAAGGCACTATTTCTTATACTACTACTGATTTCTGTGCTTTAAGAAGAAATAAGAATTCCTAAATTCAATCTGTGAGGAAAGATGCTTTACAAAGTTAAACACAGGTTTCCCATAGATGGTACAAAGGGTCAGAACCAGGACCAACCCTGACTGACTTTTTTACTGAGACCCACTACAGCCTCTGGATAGGGATCACTAATGGATTGGACAGATAATCCTTTGGACTGAGGAAAGTGCTGATGAACAATGATGCTTAATATTCATCTGCCACAGTGATCTCTGCCACTTATAGTTTCTTTTGAACCTCCCAAAGTTGCTAAGTTCCTTCCACCGTATAGCTCAGTGCCAAGTTCACAATAGTTAGACTGGCCATAATAGAACTGCCATAATAATCAGGGTTATTGTTATTGCAGCTACCAATTATCACAAACTTGGCCCATGTTAAGTCTATCTTAGTTGCTCTACATGGATAACTTCTCATACTCTGCAAAGTAGATACCCTCATGTCCACATTTAGAGTTGAGAATGTAAGGTTTATAAAGATTAACTGACTTCACCAAAGTGACAATTAGGAGGTAGCAAAAGCCAAGATGAAAAAGACACATGCTCCTTTTCTAGTCTTTACTATATGTTGCCCAACAGGACTGAATATTTCAACAGAACTACTCACAATTATTAGTTTAGTTAGGGATTGCAAAATCAACTGATATCATAACAGAGGAGAAAAGCAAAATCATGGTAGAGGTGCAATATGTGGCATGTGAAGGTTTCAAAACATCTTCAGTAATTCTTTACTACTTCTTCCCTTGAGAATGGAACATAATTTTTCTCCCTTGACTATGAGCTGGGGAGCTGAACCAACACAGTGTCTGAGAAAAATCTTTTACCAATTCAAACCACTATTCAGACACCAACCTATCTTCTCAAAAATTAAGGAAGCCAAATAAGAGATCATAGTGCCTGGTTTTAGTCTAATAAGGAAAAACACTCAAGCTGGGTGCTGGTGGTATATTCTGTTATCCTAGCTACTCAGGATACTGAGATCTGAGGGTCACGGTTCAAAGTCAGCCTGGGCAGGAAAGTCCATGAGAGTCTTATCTCCAATTAAACAGCAGAAAACCAGAAGTGGAGCTATGCATCAAAGTAGTAGAGTGCTGGCCTTGAGTGAAAAATCTGTGAAAGGAAGAAAGAAAGAGAGAGAGAGAAGGAAGGGAGAGAAGGAAGGAGGGAGGGAGAGAGGAAAGAAAGGAGGGAAAGAGGGAGGAAGGAAGGAAGGAATGAACGAACGAAGGATGGAAGGAAGGACAGAAACTAGAGAAAAGAAGAAGCAAATTTATCCATGTTATCTCTCCTCCAACCCCAGGCAGCAGGAAGAGCATGGAAGGAACAGATGTTAAGACTAGGCCTTAGATTTGAAACTCAGTACCAAATCCACCACAGAGAAACTCAGTGTTAGGTGCAGTCACTACTCCTAGGAAAGTACTGTAGACTGATCCTCTGGAATCATGCAAGTCAGACAACTAAAGGATTACCTGTAGCAAACTCAAGCATCAGAGGAGAATCTACCCCAATCAAGACTCTGTCCAAGGCACAAAATGTGGCACAAAACTACACCTTGTAACTCAATTCCACATCCATCAACATCAGACCCAGAATCGGGTCGAAAACAATGGCCTCTACACTCAGGCCAGCACTCCCAGATAGGAGTATCTAGGTCTTTTCCAGAACTTAACAGAAACCTACTTATCAGTGAGTTAGACTCCAGTTTTGGCCTGCAGTATTTCAGGCTAGGATTGGGGCTGGGACTTCCCTATCAAAAGCTGATCAAGTCACGGAGGCTGTGATACACTGCTACAAATCAGCTCAAAATCAGCATGGTATCCAACAGATATCTCTACCATATATAACCTGATCTTGAGCTGCCCAGAGGTCCCCAAACCATCCCTTGCAGATGCACATAAGGGAGAAGGCAGGGAGCTGCACCACAGTGGGGCAGACCTCATAGAAGTTTCAGCTTGGGTCGTTACCACAAGGCATGGCATGAACCTCTACGTCTATGCAGGTCCTTGCAGCTGTGAAATTCACATGTGACTCAGTTTAGCCTCAGCCATGGTGGCCAAGAGAGTGCCTTCACCAAAATTGTCCCAACAGCTTCAGGCAGCTTAGTGTGGAGAAAGATTCCATTCACTGTGGATAGAAGAATAGGACCTTGCCACTCAATAACAGACTAACAAAACTTAACCCTGGGTAGCTCCTAATGGCTCCCATCACAAGGGAAGCCTGTAATCATGTGGTCTCAGGGCAGGAAAGCCATGTAACCTCTGGGAGAGTGCCCATGTTGGGCAGAGACACACAGGACCACCATCTATTATCTTCAATTCTGACCAGTATCACATGTATCTGATTGCAGCCTCACCAATAAACAGCCCATAGCGGTATAGGCCTTGTCCATGCCTTGCTGCTATACTGGTCTCTAGACTATGGCTCAGGATATAACACATCACTGCAGCATCGGTGGCCACAGGGATGGCATAGGAGGCTGAGGTTCCACACTGCTTCTGCTCAGAGGATTACAGAATTCTACAGTTTCTTACAAGCCAGCAACTGTGGACAAGTTTCCTAAGACACATGCAAGAAACCACTATACTTTTAAGTGCTTCCCAAGATCATGGACATATAATACACCAACTGTACATTGAGGACAGTTCTGGATGAGGTCATCCTATCCTCTACCTACAGAAGACCCACAGAAGACCTGGAAGGAAAGTGTTCATTAGCTGTAAGATGGCAGAAATGAAACTATGCATGCAGTCACCAGAATGGTTGAAGTCCTGGTTGGAGAATTTAAAGAGATACTCTGTGGCAACTTGATGAGCTTCAAGAAAACTGAGAATAAACTGTGTTTTGGTGAATGACTTTACTGACTGTGTACGACCAAGTGATGAAAGTCATCACTCATGTTGGAAAATGCCCGCTACCCTACCAAAGAATATTTCAAGAACCCTATGAAAATAACCAGATGACAAAAGCCATGAGTGAGCCACATATGACTAAAGCCTTCATATAACTAAAGTCTTTTTCAAAGCCTTGACTTTATGTCTTGATTCCTAAGCCACTCTCTAATGTTTGACTCATAGAACCTATAAAGTTATATATGTTGGGCACTGGCTTGCAGCTTTAAGAGGTGGTCCTAGCCAGCCCACTTTTTCTCCAGCCCTGGGGCCGCATGGCTGCTAGCCCCGCCTGCCTTCTCCAGGTCCGGAACCAGAAAGGCAGCAAAGGCAGCTCTAACCAGCCCCGCCTCCCGCCTCAGACCACGTGTGCGCCAAGATGGCTGAGGGTGATCAACCCAGAGGCAGTCCTGTGGGCAGTGACATCCACCCTTAGGGGAAGTCCCATGACGTCACCCTTCATGGACAGCTAACCAGACTATCACAGTGCCTAGCTAGCTGTTCCAAATCCTTCCCCTTCCTGCCGCCATTACTGCTATATAAATCCAAACATGGAATAAAGACTTCGGACGTTGCTTTGACTTCTCTCCAAAATCATCTGTGTGTCCTGTGTCCTGCCTTAAACATAAGGGGGGCTCAGGGCGGGCGGTTTTGCGACTCTACCTTTTCTCAGCTCTAACCCCTGGGATACGATCCCTGCTCCTCCTGCCAGCAGGAGAAGTGCATGGAGCCGAGTGTCCCCGACACTTGCCTGAACGTGTGGCAAAAGAACGCGCGGTGAACGAATGTGGGGCTTAGAAGCTATACTGGCTAGCCGAGTAACCCTACACGGAGATAAGAGTATCCCCCATGGGGCAAACCCAAAGTCAGCAGAGCGACCTGCCCTTCAGGGTTTTGAGGTTCACGCTCCAAAATACTGGATAGAACATTTCAGACTCCAGAGCCGAAAGGATCCGGGAGGCCTTGACACGTGCCGCCCCTGTGCGGCTGGCAGGGGCTACTAGCTGGACAGCTCGGGGGCCCCATAGAGCAGAAAGTGAAAAGGAGGAAGTTGGACTTGGGAGGGGAGCTCCCTCAGGAGGCCTTTCCAGTCCTCTCTGCCCTTGAGGCTTGTTTTTCCCCAGGCCCCCTGGAGAAAAGCATCTGGGCCTGGGAGGGATCTGCGGGGGATCGAGAGCACCATGGAGGGGAGGGAAGCGGCCTTCCCACTTGGCCCAGGAGGAGAGGGGCTCGGTGCCTCACTCCGATGGGCCTATGGACGAGCCTTGGCCTGATCCCCCGGGTCCTAGGCCAGGCACCTCGGTCCCAGGATACATGGTAGATGAGCAGGGTGGAGGCGGGCGGCCTCCGCTGCCTCGTCGCCCCTCCACCCGAGGTTCCCCACCATCTTGCATGGGCCTGGGAGAGGAAACCCCTCTTGGAGTCTACCTGACCCTATCCCTCAAGGCCAGTTCCTCCCCAGCCCCCCCCCCAGGTGGTAAAGGGACACCTGGGGCAGTAAAGGCTCTTTTGAGACTGGGAAGCATTGCTGAGGAATGTATTGGATGGAGGGGAGACAGCCCCCTGGCTGCCCAGGAGAAAAAGGGCTTACTTGCTTAACATCTGCTTTAAAAGAGATAAAAAGGCTTTCAGTTCTTGTTGATGTTTGCTAAATTGGAGATTTGGTTAAATTCTGTTTGGCTAAATCCTAAACATTGGTTGCAGGTGGAGCCCACCCATCCCCCAGGTGATGGGCGTGCCAAATTCCTCAAGGCTGGGCAGGGACTTGAAGGTGTCTTGCTGTGAGCCTGCTAAGGCTCTGACCAGCTCCGCCACCATTAAGCCGTGCCATGTGTCTGTTCTGTTCATGTCTTGTCTCCCATCTCCTGGACTGAACTGGTTTTTCAAAATATGGCTTCGGAAATGATGAGGACTTTTTCCAACCAAACTGGACGGTACCAGGCCAAATGATGAATCAGGGACCCCTGACTACTTCGCCCCTTTTCAGCAGGAAGTAGTTCCAGAAGAGACAACCTCTGCCCAAACTCCCAGCCTGGTGCCCCTCCTCTGTTGTTAATTAAAACAAAAGGGGGGAGCAGCCCCCATGACCAGTTAAAGACAGCTATGTTTACATTAGAAACTTAAAGTATTGTTCATCAGAACAACCACCCAAGAGCACTCGCTCTTGAGGAATGTCTTCTCCTCATTCTCTCTAGGAAAAAACAAAGACCTTGATGGATTTCCTCCTGCTCCTCCATGGAAATACGAGAAGCCTTCCTGCATGCATCGGTGGTGGACGACATCAGAGGCAGCCAGCCTCCCTTCCTCCCTGTGCCCGGCCCTGCTTTCTTCCTGGACACTGCCTTGGCATCTTTTGTGGTGCAATGTTTTGCTGTGGCAATATTGCCTGCAGCTTTGCACAAGAGCTGGAATGGAGTATTGCACTGTTGTTTCCCTTTTGCCTTTCCCCTGCTGCTGAGCTTAGGGGTTCCTGTTGAAAGGAAATAGGCATTGAGGATTTGGCACCTTGCTTCAATGTTATGATAAAATGTTTGCTAACCACATGCATTAAGTTACCAGAAGGGGGAGATGTTGAGCACTGGCTTGCAGCTTTAAGAGGCAGTCCTAGCCGGCCCGCTTCTTCTCCAGCCCTGGGGCCGCGTGGCTGCTAGTCCCGCCTGCCTTCTCCAGGTCCGGAACCAGAAAGGCAGCAAAGGCGGCTCTAACCAGCCCCACCTCCTGCCTCAGACCGCATGTGCGCCAAGATGGCTGAGGGTAATCAACCCAGAGACGGTCCTGTGGGCCATGACATCTGCCCTTAGGGGAAGTCCCATGATGTCACCCTTGATGGACAGCCTAACAAGCCTATCACAGTGCCTAGCTAGCTGTTCCAAATCCTTCCCCTTCCTGCCGCCATTGCTGCTATATAAATCCAATCCCAGAATAAAGACCTCAGATGTTGCTTCGACTTCTCCCCAGAATCGTCTGCATGTCCTGTGTCCTGCCTTAAACGTAAGGGGGGCTCGGGGCAGGCAGTTTTGCAACTCTACCTCTTCTCAGCTCTACCCCCTTGGGATATGCTCCCTGCTCCTCCTGCCGGAGGGAGAAGTGCACCGAGCCGAGTGTGCCCGACAATATATATGTATTATTTTAAGCCAGGAGGTTTTGGAGCAACATGACATTCTGCAATAGATAAAATACAGCCTGGTAAGAAACTGAGGGAGAAAGGTAACAAAAATCTAGATATTCATACTCAATGATGCATTAGAGAGGAGAATCCTAAGCATTAAGGAACACAGGAGGACTCGCTCTGGGTAATTACATAAGGACACATGATAATACTAAAAAACCTGATTATAAATTATTTGTAATTGTTCCCTTTCAAAGGAAAAAACATATACTGTTTTGACAGTGAATTCCTTTTCCTAGGTGATAACAGAACTTGACCATACTCCATACAACACACTAAAGGATATCTAAGCACTGAGGCACCTGAAGCAATAATGTGTTGTCCAAAGTCCAAAGTGCTTTACTCACTGGAAAAATATATAAGACTAGTCCTCATTGTGTGGAGATATAAAGCAGAAAAGGCAATATGATTTGCAACCAAGCCTATGTTTCTGTCATAGACATGGATCCTGAAATAGAGAGGCCTCTTTGGATGTAAGATATTCAAAGGCTGAAGCACTAGGACTTTTAAAGTCCTTTTGCTATTTTACCTAGTTCAACAAGACAGGAGAATAGGGTACCATTAATACAGATTGCATTCATCCAAGGCTAAGAATTAAATGTAATAGCTCCTTACCTATTTACCAGAAAGCAAAATGCTGTGTATGTCTTCTGAAGCACCTGTGATAACTACACATAGAGATATCTGGACTTCAGTTTTTCAGTCTCACTTGTTTAGGCTTCCAGTGAGGGAATATCCAGATTTTCGGACTCAAGCCCTCTCTGAATTCCATATATACTGTGTTCTAATGAGTCTGCTAGAGAAACATCAGGGGAGAGCACAGGATACACTGATTTTGTTCTTGCCAGTAAATCACCTCCCCAGGTAACTGTTCTTATAATAAAAATACCAGCTGGGTGGCAAGTCTCTATGCCAAGAAAAGGTTGTATTTTATCCTCTCTTGTGAATTCAGTACAAATTTTTAAATCGCAAGGAAGAGGAAAAATAAACTCCTGATGAATATAAGATAATAAAAGAAAAACAAGGAAATAATCTTAATATTTGTAATGTACCTTTGACATGGCAGGTCTTGCTAGAAAGGGCCTTGTGTTTCCCTGAGAAGATTAAGTGATCACATCAGTGAGTGATAACCCAGTCTCTGTCTAACTGTATAATAGGACTTCACTTGATTATCCCTTTTCAAAAATGGATAAAAATATCTATGCCAGATTTTGCCAAAAGTTAAAAACCCTTTTGTATTTTTCTTACCAACATAACCTCATACCTTCTAAACCCTAAAAGAGAAAAGAAAAGGACAGATTTAAGTTTTGTTTTAAGTAGAATTGGAGCGGACTGGGTCAAAAAAAAATGCTTTCCAAAACAGTGCTATGAATTCAAGAAACTGTTCTAAAGTAGTTTTGTTTGTTGGTTTGGCTGTTATTCATATTCCTATAACTAGGGTCTTTAGCCCAGTTATGAACTCAGTAGTCCTTATCCCTCATATGAAAAATCCAATTGTAACCTCAGGAAGGATGAAATGGAGGAGCTCTGAATAAATGACTTATGAAGTCAATAAGCTAACATAAGTTGTATCTACTTTTGCAACTAAGTTGTCTTCTACCTCAAATCTAAGTCTCTGCCATTTGTTGTTGTTGTTGTTGTTTTTGTTTATAACTACCCTAGACATGGGCTCTATCCCTTTACTTTATAGCTCAAGGCTAGTAGTCTACCACTTGAGCCATAGCTCCATTTCTGTTTTTTTAGTGGTTAGTTGGAGATGAATCCCAAGGACTTACTTGCATGGGTTGGCTTCCAACCTTGATCCACAGATCTCAGCCTCCTGAGTAACTAGGTTTACATGAGCCACCAGGGCCTGGCTCTATTCTCTGCCTTGATCAGATCACTTTCTGAACACTGGGCCTTTATGCTTACTCTGTCCTTTATACTCAGTATAGATTGCCTCAGTCTGTGTTATAGACCCAAATTTAATGAGTACAGGGCTCTGTTCCTCATTGCTACTGCTTTTTTCAGCATGCTGGAACTATCCTCATGACGATCCAATTTACTTTCTTCTATAAACATCCTCAATTAGTCAATAGTTTCAACAGGTACTTGTTTGTCAGAAAAGCTGAAATTATACATCATGTGTCCCTCTCTAACTCCAGGTCTTGGATTATTTTAGAATGATTTACCCTATTATTGTTATGTCAGGTTATCTGTCTGTAAGGCACAATATTTTCCTCAGTCAATGTGAAGCAATAGATCTAAGTGCAAAATTCCCTTTCCTGAACTATTATAAAAAAGATGGAGGAGTGGGGAGATTTTCCCTTTTAGTTCCTCAAACTTCAGCCCAGTCCCAAAGTAAAATTGTTTGAATTTTTTTAAATCTTGTACTGCTTTTTAAAAGTTTTCTTGATTGGATGATTGATTCAAGCAGTAGTTGAGTTGCAAATCACAATGACATTTCTAAGGTTTGTCTTGTGTCTTCAAACACAGATGACAAATATCTGTTGAGTTTCACCACATCAAGGGAGCTGTCACTCCTCTGGCTGTATTGTACATGCTCAAATGCTTTGCTAGTTAACAGTTATGCAATATATATACGTGCTCTCTCCTCACAAAAGCAGATCAAGATTGGCATTTAGCTCATCACTAGATGGAGAAGACATCTGTAAGAACTCAACAAGAAACAGTTTTAAATAAACTGCTATCTGAAAAACAAAATGATGGATGCTTACACAGTCTGTAGCATGATTCTGTTCCAAGAACTAATACAGACAAAAAGCAACAGCCTACTAACTCCTCAGGCTAAAACAAAAGGTTTAGCACTGCAGAGGACTTCTAATTACAAACTATAGAATAAGCTTTTATTTCTTTTTGTTCATTGTATGGCTTGAACTCAAAACCTAGGTGCTGTCCCTGAGCTTTTTTTGCTCAAAGCTAGTGCTCTACCACTTTGAATCACAGCTCCACTTCCAAGCTTATATTCCCTGATTATGTGATTCGAGATGTTACCATCAAATTCATCAGCATATGAATATATGAATTATATTACATAATAGGAATTATATTTACTTTATTTTTCAGATGGAGATGAAACATACGTTTGGGGGATATGCAAAGGACAGAGATAAATTAAAAGAAAGGCTAGTTTAGGCATTTCTTCAGAAGTCTAAGTGTGGAGTACAATAGTTCTCAAATAGCAGCTTCCAGAAGGCCTGCCTCCAAAGAAATAAAAGTTTACATAAATTTGCAAAACAGAATTTGAATGGTATCTTTACCACACCATTCATCATTTTAAATCATTCTGACAAACTTTAGACTTTGTTTTAGTGATATGAATGACAAGTCAGTATTTTTTTTCTCCTAAAAAAGAATATCCTACCTTCTAGATGTCACATAACCTCTTCTGTATGTTTTCATAATCTCTTTTGAATTTTTCTTGGTGTGAATTTCAGGAAAAGGTGCTATTTTGAAGGTGGGAATGGAAGGGAGAAAAGGGTTCAAAAACTAAAAATAATGAAAGAGAATCACTTTTTCTATAGAATACTACTACTATGTAGAATATGGTTATGTCTATATATAAGCTCAGTCTACATCATGACTGAAGTATATAAAGAAGTTACTATTACTACACAGCCTCTGGATTCAAAGTTTTGATATTTTCTCAAATTTCTCAGAACAATGGATGACTAGGCACTGTAAAGTTAGATGGGGGGGGGGGGGAACAATAGACAATATAAGTATGCTGAAGCCTTGAAGTTTGTTTCTCTTCTGTCTTCGCCAAACATGTATGCCTGTACAAGTCACTGAGTCTTCTCCCATGTATAGTGTGTGTGTGTGTGTGTGTGGTGTGTGTGTGTGTGTGTGTGTGTATGTGTGTGTATTGGTCCTGGAGTTTGAACTCAGGGCTAGGTGCTGTCCCAGTGCAGTCTTCACCCAAGACTACACTATGCCACTTGAAACACAGCTCAACTTCTAGCTATTTGGTGCTAAATTGGAAATAAAAGCCAGACTTTCTTGTATTGGCTGGCTTGCAACTGCAATTCTTAGCTCTCAGCCTCCAGAGTAGAGAAGATTACAGGCACAAGCCATGGGTGCCCAGCCCCATATATGATTTTGAATACTGTATGATAGTCACTAAATTAAAAAAATCAAATTCAAAATGTTAATATGTGTGTTTGCTGGCACAAGGACTTGAACTCAGGAGCTTATGCTCTCAAAAGGCTTTTTCTAATCACATCTGGTACTCTACTACTTGAGCCATACCTCCAGTCCAGTATTTTGCTGGTTAATTGGAGATAAGAGTCTTGTGAACTTTTCTGCCCAGGCTGGTTTCAAACCATGATCTTTAAATCTCAGCCTCTGAATCTTCAGGTCTTAGCCTCCAGAGTAGCTGGGATTACAGGCGTGAGACACTATCACCAGCCAGTAACACAATTTTAGAACACTTATTTTTGAAAGAGAAAAGAAATGTACCCACTGCCTTACATACATCACTTTGACAATAAATAATTATTAAAAAAAAACACTGTATGAAATTAGGAAAAATTAAATAAATTGTTATACTTTCAAAAAAATTATGAGTACCTTATATCTCTTCATTTAAAAATGGGTAGCCTGTTTAAGGAAGAAAAAAACCTTGAGTGCAATGGCAAATAAAATGGAAACTGGAATAACATGAAATTGCTTTGGGACCCTGATCTTTTAATTAGGGAAATGTCAAAATGCAATGTGTTCTTTTAGCTTTGTTACTTTGAATCTGTTTCTTGTTTCCCAATAAACTAGAGAAATAATGGTTTTTGAAATTAATTACATAGTGCCAATTTCCCTCCAGAAAAAGCAATATAGCTTAATTTTTGTTTATTATATGGTAAATCCCATTACTGTTTTGGTAAACATAAAGCATACTTTTACTAATAAACCAATAGATGAGAACACTGATACATTTGTATTATATATGAACACTTTTAAAGGAGACCTTTGTGTTTGAGAGAATCAAGAAGTGGAATTCAGCAATGTCATTTTTCCTTCTAAAATAGTTAGACAAAAAACTCTAATCTACCAGAAATAGGGGCATCCAGGGTTAAAGTATATTATTCACTATGTTAATTAGCTAACCATGACTGTGTGTATAATGAAGATATTAAGCTTTCTCTAAGAACATTGCAGCTTGAAATTCAAGTAACTAACATTATGAGATAATTGGGAAATATGATTAACTGATTTGAACACTACTGAAAACGCAGCACAGTTCTCTTTCAAGAGGAAGAACAAATATATTCTATAGACAAATGCTAAAATCAGAATTAGCACATAGTCAAAGGAGATGACTAAGAGTACGTGGAGAACCATTTTGAATAAATCACTTTAAAGCTAGTCACAGCAAGAATGAAGATAATTACATGGCTCTCAACTGCACACTTGTGTTTTTTCTCTCTCTTCCAATTGCAAATCCCCTCAACTGTCATGTTTAGTTGTCTCTTTGAGATGTTACTATATACAGTAACCAATAAATCTGCTTTTCTGTGAGTTTTATAAATGATCTTAGCTCAAGAAGCAAAGGCAGTGTTAAGCATGGGTTAGGAGAGGTTTGCCCCTTGAGTCTTCATGTAGTTTCACTGCAGAAAAAAAAAAAACATATTTCAGATCTCTTTACAGAGGGATTTAAACACTACTGAAAATTCAGTACAGTTCTCTTTCAAGAGGAAGAACAAATATATTCTACAGACAAAGACTAAAAATCCCTCTGCAGAGGGATCTGAAATGGCATCAAATATTTTGAAAATATGAAGAAAGTAATGAAGACATGCTGTGCCTTTTCCTTGGTTGCACTTGAGGGAAAGTAAAGGAAATTGTTAGATAGGGGTTAAAACTGGCCCACATAAAATGTAATGCATATAGTGTGTACCATCACAGTACTTCTTGTTCCCATAACGCATTGGGTACCAGATCAACCAATGAAAAGAGCCAAAGAGGCCCATGCACAGGCCATCAAGCAATCAGCAAAAAGCCTGGGACAGGAAATATGGGAGGAGCCTATCGGCCCAGTGGATTCCATTGAACTCTTTTTTGGGGGGGGAAGGGAGAGGGGCAATTTCCCAGTTTTCCTTTCATTTTCAAATAAATTTAGTATTTACCTTAAACATGTTCCTGCCTCTTAATGCTTTCGTGGGCTGAGAAAACAAGCCCATAATACTAGACAACTTCAAAGATTGTGTTGACATACAGGAGGAACTAAAGAAACAAATGATTCCCAATAAGAAGATGTATTTTAACAGGGATAACTAATGCAGACTCTCTGGACTATCTGTTACAGTAATGTAAGTCATTGTAAGAGATCACCTCTAAACACTGAGAGGTCGGTCACTAGACAGGGGAATTTAATGAAAGTATGGATCAAGGTCAAGAAAAGATGGCCGGAAAAACATGGTGGACAACAAAATTTAAAATGAGAAATCCAACTAAGCAGACTTATACACAACTACCACAAAGAAAGCAAAGGTAACACCTATCTGCCTGAAAGGAATATATACTTCAAACTGCAAGACTGTTACCAATACTTAAGAGCGACCAATATATATGAGCCTCTTCTAAGTATTTGGTGAGGACAAAAGCTGAGCAAAGTAGTATTTCTGGGATAAGATTAGATGATTAAATTTACTCTACCCAAGAAATCAAGGGGAAAAGATATGGGAGAGGAAAAGTCTAGCATTCTAGAGCTCAACACAGACTGGCTTCGCTCAGAGCAAAATGAAACACTCATTATTTTTCTTCTGACTATTTATATTTCCTAAATAATCATAAACCAATTCAGATTAAGATACAAAGTTCTTCCAGAGACAAGTGGGGAAAAAATGACAAGTTTCTTGACAAAGTTTTTCCATGATTTTTCTTGTTCATACATGGACTTTGCATCTAATGCTGTGGAAAAGAGCAGTAGGTCATAGATAGAGAGATAGATAGATAGAGAGATAGATAGATAGATAGATAGATAGATACATAGATAGATAGATAGATAGATAGATAGATAGATAGATAGATAGATAAACAGATAGATATAGTGCTGAGTAATAGCTGTGAAACATTTTATAGAATAAATCATAATCAGAAGTAAAAATTATTGAGTGTTACTTTAGTAATTTCTAGAACAGCATAATGTATATATAAACCAAATAAAATTCTGAATTACCTGCTTACTTATTAAATGCTGTCATGTATCCTCAAAATAATCTGAAAGGAAATTCTGTGTGTTGATTGTTAGTAATATGGAAGCTGAGTTCCAAAGGTAGTTAATAACTGGAAAGTTATTGTAGAAAGTTTCTACATAGAAAGTTTCTATGTAACAGAATTAGAAAAGAAGTAATGACTGGCTGGGAGAGCTATCAAGAACCATATTTTATCTACTTCCCTAAATTATCAAGGCTATCTGGAATTCTGACCTTCTGCAAGTCCTTAAACTGATTGTCATATTTTACAACTTTCTGTCATTGTTCCCTTTCCATCAAATATAGAAAGGATTGCATGAGCCTGACTAACTCATTTCTTCATTGTCTTGATTTTTAAAAAATCTAAAAGATACAAGAATATGAAGGCACAGAAAATAAGAATAACTTCATAAGGTGTGAACAAAGAATTCTAGTAACCACAGGCTACAAAAAGTTCGTAATAAAAATAAAACATTTGAACCTAGTAGACTGTGCTTAAACTAAAAACATATTTCTGTTTGCCCACATATATGCATGGATTCAGATTTTAATTAATAATTCACTATTCTCAATATTCTTCATTCTGATTATGTTTTATGCAGATTTTTAAATTTTATTTATTGTCAAAGTGATGTACAGAGGGGTTACAGTTTCATATGTAAGGCAGTGAGTACATTTCTGGTCAAACTTGTTACCTCCTCCTTCATTTTTCTCCCACCTTCCTCCCTCCCTTATGCAGATTTTTAAAAGCAAAATAATCTCACAAATAAAAGGAAGACCTAAGATACAGCAGACACAGACACAGACACAGACACACACACACACACACACACACACACACACACACACTGAAATCAATTAACTGTGACATCAAATAAAAAAAATCTTGTTTCTTTTGAAACAAGTCTTTGTAAGTGCTGTGCTTTAGGTACATGGAGTAAGGTTTTCATTTACAAGATCAGAAAAGAATCTGAGAATTAGGTAAATATCGACAATGAAGAAATTTATATAAAATGGGAAGCAGTACTTTTTTTTTTTTTTTTTTTTTTGCCAGTCCTGGGCCTTGGACTCAGGGCCTGAGCACTGTCCCTGTCTTCTTTTTGCTCAAGGCTAGCACTCTGCCACTTGAGCCACAGCGCCACTTCTGGCAGTTTTCTGTATATGTGGTGCTGGGGAATCGAACCCAGGGCTTCATGTATTATAGGCAAGCACTCTTGCCACTAGGCCATATCCCCAGCCCAGCAGTACTTTTTTTGAGTAGCTATGGTTTTATATACCAGTGCCATATGTAAGATCAATAGAGGAAAAATGAAACAACAACAAAAAGCAATACATGAAACCAGGATTGGAGTATGCAGAAGAATGCAACCTCCAATGTAGATCCAGCCTCAGTTCTTTTATTAACTTTGGGCCTAGAGAGTCTAAAATTAAATACGACCCCTCAGAGTGACCTCTGGTTACTTGGACTCCCAAAGGCCCAAGAGCTATGCTGCAATTCTGTTTGGATTGTATCCGATGGGAGGCAGCCCTTGATTTTCACAAACCAACTATATTACTGTACATGGTAAGGGCGCAGGTAAGGTCAGCATTGGTTATCAATAGATTTTTTTTTAGACACTACCTTTAAGAACATTCAAAATTTTGTGAAGTCCATCAGAAAGGACTATCAAACTAGAATTGTCCATTAAATAGGGAACATGTTCAAGAGTAGAAATTTCCTAATATAAAATTTCTGTCTTTTATATCTTTAGCTATATTACTTCCTTTTGCTTCTTCATCTCACTTTCTGTATTCTGAGAGGAAAATAGCATGTTACTGTCATTAAAAGCAGCCACCCTGCCACAGTGGCATGGTGTAAATACACCTGTTCTATTCACTAGTCATTGGTTCTGCTCCAGTCATAATCATCCTGTGCCTCAGTTTCCTCATTTATGAAAGAAGACTTAGGGCAATTGGTTCCTTATGAATGAGTCACAGGATTAATGGAGGTAATATATATAAAGCACTTAAATGGTGTCTTTTCAAGCCCAACATAAAGATTTCTGCCATAAATGAGAGGATTTGTAATAAATTTAGCACAGGATCTGATCGTTAATTTAAAATTTAAATGTAAAAGGGTGAACCAATTCATCAGGGAAACCCACTAGGCACTGTTGGAAATGAACTATACAACTCACAGGGAAGGGAAGTAAGGAGGGGAAAAACTGGGAATCAATGTGGGGGGAGGGGGACTGTTCAAAAGGAAATATACTCATTAGACTATGTATCTGTAACCCCTCTACACATCACCTAAATAATAAAATTTAAAAATTCAAAAAACTCTAACATAAAACAACAAAAATACCATTTCAACATTAAAAATTAAATATAAATATTGCATGGTACTTCAGAGAGTGCCAAGACTTTGGGGTGCTTTATCATATCACTGATATAGCCCTTCTCCTAGCTCTAGATGGCCATGACTACTGTATAGGTTAATAGTTGTATTTTCATTTCTTTGAAATTTCGATATCAGATTACATAACAAGTTGAGGAAAGATGAACTGGGAAGTAGGGCAGTTGGGCCATAGATTTGTTCGTGTTTGTATCTTTATACTAATAATAATGTTCCATTGAAGGCTATAAATTTTACCATGCATCTAATCGCCTATGTTCTGATATTTAAGAATATGACTAACAGTAATACAGAATCTGAGTCACTTCCTAATTCTGGTTAGCAATTGAATGAAAAATGTGTTTTTCTGAAATTCACCAGTTTGGAGGTATGGAGAATTTTCCATTCTCCATTTAGACTCCATGGTCCTGAATACAAAGACTTCAATGAACAGAGCCTTAAACATGGCTTCTCTAATCTTAACTCTCCTGGTCCCATTCTCTTATTTCCTTTCTTGGGATGGACTACACATTTGCCTCCCATCTGCTTTAGTTTCCTGTCTCTTCCTTTATCCTGGCCAACATTTGCCTGTTTTTCCTGTCTCCATTCAAGCCCTCTCTATTCTGGCGTTGGTGTCCCTCATTAAATTTCTGGGGAAGCAAGACTTTACTCACCTCTGGTGAGTAGCCATTGACTTAATTACTTCTCTCTCCTATTATATCATAAGCTCCCTTACAACAGAATCCATGATTCTTAATCTTAGTTTCATGGAAACTACCTTTATTGAGTACTCAATCAAATTTGGTTGAATAAATGAATGAGATCATACACACCATTTTCTCAGTAGGTGACATGCTTAAAATGTACACGTTATTTATAAAGATTAGGAACATTACTAAATATGGTTAGGATGTTTTTCAATGACAAAAATAATATACTATCTATTACCAATGGAATAGAAGATAGGGCTGTATATGTATATACAAATATGTACTTATAAATATAGACATAATATACATGTATGTATGTATATATATGAATTCTTATCTTTAAAATTAGTCAAAGTAGGGCTAGGTGTGATGAATGTTTGCAATTGCAGCTATTTAAGGGACAGATATATCAAGATTGTAGTCAAAGGCAGCCTCAGAACAAAAGCAAAACCCTATCTCAGGGACGAACTAGAACAAAAAGGTTGGGAGCATGATTCAAGTACTCAGGTGCTTGCCTAGCAAAGCCCTGAGTTCAAAACCTAGTACTCTTAAAACAAAATTTTAAAAAACTAGGCATATACTATGCTTAAACCTAGGGCCTATGGATCAATCTTTATAACTTAGTAAAGAGTCATCAAACATTAAGTAGTTTTTTATGTGATACAACAGAATATACATAATATCCTGAATAAATTATTCTTGCCAGCTTTTGGGGCTTTGTCTGATCAACCTTTCATAGTTGTGGGAAGTAAAAAGATAAGGATTTTAAATCCTATCACAGAGATGAGCTCAATAATTCCATATTGTGGGAAATCTGTTGGATAGATAACTGTTTCACAAATAAAAGTGCACAACAGAAAATAAGTGGAGAAAAAAGATCGTTAAAGAAATTATGGCGTATGAAACTGTAACCCCTTTGTGCATCACTTTGACAATAAGTAAGTAATTATTTAAAAAAAGAAATTATGGATATACTTCAATAAAATGCAATCAGAGACTAGACTGGGTATAGATTTAAATAAAATATAAACATATAAAAATGAGTATATGTGTATTTTGAATTTGATGGCTAGTATTGGTTTTGCATTCATAAAGATTTTGATAATTTTGTTAAATGGTAAATAGCATCACACTAATGTATATTTTGGAGGACTGTATACCTTTAAGATTTATAGCTATATGTGATGTCTGAGGTTGAGGTTATAAAAGACAGTAAAATAAATAAAGTTTTCTTATGTGCCATTAATTTGTGACACTAAGCCTGAATGATGGATATAAGAAACTCCATATTTTATCTACTTAAGTATATGTGTAAATTTTTATATAATAGAATACTAAATAATGAAAAATATCAAAATGTAGAGTAAGAAAAAGAATCCTGTGAGGGGTTTGATCGTGTTACCTTGAATTTATACATAGATTAGTTTAAGATGCTGATTATTCTCAATGTGAAGCCTAATAGTATCTCTATTCTGTCCTCCAACCATTTTGTTATCTTTACCACTTCAGTTTATATGTTCTTAGCCTAGGCCATAAAATGTTCTTTTTGGCTTTTTTCCAGTGCTGAGTCTTGAACTCAGGGCCTGAGCACTACTCTGGCTTCTTTGTGCTCAAGGCTAGCATTCTACCACTAAGCCACACTCTCAGCCCTATAAAAAAGTTCTTAATGAGAGATCATAATTCCTAAGATTTTATGGTTTCCTAATTTATAAGCCTTTTTCTGTTTTACTATCTGTGTCACAACAAATGGAAAGCAATTGACTTTGTGTACATTGTGATTACTATCTTGTCTTTCTGGTTCTAATAACTTTACAGTTGAATCTCTTTGATACCTTTAAGTAGATAATCTTTAATCTACACTCAAGAACTTACTTCTCTCTTTTTGATTGTGCTTTAAGGACAGATACTCCTTAACTTGTTTCCTGAGAGTTTTGACAGGTTTTGCCACCTTAAAGCAAACCAAACCTTACATTTGTCTTCCTGACAGAGTTCACGGTATTTCTTTTGTTTCATGTTAGGAACTCTAGGATTGGTATATCTGATGAGTCTGCACAATAATTAAAATTCTCAATCACATTCAGAAACACTAATCTCCAACAGTGGGGAATATCTACCTCCAAAAGAAATGAAAATGTCTGTGACATTAGCACTTGAATATTCACTAAAAGAAGACTTTGGTTCTTATTTCAGGCTAATAAAATCAGTACTTATATTAAAAAGATTCAGATTATCCCTAGCCATAAAGTGGAAATAAGGAAGACAATTAAAGAGACTGACCAAGGACATTTGAGGCAGTCTCAAAGCAACAACCTGAATTTTCTTATCATAAAATCATGCATTTCATAGAGAAATCACAGTATTGCTCCATAAAATATTACCTTGGCTTTACTACACACTAAATATTTGGGAATTATCTTCTTAAAAGTTGTAACTAGTAGCTCTACTATATGATGGCCTCAAATTGATTCTGATATTAGAAAGTCTAAATACAGGTAGTAACATGCCACATGTCAGGCTGCTTGGCACAACTACTACACTTAATTTTCCCATGGGAAAAGACCAAAACACAGTTGGATCAGGATCCCACATTGATTTTGCGTTATGAGATTAAAAAAAAAAAAAAAACACTTCTCTCTTTCAGTGTCCTGCATCTCACAGTGACTTCAAGTGCTTTTGCTTCTACCTGAAGCCTCTGCAGTGACAATGTGACTTCCTGCCAAATCCTTGCAGTATCCAAGCTGCCAGACACAATTATTCCTGACAACAGGTCCACATTTGTCTCAGTCAAGTTGCGGTACTTGTGGACAAGGATCTTATCCAAGCTGTCACCATTGTACTTCATCTATTTTAACAAATGTTCAGGATGAAAGGATGGTACAGACTACCAAAGACACCTTGAAATGTCATTGCAAAGATACTGACCAATAATTCTTGCTTGGTTTTTCTTATTCAATATGTTCTGGGTGTTCACTCAGATGTGTTGTTGAATACTAGTTTGGTTAAGTTTTATAACTTACAAATAACTGTCTCTACTGAGGAAAAACTGAAAATATATAACATGGATAAGAATAGTCTAGCTGGGTGCAGCTGGCTCACACCTGTGGTCCAAGCTACTCAGGAGGATGAGATCTGAGGATTGTTGATCAAAGCCAGCCCAGGCAGGAAATTCTGTGAGACTCTTATCTCCAGCTAACCACTAGAACACTGGAAGTATGCTGTGGCTCAAGTTGTAGGGTGCTAGCCTTGAGCTGAAGAGCTCGGGATAGCACCCAGGCCCAGAGTTCAAGACCCACAACCAACAACAACAACAACAACAACAACAACAACAAATAGCCTAGCTACTGCTATGGCTAGATGCATTAATCATTCATTTTTCAATTATTCCAATTTTCCACTAGCCCCTGAAAATTGAGCCTGGACAGTGCCATTTCTGTGAAGTCTCAATGCTCTCTGTGTTTAACATGACAGATATTGCACTTGGAAATAAGTCTATCCCATGATAACACTGTGAGTGCAAAAGTGTGTTTTTCCTCTTCATTCTACCTCAGCATCTATATGGGAAACTCACTAAGGCAGGCCCACAAGGGCCAGAAAACCAACAGTCCTTTAGGAAGGCTTTTTCAGGCTGGATTTTGAAGCTAGTTTTCTTGCGCTACTGTTGGCAAGCTTTCATTCACTCTGTATATACATTTTGAAATATTTGCAGTAGTGAGGATCTATCCCAAAGTTTTCCTCATATATGCTAGGCAATCATTCCACCACTCAGTTATCACCCTAGCTGTTCCTAAGTTTATTTTTAAGATCATAGTTACAATGGTAAACGTTCTTTAATGAAAGCCCAATAAGTCACTTGAGATAAAATCATAGATGAGGAATGAAAGAACAAAATAATCTCAAATAAATTTTTCCTCAAATAAATTTGTCATCAAATTACTCAAGTACGTATTGACAACTGTCCCAAATAAGAAGTTGTTTTTCTGTACATACAAGGGTATTGCCTTGAGACACAAATGCAAATGCCTTCAGAGAAAAATTTTTCACATGAAAAGGAAATGAGAGTACTAAGCACTCATGTCCCTCACCACTTAGTCAAACAGTCTGCAAAAGGTGAAAGTCAGTGTTCTGTCTAAATGACCCAATGTTTGACTGTTTTTCATACTGAATACACACTTTCCCATTATGCCTTACACTTGATGGTATCTTGGGCTTAATGTAGATCTCTAAGTCACTGTTGGTGAGAATGTAAATTAGTGTGCCCCTCTAGAAATCAGTATGGAGTTTCAAAAAACCCCTAAAAATGGAACTACCCTATGATCCAGCAAAATCCAAAATATTGCAAGTTAGGCAATATTGCAAAGGCATCTGCGCACCTGTGTTCAATGCAGCACTATTTGCAACAGCCAAGTTATCAAAACAGGCTATGAGCTTTTCAACCAATGTCTCAACTGGTTTCAATCTTCTCCACACTCTGATTGAACAAGAGTTATTATATTTTCCAAAGACTTGACTCATAAGCCAGATAAAAGATGCTATTGCTTAGAAAGAAGACACAGTTTTCTTCCTTAAAGTTTTAAGCTGAAAGCATCAAAAGAATGAGCTGATTTTTAGTGAAATTAAAGAAGAGTATTACGAGGTTGTGTCTAACCATTGAGAATATTATGTCAAGCTGACTCCATTGGAAGCAAAATCCAGGAACATGCTGAGCTTTGAGACAGAACAGAAGTGAACAGAAAACAGGAGATTCAAATAAATACACACAGAGCAGGATAGCATAGAATAGGTCAATTGTTTGTTCCCTCTGCTTTTCTGGAGGACTAATTGTTTGACTTTAACAACACAGTGAACCAAATCACAGCCTTGCATCTTATGAGGATGGGTCTTCTTCTAGTTAATCAGAGGTCACAGTGAACTAACAGTACATAGAATTTAAAGTAATTTTTTTTTCTTTTTGCCAGTCCTGGGCCTTGGACTCAGGGCCTGAGCACTGTCCCTGGCTTCTTTTTGCTCAAGACTAGCACTCTGCCACTTGAGCTGCAGCGCCACTTCTGGCCATTTTCTGTATATGTGGTGCTGGGGAATCGAACCCCGGCCTTCATGTATAGGAGGCAAATGCTCTTGCCACTAGGCCATATCCCCAGCCCCAGTACATAGAATTTAAGAAGGAGATTAAGGTAATCAAAATTTGTGCTACTGGGGCTGGGGATATGGCCTAGTGGCAAGAGTGCTTGCCTCGTATACATGAGGCCCTGGGTTCAATTCCCCAGCACCACATATACAGAAAATGGCCAGAAGTGGCGCTGTGGCTCAAGTGGCAGAGTGTTAGCCTTGAGCAAAAAGAAGCCAGGGACAGTGCTCAGGCCCTGAGTTCAAGGACCAGGACTGGCAAAAAAAAAAAATTGTGCTACTGATTTGACTTTGAGCCATCCCAGTAAAATTTCACTAAGTCTAAAAAAGAAGGAATCATTAATCCTGTTGTTTCCCTTGTCACTTGAAGTGGAATAACTTGCAGTCTAAAAGAGGATGTTCATCATGTGGGAGAGATGACATGTTCTACAGCATTAGTAATTTCTTTCTTTTTCAGAGGCAATAATTTACCTGCTCCATGGACTTAAGGAGGTAAGCTAGAATAACTCTACATGAATAAAAACTATTCTATAAATTAAATTTTATAACACTAGAAAGAACTTTGAAGAGTTGTTTTTCCACTGCAAAGACTATGATGCAATAAACTGAAGTTAAGGAAGAAGTTTCTCAGTTGTCACAGGGGAACTATGTTTGGATGGTAAGACCAACCATGGCAATAATGCTAATAAATACACACAAAGATTATAATGGAAAAAAGACTAGTTTAGGTTAAATGTCTGTTTCCTCCATCTAACAAACTGGTTCTTAGTTCTAGTTGTTTGATTAAATCTATGTGAGGACAGGGAAAACAGTTAGGACTCAACTATTGTTTTTCATATAGCATGAAGATTTCAACCTGGCTTTTAGTGAAGAGAGGATAGTTACAAGCAGTAGCCTAGGTAAAAGAGCATATAGATTTATTTCAAGTTCCTGTTTCTGTGTCATGCTTGAATTGCTCCACTTATTTTATCTCCCTTGGCTTCAGTTTCCTGATCTGTGAAATGTGGCTTGGACAAAATAATCTCAAAATCCTTAATGATTCTTAAGCCTCTATATCACTATTACTTTGTATTACTAAGTACTTTCCAAGTTTAACTTGTAAAGCTTATAAGCCACATGATATCATATAAAACCTCTCAAGCCTTTTAGAAGATTCCAAGGATATACACAAGCTTACAAATCAAGACTAATGGCATGAACATGTGATGGTATGTTTAATTGTTGGAGTATCTCTGGGTAGAAACCTAGATTATTTCAAAAGAGAAACACTAAAATTGAAATTGTCAAACAAAATGAAGAATCCTTTTAGGATTTTAGCTTAATACTAGAAAAATATATATGATAAATCAAAGAACAGTATTAAATAAAACTAAAAAGGATATCTCAAAACAAGAACTAGAACAAAAAATATTATTATGTAATAGTATGCACAAACCCTCATACATCAGAAACACCATCATATCTACTGTTTTTGGGGGGGTGTGGGGTGGAAACCAGGGCCTAGCCAGTCCCTGAGCTTCTTTTGCTCAAGGTTAGCACTCTACCACTTGAACCACAACACCCCTTCAGGCTCTTTCTGTTTATGTGGTATTAGGGAATGGAACTCAGGGCTTCATGCATGTGAGGCAAGCACTCTACCACTAAGCCACATTCTTAGCCAACACCATCATATCTAAATAACAAGTTTAGGATTTTCTAGTAGTTTACTATAAAGTTCCAAATACAATTTTTTTCTGTGACTTCACTTTCAACATTCTTATTAGCATATATTAGTTTTACAAAGAAATTTCATTGTTATATACACCCCAACCAAATTCATCTCCGTAACTCCTGGTGTGCCCTCATTCCTGCTACCCTACTTGTTAAAACTATATCAACAAGTTTCGTTATCCTAATTTTATACATGTATATAAACTACCTTCACCAGTATTCATGCCTCCCTCACCTGCTCTTTTTACTCTGTCCCCTCCAAAGGTACCCACTCACAAATAAAATGTGTTTCAAATTCCTGGAATTCATTTTTTTGCATGTAACGAAAACACGTGGCATTTATCTTTCATATTCAGGCTTATTTAGCTTAGCACAATGAAATCTAGTTCCATTCATTTTCCTGCAGTATTAATAATTTTCTGACATAATTTCATTCTTCTTTGTGGCTGAATAATACTCCATTGTGTATATATGCTATGTTTTTATTATCCATTCATTGGTTAAGGAGCACCTAGGCTAATTCCACATATTGTGATTAGGGCTTCAATAAACATGGGTGCGCAGGTATTACAGCTATATGTTGACTTGTTTCTTTGGACAAACGAAAACGTTAAGCTAGCATCCATTTACATTTTTCAGTTAAAAAACAAAAAAATCAAAACAAAATTTTGACATACAAATGAGGGAATGCAGATTCCAGTTCAGGATACAATTGAGTTTTTTAAAAGAGCTTGTATATAAAATTCTATTACCTTTATTTCATTATAAAACCACAAATTCATTATTTAAGGAATACATTGAGCTCAGATAAACAAAATGCAAATGCTGAAAATGCAAAATTTGCACACATCTATAATAAAATTACAAAGAAAATGGATCTTACATGAAGATGATGATCTAAAAATGTCATCCTATATCTACAAAATATAGTTAATTCCAGCCCAGAGGCCCAGAGGTTAAATTGGGATAGGGTAAGGGTGGGGTTGAAGTTATCAAAAATGTCTGCCAAAAGCCATGTAGAAAACATTCTAAGATGGCAGGACTTAGAGTCTGTCAGCACCAAGACTGCAGCACCCCAACATACCAGTAGCATCACCAAATGACACTATTTAGTGCTAGCCTAGGTTCTTAATGAACAAATAAATAAATGTAAGACTTAAGCATAAAGCCCAAAAATCACCCACCCTGAAAATAAGACATAAGGTAAAAAGAAGAAAAATAGGAACAAAAAGGCTAAAGAAATAATTCAGAAATTCCAAAATCCTGCCCAGTAAAATTCCAGAGAGAACAACGAAAAGTAGGCAGAGGTCCCTAAAAACATGATACAATACATTTTAAAAGGACTAAAGAAATACTAATGTCCAAATTTAAAAGGTCCACTGAGTACTTGACAGTGTATGGTGGGGGGGAGAGGGGAATCAGAAACCAAAATTCATCTGAGTACAATTTCCAAATATCTAGGGAACAAAAGTATCATAAAAGCATCCACAGAGAAAAATAATTCTCAACAGTAAGGCTGGTTATGAAAGACAGTGGCGACTGTTTCAAAGATTCTGAAGGCAAATGATCTACAGACCAATATTAGATACACAATCTATTAATAAGTAAAGATGAGCTGAAAAAATTAGCTATGAAATTTTTATTTCATATACATCCTTTCTTAGCAGTCTACTATTCAAATTAAGTAGTAAACTACAATGCAGAAGAAAATCGGGATTCCTACAGCAGAATGATGAAGAGCAATGCTAGGTTAACAACTGGAGCACATAAATCTTGGGATCAGATTGGATCACCAGCCTTACTTTGGTGTTTGGAGAACTTAGATACAGATTTTCTGATCAAACTGTTACCCCCACCGCAGCCTTGTTACTTCTCTTTACAGTATTGTTTGTGGATTTGCATCAAAGAGTGACTGACTTTGTACCTAAAATCTTAACCCCTGGAATATAAATCTTTTCTCAGTAGGAAGTCTTGTTCACTAGGATAGTCCCAGTCCCGGCACCAAGAAAGTGCAACAGCTTTGTAAACAATCACTGAGTAAAAAAAAAAAAAAAAAAAAAAAAAGAATTTTCTACCTAGTACCAGAATAAAGAAATTTTACTTTTAGGAGGTACTGACTTGTGACATTTGCTTCTGAAAACTCAGACATTCTTTGCTTGCATTGCAATTTTGCCACATGGGGGCTCTGCTCTTTGCTGTAAAAGTCTCCCAAGGATTCCATGTCCCTCTTGAATGAATTTTTCAATCAGGAGACTACCATATCTACCAAATATTAACAGCCCAAGGGAAAGATCCTCTAGCTCAGCTATAGTAAATCCACAAATAACTGATATGCTTTAATTACAATTGGAGCACCTATAGGCCTTTATTCTCTGCTACTACATTGCAAACTTATGCAAGGTTTCTTATCCCAGAAGTTCATGTTGGACCCAAAAATTTTACAAGTTTAAATGTCTCTTTTCAGACACTTACAAAAGAATAGTCTATAGAAAGAACATTTTCCTCTTTATTTAAAAAAAAAAGTCAAAATTTCTGTTTTTACTCCATACCTAGTGGTTGGAGAATTTAATTCTTAGTGCTGATATACTTGCCAACAAGTCAAATTTACAAAGTATTGCTGTCAGTCGAAATTAATTACATTCAGTGATTTCAATGTAAAATATAAAATTGTGATCAACAATTCAGTCATACCAGAATATGTGAGATGAATAGAACAAATTATTTGTCATGGTATTATCTCAACGACATTGACTTTACATTCAAGGTACAACCATCTGTGCAAAGTAAAATATCAAATATTAAAAATTTGGTTAAGAGGCTTCTTTTTGTCAACTGTGTAAAACTCCTTTGGCCTACTATGAGAAATTCTAAGGAATATGCGATTCTATATAAGACTATAAATTTGACAGTGTTACTCTGATGCTACCTTTTTATGGAGCTTCCTCTAAATGAAAAGCTAGAAAACTGATTCTTCCCAACATGAAAGACTGTTGATGAATTTTGATTGCTATTCTTTGATAGGAATTTTTCATCTTCTGTTACAAGTACATCTCATGTCAGCACACAAATTAATATAATTTTTAACAAGGAACAACATAAAGTAACTGCTTTTTCTGACTAAGAAAAAACTAATACAATGAGAAGTGAAGGACAGAAACTCTGGCAGTAACTTGAACTACCATTGACTCTTCATACCTTTATTGATACTTGTTCCAAACATGCTATTGGCCTATTACCGAATTCTCAGCATAAATACCACAAAACAAAAAAATGCATTTCTCTCTGAGCTCTAATTCCCATATTACTAAAAATTTCTTAGAATCCTATTAACAATCATGAATATAGGTCACATGTATCAATTTGGGCTGGAAATTCTTTCTAAATTAATGAATGGCCTCTTGCTGAGTATATATGCCATTAAAATTGATTCTTTGCAAGTTAAATGATACAATAGAGAAACAATCAAACACAGAGAACAGAATGAACTGAAGTCCAAGATATAAGATCTCCAACAGTTCTTTGGCATTTACAAAATGAAAATAAAAGGCTGCAAACATATATGAAAGCCTGTAGATTTATTTAGACTCAAATTCAAATATGCCATCTTAGAGGACTTACTGTTAATTTTGTTGGGTATAATATGATTCAGTGTTAAAAAATTAATAAAAATTTTTATTGATAGCAATGCATATTTATTCTAAGATTTGGCTTTAATCTCTCCACAAAGGAGTTGTGTGTTTGTGGAAAGGGATGTGAATACAGATGAAATAAGATTAGCAAAATACTGATAATTATTGAAGTTGATATATATAATATTAGTCTCTCTTGATGTTTTTACTTTTCCACTACAAAGCAAATTATTGCTATGAATTTATGTTCAGTTTTCAAAAGTTTCTCAGTAAGAGTTACACTTTAAGAGTTTATGCAACTTCCCTATTCTAAAATCTAGCTTAGGGCTACCTTTCCCCCAGAAATACGTGAGGAATTCAAGGAAACCCTTGAATATAAATTGATATCACTGGATACATGCATGTTGGGGTGAGGGAGAAGAAGATGTCCTGGATAACTTTAAGAAGTCTCTCTCATTTGATATTTCCTCTTCCCAGAGAGGTCCTGACCATCAATTTTATTGTCTGACCTTCTTCCCCATCTCTCTAAGCTGGAGATGTTCATTAACAACCCTATGTGACTAGACAGGGTTTTAACGGAGCCCTTGATGGAAGCAGTGGAAACAAAGAATCTTTCAAAGAAGTGTTAATGCTCTGATAGAGATCAGAATATGATTAGAAATTATAGAAATGCATATGAGCATTGTAGCCAACCGGAAATTGAAGTTTCTATATTGACATTCTGGAAATCTTGTTTTAAAATAAGGTCACAAACACTAAGTGCTTCACAATATATGGACTAAATGCATTAGTTGGTGGAAGAAACTTGTAAGTTAGAATGTCAATAATGGATGGTCTACAATACTTGATTGTGGTGCTAAAACTATAGAAAAGCATAGTGAAGAATTATTTAATACTAGTGAATCCTAACTTGCCCTTCATCATGTTAGTGTCCCTTGATTATGTCCACCATAGCAAATGTCCTTAACCTAGATTGAATCAAAAAAAAATTACATTTCCCAGAGATATTTTGATTCCAGAAATATTTCATAGCACTTTATGGTTTACTATGAACTTACACATAAATTATGGAACATATTCCTAAGTAAAACCTTTAAAGATTTTATGGGTTCAATTTTGCAGATGAACACAGAAAGACCCTAAGAAGTTTGGCCAGAATCAGTTTCAAATTCCAAATGTCAAATGAGCTATGTGATGAATTGCATTCTATTATCTTAGTTATTATAGAAAAATATTTTGGATTCACAAAACTTATTTCTAAATTTTTTTTCAAATTTTTGCATACATTATGCAATTTTCTATTTCAACTTTGGTTAAAGCTTTTTGTCTTCATTGTTCTCCAATATGCAAATATATGGCCACTGTGTGTGCATAGAAGGTCATATTACTATTGTATAGAAGCTAAATATTCTAAACAGTTTAACAAATCTCTGTTAAAATGCTTTTTATAATATTTTAACTTATAACACTTTGAGGCCTAGTATTGGTATTTTTAAATCTTGGTGTAGTAGTCCATAGTTGTAATACCAGCACTTGAGAGGCTAAGGGTGGTGGGTGGGAAGTTTGAAGCCATTCTGGGCTATGTAGGAGATCATCTCAAAACAATAATTCCAAACGAGGTTTACAACCATTAAGGTCTCCTTAAAATTTCAAAATAATGAAATCTAAATCCAAACTTCATTCAAAGTTATTCATCATACTTGATCATACTCCCAGAACATGACCCACGAAGGCTGAGCTTCCAGTTGCTTAACCCACAAACTTGAAGCCACCTTTAATTTCTTTCTTTAACTTCATCTCCACTTGTAACCCATGAGGGAAAATTCTTTTCAATTTACCAAGAATATGTGAAGAATTTAATCGGTTCTCACTGCTTGGGCCACACTGGCCCAAGTACTGCCATCCTCTCTCATGGGTTGCTCTAATAGTTTTCTCTGGCCTCCTGCATCCACCCTTGCTCCTCCTGCATCTATTCTAAAAGCAGCAAGAGTAATTATCTTGTCAATTTAAGCTATTACAAAAATACTGTTTACTGGGGTGATCTCAACAAACAACATTCATTCCTCACAGTTCTAGAGACTTGAAAGAACGAGGCACTAGAAGATCTGATATCCAGAGAGAGGTTAGAAATGGCTTGTAGAAAGCACCTTCCTGTGGCTGAGGCCAGAGGAGAGGAAACAAATTCTTATTCCTTCTTATCCTTTGGATCTCACTAATCTCATCATGAGAGCGCTAACTTCACAAGGGCTTGGTGTGCAAATGTTTTCAACTTTGGGAATTGGGAGGCTTGACATAGAAATTTGTAGACTTTCACATGTAAACTTGGTTATTATGTCTATAAACTACTGAAGTCCCACATTGCCTTTTCATTTTCTACACAACAAAGCTAGGATTCTTAAAATGGATCAAGAAGCCCTCCAAGACCTTTCTGACTTCATCTCCAATCACTCTCTCACTTGCTTTCTCCACTGTAGACTCATTGGACAACCTGTCTTCTTGTTGTTCACCAACACACACATGATCTCCTACATCTCCTTCATGAGTTTGCTTATAGACAATTTTCTCAGCAGCCCTAACATCCCATTTGAATGGCATCCAACTCATCTCTTACAGTCTCAGTCTTCCTTATAGTTCCCTTTTTTCTACAGTACATATTACCTGCTCTGGGGCTGGGAATATGGCCTAGTGGCAAGAGTGCCTCATATTACCTGCTAATACCTATTTATATATGGTTATCTTTAATTGTCTTATTTCTTTCATGTGAAAGTCACAAGAGCACAGAGCTATATTTTGTATACTAAACACATTTCAAGTATTTGGAACAATGTCTAGTAGATAATGGGTATTCAGACTAGGTATTTGTTAAATACATAAAATCTCTGAGGCCAGCCACTCTGAAGGTGTCAGTAAATCATATTGCAATCTTGTTTTTCTAACTTTATATTTGGCTATTTGGTTTCATATTGGAATAGAATTTGGCATTATATCCTGAGACCTGATTTATTTACCCAATTTAAACAAAATATGTTTAGCCATTTATAGTACTGCAAGTGCAATAAAAAGTGTTTAGATAGATGACACTATGTTTTATAATTGTATAAATCATAAGGCCCCAGATTCACTGGGAAAATATAACTTGTCAAGGAGTTTATGGTAGGCTCTACATGTGGTGTTAAGTGTAAAAAAGAAAAGTTTGTAAAGACATATGTAGTTTAATTTTTCCTGTATTAAGAAGCAAGCCAGAAATAATCAGCTTGCTCTAGTCACCAATTAGAGAGAGAAAAACTAGAAACCATACCAGAAATTTGCTAAAATATTTTAGAACATGTTATTTTTTTCCATGGGTCTACTCTACATCTTTAAAATAATTTCTGCACTCTTAAGTATTTAGCAGTTTAGAACTTCTCAACTAATCTCTATGATCATGTCTCTCCAAGCACTTCATTGCCCCCAGGACAACACAGGACGATAGGGTGTGAGCTGAAGAGCCAACACCAAGGTAGAGTCCACACAGAGTGCTAAGAGGCCTACACAATCTGAGAAGAGCTGCTGTTAGCTGTTGAGACCCAGAGGAAGAATGTAATGCCAGAACAAAAGACCAAGGAAAGAACAGGACTCTAAGCTATCAGGATAATGCCTAGAAACAAAGCATAAGGTAAACAACAAAACTGACTATTTAGTTATCTGAAATAATCACTGAATATTTGTCCTAGGAGAGCAAAGTGAGAGGCTCATTTGTTACCATCATTGGGTCTGAAGCCCATGGACCTTGGTATGAGATACTGGGTATGAGGCCGGATGAAGTTCATTGGTCCCTCCAGTCATTCTAAAGCACTCCTCTGTAGCAGTTAGGCAAGAAAGATGTCTTAATGACTATTTCCCACTGAGGAGGAAAAAAGAAGTCAAAGAGATCAGAGACTTTAAAGTACAAAGTCGAGGAATGAGTTATAAACATTGTTTTCTTTCATTTGCTTTAATATAAACAAGGTCTCTGTACATCACCTTTACAATAAAATTTAAATTAAAAACAAGATATACTAGGTATGAAATCCCATGTAAGATGTTCAATGATCAAGGTTCAATGATAACTTTCTGTGTTATGCCAAAGAGTATTCTAAAGACTATTATTTCACTACTGTGAAATGTGTGGTTTTACTGTTAAGAGATAGTTCCATGACAACTGAGGATTGTCTGCTAATCATCTAAGGTTTGCAACTTTTAGTTACTTTCCTTCCACATACACCTTTTAAGAGTATTTTCCTCACCAGGACCAAGTGGTTCGTGCCTATAATCCTAGCTACTTAAAAGGCATCATGGTTCAAAGCCAGCCAGGGCAGGAAAGTCCGTAAGACCCTTCTCTCCAGTTAACCAGCAGAAAGCTATAAGTAGAGGTATGGCTGAAGTAGTAGAATCTTGAGCAATAAAGCTAATGGACAGCACCCTTCCTTGAGTTCCATCAAGGAAGGGTGCCCCAGAACTGGCACACATGCACACACTTGCAGGTGCATGCACGTGGGCACACACACACACACCATACACCCACACAAATATTTTCCTGAAAATGACTTCCAACTTCACTAGTGGAGAAAAGATGCAGGGCTCAATCACATGTGTTGTGAAGCTGATAAGTTAATATTGCACAGCCAGTTTATCTTAGTGCATTTGTCACTTCCCTCCATAAAATGTATTTGTGCAGTCAATATACTTGTTAGCATCTATTATGTGCCAAGCACAGTTGCAGATATGTGAAAAACTGTAGTCAAAAAAGCAAGTTTTTGTCTTTATCTCAGTATTGTAAATGGCATAGTCTCTTTCCTAGGAGAAAATTTATTATTTTTAATCATCCTTTTGCTATGAACTTTTTAAAAATCTACTTGTCCATCAAAGACTTGATATAAAAAAAAACCACCATCTTCAATCCTGAAGAGTGAAAAATCTTGGGGGATAGAGAAGGAAATCTATGCAGGGCAGGGGGGTTGTTGTTTATTTTTATCAGTACTAAAGTTTGAACTTAGGGCCTCCTGCTTGCTAGGCAAGCACTCTAACCAGTGAGCCATGCCTTCAGCCTTGGAAATCTATACCCTTTAACAAGTCCCTGAGTATTTTAGATGCATTCACCAATGTATCATTTCATGAAAACCACAGACTTATTAATAGCACATATATCTGCAAGACATTCTTAGATTATCATGATCAACTTGGCTTTTTGCCAAGTCACCTAACATAAACTAATGGAGTAGGGATTATAAAGAATACCATGTATTTTGTTTTGTTTTATTTTTGTTTGTTTTTAATTTAATTTCATTGTCAAGGTGATGTACAAAGGCGTTATAGTGACATACGTAGGGTAGTGAGTACATTTCTTGTCAAATTTATTACTCCCTCATTGTTCTCCCACTTTCCCTCTCCAATTCCCTCCCACAATTATACAGTTTATTTCCAACATACTGTCTTGTGAGTATCATTGTTGTATTGGTTTGCCCTTTGTCCTTTGTCTCAACATTTTGAGGTTCCCCTTCCCTTCAAACAAAATGGCCATCTCTATGGGGTATAGGTGTTATTATAGGCATTAAGGGGTAAAAAGATCAAAGATTAATTATTAGTGATGGCCCATAGAACCAAAAGATTCATCTTTAAGGTAAAGTTGAGATGATAAAGATATATTTTCTCATCAAAGAAGCTGATATAGTAAACTTGAGAAATCCACTGTGTACAATATAAAAAGTGCTCACCAAATTAGTTCCTTGTGCATTAAGGACTTCGGTACCATCAATAGTCAATATGCAAGATGAAATACAGCTGAGACTTTTCAAATAACATGTTTGGTTTGTTCTTTAAACTATTCTAGGGTACTTTAAGGTACCAAGCTGACTTAATTCTCTGAATGTACTTCTGAGGTGTGTATTTTATTATCCATCTTACAGATGAGAAAACTGAGGCATAAGGAAACTAAATGACCCACTTGAGGTTAGATAACTAGCAAATTGTAGCCAGGATTAGAATTGCAGGTGGGGCGGAGGGAGGGGGGAAATCCTTGATGTCTATGGTAACTTGTTCTTCTTTAGTTTTCATACCATTTTAAGAGCTTCAGACCAGTGAAACAGAATATGTTGATAACAGCTCCGCTACACCAATCCCATAATCTGCCTATTTTTACCCGATTCATTTTTCAAAATGAAAATAACAAGTGTTGTGAAACAGAATCATCCTATGGTTAGAGAGTCACCCATAGGACCAATTCTGTTCTGAATCACAACTTTACTACTTACTTGGCTTGTGCAAGGGACCGCTTCGAGCCTCAATGTTTCATCTTTTAAATGGAGGTGATCTTGGGATCTGCATCAAACTGATTACTAAAGATAAAAATAGTACTTAGAAAAAAACCCAATCAACACTACTCATATAGTACAGAGGGGCCACATCAATAAATGGTGAATTAAAGAACCTCTTGATTCTTACACTAGCACTAAAAGTTGTTTGTCTTTTAATTTCAAGAAAAAAAAAACAATCACAGCAATCAAAATAACAAACCAAATCATAAGCCATTAAACCAATTATATCTCTTGTCGGAAAACCAGAAGAGCTATTGAATCCATTAATTCATAGGTCATTAGTCATCTCCTTTATTTCGAAATGTATGAGTTCCAGCATACTGAGACACCTTGCATAATATAGTCACTGTGACTCCAGGAGGTCAAATGGACAAGCAGTTAATGCTGCTCTGTGAAAAGCTCAATAATTCATTTTCTAAATTTCAGCTCCAAGCCTACGTTGAGGTTAAGAAAAATTGACATTCGATCTGTGAACTTAATATTCAGCTCCAGGGAAAGATTTTGTTTTTTCAAAAAGGGGTGGGGGGGACAAATTTCTGGGACACACGTGTTCAGCCACTAAGCCGACGGAGATAATACAAGACATTGCCAAATTGTGAAGCCAGCCTGGGAAGTCACAGAAAAGGTTGCTAGATATTGATTAAGTTGACCATTCAGTTACTATTGGGCCACCCCCAAAGAATCATTCATTTTCCAGCAGAGAGTCTGCTCATTTGCAAGATAAAAGAGAGACATTTCTGCACATGCCCATAATGTTCTTCACCACTGGGGGCAGCTTTACATAAGACTGCATTCACTGAAACCAAAGCAACAGTCCGAGCAGCTTTCAGAATGACAGTCTGCGGGAGTGCGCGGAGCGTGTGCGCGCTACGGGGCTCTCTTGCCTTCTGGGCTCCAACACAGCTCTGTGGCTGAACTGGGGGTGCTCAGCACAGGAACGGCTGGGCTATGGAATACAGAGGCGGCGGCCCAGGTAGCCCCTGTTGCCTGGAGGAATACATCATGCTTTCTGAGAAGAAGAAATTGTAGAAGCCAGGTTGTTTGGGGTGGGTTTTTTTTTTAACCCTTTCCTGCAAGGGAAAAAAAAACTGTAAAGATGCAAAAACGTAAGATCCATGAAGATCCTATTACCTAGGAAGATTTTGGATGCGAATGCGGTGTTGGGATTTACTTGTTCTTGGAGTGTTCTGCGTGGCTGGCAAAGAATAATGTTCCAAAATCGGTCCATCTCCCAAGGGGTCCAATTTTTCTTCCTGGGTGTCAGCAAGCCCTGACTCACTACAGTGCAGCTGACAGGGGCTGTCATGCAAGTGGCCCCTAAGCCAAAGCAAAAGACCTAAGGACGACCTTTGAACAATACAAAGGATGGGTATGTTTTGTCATTTTTCTTTTTTCCTTCTTAAAAAAAATCCTCTAGTCTGTGTAAATAATTCTGCCTTAATCATGTTAGAGATTGCCTTGATTTGCTCTAAGGCTAGAAAATCAATTGCTTAGTGGACATGTTACCGTGTTTAACTGCTAAAAAAAATATTCTAAAGACCATCTCCTTAAATTACAGAGATAACACTTGATCCTAAATGTTATTCCATGTTTACATGTCTCAACACGAATATAGGTGTCTATTTTTTTGTTTGGTTAAAGAAAAAAAAGAGAAATTTCTTTTTTGGGGGGATAACTTTTCTAAGTTGTTTTTATTTCCAGGTTTCAATGTAATTAGGCTACTGAGCGGATCAGCTGTAGCACTGGTGATTGCCCCCACTGTCTTACTGACAATGCTTTCTTCTGCCGAACGAGGATGCCCTAAGGGCTGTAGGTGTGAAGGCAAAATGGTATATTGTGAATCTCAGAAATTACAGGAGATACCCTCGAGCATATCTGCCGGTTGCTTAGGTTTGTCCCTCCGCTACAACAGCCTTCAGAAACTTAAATACAATCAATTCAAAGGGCTCAACCAGCTCACCTGGCTGTACCTTGACCACAACCACATCAGTAACATTGACGAGAATGCGTTCAATGGAATACGCAGGCTCAAAGAGTTGATCCTGAGTTCCAACCGAATCTCCTATTTTCTGAACAATACCTTCAGACCGGTGACCAATCTGAGGAACTTGGATCTGTCCTACAATCAGCTGCACTCTCTGGGGTCTGAGCAGTTCCGGGGCTTGAGGAAGCTGCTCAGTTTACACCTGCGATCCAATTCCCTGAGAACCATCCCTGTGCGCATCTTCCAAGACTGCCGCAACCTGGAACTTTTGGACCTGGGATATAACCGGATCCGAAGTTTAGCTAGGAATGTCTTTGCCGGCATGATCAGACTCAAAGAACTGCACTTGGAGCACAATCAATTTTCCAAGCTCAACCTGGCCCTTTTTCCAAGGCTGGTGAGCCTCCAGAACCTCTACCTGCAGTGGAATAAAATCAGTGTCATCGGGCAGACCATGTCGTGGACCTGGAGCTCATTACAAAGGTTGGACCTGTCGGGCAATGAGATCGAGGCGTTCAGCGGCCCCAGCGTGTTCCAGTGCGTCCCGAACCTCCAGCGCCTCAACCTGGATTCCAATAAGCTGACATTTATTGGTCAGGAGATTTTAGATTCTTGGATATCCTTAAATGACATCAGTCTTGCCGGGAATATCTGGGAATGCAGTCGCAATATCTGTTCCCTGGTGAACTGGCTGAAAAGTTTCAAGGGTCTGAGGGAGAATACAATTATCTGTGCCAGTCCCAAAGAGCTGCAGGGGGTCAACGTGATCGACGCGGTGAAGAACTACAGCATCTGTGGCCGAAGTACCACGGAGCGATTTGATGTGGCCAGGGCTCTCCCAAAGCCCACGTTCAAACCCAAGCTCCCCAGGCCGAAGCATGAAAGCAAACCCCCCCTCCCTCCCACGGTGGGAGCCACCGAGCCCGGCCCCGAAAGCGAAGCCGACCCCGAGCACATCTCTTTCCATAAGATCATCGCGGGCAGCGTGGCCCTCTTCCTGTCGGTGCTCGTCATCCTGCTGGTGATCTACGTGTCGTGGAAGCGCTACCCGGCCAGCATGAAGCAGCTGCAGCAGCGCTCGCTCGTGCGCAGGCACAGGAAGAAGAAAAGGCAGTCCCTCAAGCAGATGACTCCCAGCACCCAGGAGTTCTATGTCGATTATAAGCCCACCAACACCGAGACCAGCGAGATGTTGCTGAACGGGACGGGACCCTGCACCTATAACAAATCAGGCTCCAGGGAGTGTGAGGTATGAACTATCGTGATTAAAAAACAAACAAACAAAAGCGCTCTTAACAGCTGGGAAATAAGTGGTGCTTTATTGAACTCTGGTGACTATTCAAAAAACAAAAAAAAAAGGAGCACATCCCCTTCTCCCCCTCCTCTCTCTGTCTCCCTCCCTCTCTCCCTTTCCTTCTCTCTCTCTCCCTCTCCCTCTCTCTCTGTGTCTCTCTCTGTGTCTCTCTGTGTCTCTCTGTCTCTGTCTCTCCTCTCTCTCTCCCTCCCTCCTTCCCTCTCTCTCCCTCCCTCTCCCTCCGTCTCCCTCCCCCCCTCCTCCACCCACCCCCCCTCCTGGCAAGGTCCTTCCCAGTCCCTTTTCGTGCATTCATTCCCACTGGTCATCTTCCTCTCCCGCATAATAAACCCCTTGAAATTTAAATACCACAATCAATGTGACGATTGAACTCTGGCTTGATAGCATGCCTATTGTATAAGACACTTTATTGATTCCATTCACGGTCGCCTTTGCTTTTAGATGAAACTTCTTTTATAAGTAATAGCCTACATCTAGGATTCCTCTCCTGGTTTCCTTGAGAAATCCAGGGAAAAGATGAGTGACACCCCCCGCCCCCCAGTACTTGGGAGTTTAAACGGATTTGACACCATGAGCCTGGTAGAGACAGACAGACTTTAAAACAATGCCCTGCCCCAAAAAGAAAATGGCAAGAGACTATCAAAAGATGGTGATGTCTTAAAGCAACCCCAGGAGCACTTTCCTGAGGAGTCTGCATTGGAATTAGGCAAGGGGGGGCGGGAGCTGAGGGTTCAAAGATTGCAAGTAGAGAGCTACAGAAGGTGAGGAAATGGGGAAAACAAAAAGTTTTGGATTTGAAAGCTTGTCTCTGAAAACCTATCTCTGCGCACTGAGAGTAAAGGTCTCACAGCCCATTCCTTGGAGCCCACATGTTAATTCATTAAAATAATTAAATAGGCAAATGTGAGGAGGCAGATTTCTCCATGGCCTCCTCCCATTAGGAGTCTTCCAGAGGTAGTAAGGCTTACAAATGGGAAGGCATCTTGCTTACCAGCCTCTAGCTGGGACATTAACCAGAATTTCCCTGTAGTGCTTTCAAAGACTGGAACACAGTTAGCAGAATGGTTAGGACTCTGCTCTTCTGTCTGGGATCTGTTAGGGTGTCCTGTGGTATCTGATGAGACATCCTGCACATGGCAGCCCCCTGCTGATTGACACTTCATTCAGATGTGTAAAAGAGAACAGATTCCAAGCCAGGTTTTCCACCAACAACCTCCATGGGAAGAATGACTTCAATAATGCCTTAATAAATGTATAAATAAATCTTAGAGGAAAAAGGACTTAGCCCGATGACAGTCCTCTTTTGTGTTGCTGTTGCTGACATTCCTGTGTTCCGGTGTTTATCTGTATTGTACACTCATCCATCAGGACGCTTCTGTACAGACCCTGTTGGTAAGCTGCAAGCTGCCTGCATGTGTTTATGTCATTGTTGAAAGTTTATTGACTGCAGCACAAATATCACAGCCTCTGTATTGAAATGATATGAACTACAGTCCATTGAGATTTCAGGGAAAAAGCAATATATCTGTAGTCTTTATCATCTTTCATCCTCCAAAATTAACAGAGTATTATAGGAGCAAAGATTAGGAATTGCTGTTTTATTTAATTTGACTTGCCAAGCCTTACACCTTTAACCATGCCCCTGTTGTTTCAAAACAGAATCACTGCAGAAAAAAAAAAGAAAGAAAGAAAGAAATGAAAAAGTGAATGGCTATTTTTACCAGCATTTTTATACATTTTGGGTGTTTTTCATAGGGCAAGAGGGGAAAAAAAGCCTAGGCAAGTCACCGTCACCGTGAAATATAATTGCAAGGAGGCCAGATTATTAAAACCATACTTCTATAAGCAATAAGAAAGTAGATTTCTCAAGGTATTCAGATATTGATGAAACCTTAAAATAGATGCCAGTTCAGAAAAGAATCATACCTACAATATAATTGTTGAATATACATTTGCTAATGACAACAGTCACATATCCCTGATTCATTTATAATGCAGATACTTCTTTACAGTGTTATCATCCAGCTTACTGTGATGTTTCTCACCAAACTTGTAATTTTACCTTTTTTCATAAAGTGTCGGTAAATACAAATTCCATCTAAAAAGGAATTTTTCTTGGGTCAGCCTCATTTCTTATCTGTACTGGAGATGATTGTATTAATTAAATGCAGTGTTAAATTTAAAAAGGCCCATTTTTATTATTTGACTTGACCTCTGCCTCATCTGTAATAGATTTCAAATACTTATAGTCATATTTAAATTATTGCTGTGATATCGAAAATATGGTTACTCTATTGAAAAACAATACCAAAAATTCAAGCTAGTTAGTGTGTAAGACTGATGCAAGATTAAGTGAATAATGAACATTTTTGAAGGCTGGTCATTGTGAGTGCTTATTTTTACTTAGAAATTTAGTAATAGATAAGGAGTCAAAGAAAAAAACCTTACATGGAAAAATACATTTTGATCTGGGACACGAAATTATAAGATGAAAGTTCTCTCCCACATGCCTCTCTTTGAATTCTCTAGTACACAGTATCTTCTGGGAACAAATACATAACTCCTGCAGGTTAGACAAGTAAGTAATTACTTGACCATTGAAAATTTCACAAAGCCACCTGCAATTTCCTCCTGATCAGAAGTTGCTGCCCATGGTACGTTCTAGACTGCATACCATAAATTTATTTCCATAAGTATCTGAAACACATTGCATAGTAGACAAACCGCATTGCTATCCATTTTTCTAGTCCAAGTTTACATGAAATGTCTGACTCCCCTTCAAGGTGTAAGAAAGCAGATGTGAACTGTGCAGTAGGTATCCATGCAACATAGATTCATTCATACTTTGAATGCTTCCTCAGAAAAGAGGAATAATGGAGTTTAGTCTCTCTGAACTGTGTGTGTGTGTGTGTGTATGTGTGTGTGTGTGTGTGTGTGCTTTCTCCCCCGTTTTAGTAGCCTCAGTACCTATAGCCTACTGCAGCCTAGAGTGAATAATCCCAGTGCCAATCTGCTAACCAGTACTTAGGCAGGATATATTTATTTTAAGTGAGTTTGTATTTTCCAAGGATGTTGGCATTACATCTTTTCAAAGAATTTAAACCATTTTTTACTTGATTTGGTGAGTCAACTACCTAAGTAGACACAGGCAATCAACTTATTGCTATGGAGTATCAGTGCCCTCTAGTGGCTAGTTACAGCAAACACAGCTATTTATGCACAGCTTTTCGTCCTAAATTCTTTTGTAAATGTGATTTCTAACACATATAGTTTTGATTTGTATGACAAATTTCAATTTCAAATTTCAATTTTATTTAATCCTGGTATACTATATTATTACCTAACTTTATGTGTATTTTGTCTATTGACTTTTTCTTTAATAATGTCAGAAGGCAAGCCATAGAACCTGTATGAGGATGTGAAGCAAATAATTCAGTGGGAATAGATACAAAATATTTCTAAGTGCTATGTTCATTAATGTTTGCTTAGTCTGATATATTTATTAAATTCCATAATATATTTTCCATAGGTAAGAAGTTGGAATATTACGTTATTTAGGTTGAGGAAAACAAATGCCAATATTCATATTGAAAGAATTGGTGTGAAGTATTTACTGTCCTTAGGGATTTCAGATTCATCAAAGGAAGGAGGACTCCCCTTTGGCTTTAGAATTCCTCTCCAGTTTGCTGATGGTGCCTGTGACCTGTGCTTTGCCCCAGTGCTTTCTCTCCCCTCCCCCTTTCAGCCAGCTGAACACTAGTTCTATTAGGCTCTCCAACAATGATGTTACAGTCTAGGAGGTGATGATTCATGGATAATGAAATTATGCTCTCCTTCTGGGGAAGGATAATGCAGAGTCAGATTCATGGATTTGGCAAGGG
This sequence comes from Perognathus longimembris pacificus, assembly GCF_023159225.1. Lineage (NCBI taxonomy): Eukaryota > Metazoa > Chordata > Mammalia > Rodentia > Heteromyidae > Perognathus > Perognathus longimembris. The sequence continues at coordinate 43,004,685 of NC_063162.1, forward strand.
TTTTTAGGAGGCCGTAGGTGCATGAAATATCTTCCCTTCCTTTGACATTTACCAAGATAAGAGCTCAAATAGCTTATTTAAAGTGTGGATTAGCACCAGGGAAAAAAATGCATCAGGCCACGAAGCTTAAGATGAAAATGGGTTCCAGAAATGACAAATGAGAATTGAGGCATGAGAAATGAAAATTTCCAAAATCATATTGCTTCTTTTGAGTTCTGTTTCCTCTGGATTCTCATTAGAATCTCTATCTGTAACAAACCCATAGAGCTTTGATATTCTTATATTCCCTTTGCTACCTACATTAAAAACCAGAGACAGTTGAGAGAAACTTTGAGCACAAAAAGTATAAACAAATGTCATGAGGAAAATAGAATAGATGCACATTAAATAATGGCTATTAAATAGCCCTTGAGAACTAATTACATTCACAGGTAGGAGTAACTACTTTTGCACTCATAACAACCTCCAGAATTGGGCCAAATTTCACTGAAATCACTGGTGATTTTGGATAGGTTGGTAGAATACAATAAAGATACTGCAGAAAATCTAAACTAATTCTACTTCATTTGAGGTAATAATTGTACTGCATACACTGTAGAAGATGGACCTTAGAAATTAAGACCTCAATTCAGATTACTCCAACACTTGCTAATCAAGTGATCACAGGTAAATTTCTTAGGTTTTCTAAATTCAAAGTTGATCATGTATGGACTAGACATGTCTTGTTAACTTCTCATAGTTATTGGAAGGTCCAAAATAAGAAAATGGCTTCATATAATCTAACATGATCACACTCTCTTCTTTTTAAAGAGCAGTTTGTAAGATATTAAGTTATGCTTGCTGGTGTTTGGAATGGGTCAGTAACAATCACTAACTTGTTTGTGACAGAAACCCAGATTCATTTGAAATCAATATGTACGTCTAACTTCATTTGTCTTTCTTCAGTACTGATATCCTGGGTTTCCCAAGTCTTGGCTTCTGTCAACACTGTTGACAATGTACAGTCGATCTGAAGATACCAAGCAGAGAACACTGAAGCAAACACTTAGCAAACTAAATCAAAATTCAAGTCAAGGGGCTGGGAATATGGCCTAGTGGCAAGAGTGCTTGCCTCCTACACATGAAGCTCTCAGTTCCATTCCCCAGTACCATATATATGGAAAACGGCCAGAAGGGGCGCTGTGGCTCAGGTAGCAGAGTGCTAGCCTTGAGCGGGAAGAAGCCAGGGACAATGCTCAGGCCCTGAGTCCAAGGCCCAGGACTGGCAAAAAAAAAAAAAAAAAAAATCAAGTTAGGTCCTAAATGGAGATAGTAGAGCAAACTATTAAGTAGATGTTTATTTGTTCATCACCTCTCCACCGTTTCAATCTTATTGACTTCATAATACATACATAAATATTGTATGTTTATGTGGAAGGGTGACATTTTTGAGCAAAGAAGTAATTTTTCATGCTATCTTATGTGGGCTTAATACATATTCTAGGTCTGATCCCACGATGTAACTCTGTTTGTTATCCACATCTGCCTTCATGAAAGGCATAACTTCTGGACAATGCTCTATATTTTCTTATTATTTTCAGGGCTCTTGATCTTCCCATTAGGAAAAAAGTCCTATATTTTTTTCCTCTTTCTCTCACTCTTAAATTGTTTTCTTTATATGAAATAGTCTTCTACTTCTGATACCACAAAAAGTGTTCTCCACATAATTTAACACAATCTGGTCATTTTATTCACTGGAACAGCCTATAAAAAATATACTTACTTTAAGGATTAGAACATAAATCAAATGTAAAGCTAGCTGACCCATCTCCTTTTCCTCTAGAGCTTGATAAGCACCTGATTCTCAATGGAAAAAGAGAAGATACAGTTGAATTACAAAACTGGCAAATATCAAAGCATTTTTTCTTTCCTAATTAAGTAACTTCTAAAAAAACAAAGTTACAGGACTTTATGTATGGGAGTACTCAACTGTAATTCATCAAGCAAAAACATACCAATAACAAAAATTTTGTCTTCTCAAAGATAAAATGCAAATTTTTAGCCTCACACATATGATAAGGCCAATATTGCATTTAGCAAAGGTGTGTGTGTGTGTGTGTGTGTGTGTGTGTGTGTGTGGTGTGTGTGTGTGTGTGTTCATCCTGGGACTTAGACTCAAGGCCTAGACCCTATCCCTGAGCTTCTTTTGCTTAAGACTAGCACTATACCACTTGTGTCACAGCTTCACTTCTGGCTTTTTGTAGTCTAAGGAGATACAAAGTCTCATAGGTTTTCCTTCCCAGCCTGTCTTTGAACTGTGGTCCTCACATCTCAGACTCCTGACTAGCTAGGACAACAGGTATGAGCCACCAGCACCTGGTACAAAGGAAAATTTTGTTTGTTTAAGTTGCATCATGCTGATCACAATATCTTGAATATAAAATACATTTTTCAGAGGACTTTAAATATAAACCATTATTCAGAACTTAAGGAGAGTAAACAAAAATGCCTGCAGACAGTAGGATACAGTCTGTACACAATGGAGTAGTCTTCATAGCACCAGCAGAGTAGTCCCACATGTAGCTAAAAGGTGTTTCCTGTCATTAATATTGATCTGTTATATTCCTACAACAAGGAATACACTACCATCCCCCACCCTGTGATGCAACTAATCAGAATCTCACAAGACTTTAAGAGAAAGTTGTATACTATATCACTGGCACTGAACAAACAGAATATCTTGGGGGGGGGGAAACTTGACAAGATGGCTATATAAGATAACACAGTGAAAACTAAGTTACCACAGTTAAAATAATTATAATACTGACAACTCTGAGACCACTGTCAACTTAAGAAAGGCTTATGCCCAATTTGCACAAAAAAAATTAAGTGGAAAAGCTTAAGCATTTGGCTTGGGTATTGCCACAACACAAATGAAACGTTAGGGGTGACATCGCTGATCTGCAATTAAAAATAAAACATTTAAAGATCTGTGCGCAGAGTAGAGACCACATTTCATAAGGTTTTCATGTTTTCTACCAAGCTACTCATGCCTAGGAAAAAATGCATGCCTATGAACAAATCCTATAATGCAACTGTTCACACACACACACTCTCTCTCTATCTGTGTGTGTGTGTGTGTGTGTGTGTGTGTTGGTATGTAACTAAGTTCTTGATATGAACCAGGAATTTATCTATAGTATTTTATGATTTAGAAGGAGGCTTTATATCTTTCATAAGGTCATATTTGTTTTAAAAAATATAAAACAGTCCCTCTTATATTGAATCTGCTTTCATATGAATTAAACCATTAAAGAAAATAAGTATCATCAATCCTATACCTAACCCATTTTATATGTCTGCCCTAAAATAATTCATATAATATTCATATAAAGCCTTTCAATCTGAATTATACATCTCTAGCTCCCTTTCATAAATGCTTCCTAATGGTTTACTATTAGGGTATCTGTCTGCTAACTGTATGTTAATCTGTTCATCTTGGGTTTGCCCAGTATGTGGCCCCTCTTTTTCACACTTCACTGCCATTTAAAAACACCCTACACTTAGTCCCATTAACTTTTCATAGAGGGGACTGAGTAGTAGAATGTAAAAATCTACATATATCTTTATGGCTTTTCCTCTGGTAAATTTTTATGGTGGAACACACAGAGATGTGTGGGGTCTTTATTAGTTTACTCTAAAATGCAAAAGCAGCAAGATGACTAGAAATAAAAGGGAAAGGTCAAGGTAGATTTCAAAAAAAGAGTCTAAAACTGCTCTTTATATTTCTTAATCTGAGAGATAAGGCCAATGATAGATTTCTGTGTTTCCTGGTCACAACAACTGATATGCCTTCCAAAATTTCCATCATATTCTTGAATTTGAGCTTTATATTCCTCCTACTTTCCTACTTACAATAGTGAGAATTTACGTTGTTGTTTTGTCAGTTTTATCATTGGAGTGATTGGACAGATGGCCCGGGCTCGTCTCTGGAGCGTAATCCAGTCAGCTCTGGGTGTCTGCCTTCTGTCTTCTCAGGGCCTATTTCTATGGCTTTTCTCTATTTAGAGCTATCTCTGCTGAAATCCCTCCACCCAGTGGCCCTCTGTGTCTCACAAGATGTCTTGTTCACAGATCTAGGCAGTATTGTCATCCATGGCACTTACATTTATAGAGAGATAAAATAATTTAGACTAAGCAGGTTTAACCAGGACAACTAAGAGCATGGCTGATGAAAGTATCTCTTGGACAAATTGCTTTATAAGCATGGATTCCTCTGGATCTCTTCTCAGAAATAAGACAGCCTTCCCAAAGGAAACATGGCAGGCCAAACAGTTCATGCTTCATTCAGAAAACTATCTTTGAGAAATTTCAAAGTCATTAAACACTGGCTTCCTACTTAGTTTTTCCTTAGAGACACAACTTTGTATACTAAAAAGAGCTTAAGCCATAGATCCTGGAAGAAATACTGTGAAAATATCTTCCTGAGACTCAATAGCTACAATACATTGAGATTCCACTTCATCTCAAAATAATCCCAAGGTAGTTGTGAGAGGACAAAGAAACAGCATTCCTTAAATATCTTGGACACTTCTTTTCCTGGCATATTTTTATATATTATCTGCATGTTCAGAAAGATACAATGAGATGATAGAGTTGAAATTATTTAGTACAGAACTTGGCCTGCAGTACCAATTATCTCCTTCTTTTCATTAGCTCCATTTCCCAAGTACTCCCATCTACCTTAATAGTTATATCCGACTATCTAAAGAATTTATCTATATTCTATTTTTGAGAAAAATTGAATGTTTCTCCTTTCTTCTTCCAAAATTCATTGGTACAGTTTTTATTCAGAGTATATGTATGTTGATTTTTCTAGTCTTTAAGATAATGGTCTAGAGCAACACTTTTATGGAATCTGGAATTGTTAGCCTCATATTTATATAGCCTTAATAAAGGGAGAGAGAGAGAAAGAGAGAGAGAGAGAGAGAGAGAGAGAGAGAGAGAGAGAGAGAGAGAGGGAGGGATATATATATATATTTCATATATACCACCTTTCTGCCATAATATTCTCATTGATCATGCTAGTTCCAAAAATATTCTTATAAAGATACAGCTTTAGGGAATCACATTCAGAAGTGAATTATTTGTCTGCTATTTTCCTTGGGATGGTTGCCAAAACTGTGAACATTTTATGGGGGAGGAGTAGTTGTTAAAGTGCAAACAGCTAAAAAAAAAACACCTGTGAGAAAAAGAAATATCTTTTGTTGTAAAAAGCCATTTATTTGTGATCTCTCTTTTGCCTACTTTTTTCTGGGAAAGGTCCTTTACTCTCTAATTGGGATGGCTCTTTATTTTACCTGCCAAAGCTTCTCCTTGCGCCACATTCTTAGGCCTCTCTTCTTTTCCCACACAAAGGAGGAACTACCTTACCTATCATGGCCCCTAGGTCAGAGGTCTCTGGCTCTCTAATAATGCATATTTTCAAAGAAATTGCTGTATTAGAGACTTCAAATACCCACAAGTGGACAAGTAATTGGCTCGTTTTTTGGTGTTTCTTTTTTTTTTTTTTTTTTGCCAGTCCTAGGGCTTGTGCACTGTCCCTGAGCTTCTTTTGCTCAAGGCTAGCACTCTACCACTGGAGCCACGCAACCACTTCTGGCTTTTTCTGTTTATGTGGTGCTGAGGAATTGATGCCAGGGCTTCCTGCATGCTAGGCAAGCACTCTACCACTAAGCCACATTTCCAGCCCCTGGCTCTTTTAGCTTCACAAACACCAAAAACTTATTTAGAAGTCTATATGGTCACATGGACCTGAAGCAGCTGCACATAGCAGTCTCTCCTTGCTTCCATTCTGCTAATTTCCTTGCTCCTCTCCCTAGAACTTCCTTTTACCTCTTCTCGCCTCTTAAACAGCTTATACCTTTTTTGCTATCAAACTTTTATTTATAAGTTAAACTACACAACTTGAATATGCACCTTCATATTGCATTAAAAGAGAACTACCAATGGTTATTAATTTCTTAGAAAAGCAATAATTAAAATGACACAGTCTAATAATTTAATGAAAATGGGTAAAAACTATTTATATTCAACCTCTTTGGATATATAAATGAACAACTATAATTTTGTAAATTATAGTTTAATTTCAGAATTAGAAATTATATACTCCCAGTATGCTAAATTGCATTATAATTATGATCTGTAAGGTAGGAGAGATTTTTAGACCAATCAAACCCTTTCTATCATGTCATATATTGCTTAGGATATGGGTAATGAGAAATTTTGCCATTACAGAACAGATTTATTGTTAGACAACCATAATGAAAATATTGTCATGAAATCTTTCTTAGACAATAAAAACTAATAGCTAATAGGATTTCTGAGAAACTTACAATATATTTTCTTTTACCTAGTGTTTGAAATTCTAAACTAATTTGATTGTACATTCAACATTCTTCCAAGAAAAACATTTCTCATCCTTCTTTTAGTTTCCTTTCTAAGCTGCCATTGCAACCATTACATTTTTTTTACTTGTAATCCATCTCCTTATTGCTTGAAATATACCCAGGGTTAAATAATTTTTTTAATTATTATTATGAAGAAGCAAATGAAGTGAATGGGTTTTGTATCTGTTTTTCTGGGATTTTGTTTGGTAGGGATGGTGGTAGTAGTTGGTTTTGCAGTATTAGAATCCACTTGGACTAGCTCAGATAGTAGACCTGCAAATAATCTGATTTAGTAAAAATCATTGTTCTGAAATTTTCATACATCAACTCTAGATTCAGAAATTTTTCATAAATGCATGATAATGCTTGAATAAAAATCCCACTAATGATAACCATTCATAGAATCCAGAAGTTTTTGATAAGATATACTAAGCAGCTTCCAACATGAGGTCCTCAAATTATATTTCCAAAGGTCAAATTTGTACATAAGCCCTTGAAGCACAACTACCTACTCATATTCTACTAAGTTTTAAGATCTAGCAGTGAATAGTGCAAAAAAAAAAATCAATTGCTAAATTATTCCCATTTTGTTGGCTCAGTTCACAGTGACCCACTGATGAGAAAGAAAGAAAGAAAGAAAGAAAGAAAGAAAGAAAGAAAGAAAGAAAGAAAGAAAGAAAGAAAGAAAGAAAGAAAGAAAGAAAGAAAGAAAGGAGAGAGAGAGAAAGGAAGGAAGGAAGGAAGGAAGGAAGGGAGAGAGAGAGAGAGAACAGAGGGAGACGGAGGGAAGAAGGAATTTATATGATCTTCCGTTTGTATTTCAGCTGTACCCTAGAGCAGAGGCCATCTCTAGTAATAGGACAATCCAGATTTAGGCTGCTAAATGTTTCTGTGCAATCAAACAACAGCAGGCATCTTACAGAAACTATATTGTAGCTCTAAGAATTGTAAAGAATGTTTGCTGAGTTTGCAGGAGAATCATTTTAGAGTTAATTAAACCTTCTCCACCTGTAATTTAAGAACAGAAAAAGAAAAAAGCCCAACACTCTTAAAAGAGCATGGGGGAAAGGCAGTTTAAGGAATAGAAGTCCTCTGTTTATGCGGGGAGGTAGTTTACAAGGCAGACAGCTACACCACAGTAAAGAGACAACATTTCCTCAGCTGATTCAGTTAATTAAAATGCACAGTTACAACAGGCTTTCTTAGAGCCTGCAGCTGAATGACCCAAGACTCCATTTTACTCCAGTGCCACACAGAACGTGAAGGCAAACATACTGCCCAAGCACAATTTGACTCACTAAAATCCAGCACTATAAACACCACATACACTTTAAAAGATGTATTGTGGAGATTTATGATACAAAGATTGAAATCATTTGCAGCAAGCCACCACCAGGAGAATATCCCACGTTCCTCCCAAAGTAGTTGGAAGTCAAATTTACAAATAAATCATCAGGACAGAGTCCACTTTGAATGCAAGGGATTGTCAAGGTTTTCCCTTCAAATGTATGGAATTTGAGTCAAACAGCCGTCTGTTGCCCGAATTTATGAGTGACGTGAAAAAAATCAAAGGCCACAAAAGCCATTTGTCACATCAACTGCAGAACGCAATAGCAGTCTGCAGAGCTCATTTGCAGAACTCAAGATGAGCCAGGGAGGAGGGGATGCAAACAGCTGCAGCCTTGATCACACTGCCTATGCCAGCCAGAATTCAAGCTGCGTGAGCTGAGCGAAAGAGGGGGCTGACAACTGAATCTTTTTTTAAAAAAAAAGAAAATTCTTATATCAAAGCTTATATGAAGTCAGTACTGTAACATATACCAATAAATACCTGCAGGACCCAGTTTAAGATAAATGAGAGCTGGAAGGTGTTTAAAGACAAATTAAATTTGTTCATGGAAAAGATTTTTGTTTGTTTTTAATTTTCTGGAATAAAAGAGAGATCACAGACTTTGAGTCAGTTGAATCTAGGATCAAAGCCAAGATGCACTATTGCTAGTGGAGCAGCAGCATGACATGCCATCAGTTTCCTCACCTGTAAAATGGTATTTCATGTTCCAGGGCAACTTTAAAGATAAATGGAAGTACTAAATCATTACAGGCACAGTAGGTATTCAATAAAAGTTTTCAAAGATCACGCACAAGGGCTCATGACTGTAATCCAAGCTACTCAGTAGGGAGAAAGAGGAAAATCAAGTTCCAAGTCCAGCTTTGAGGACAGGGAGGAGTATTATTGAGATCCTATCTTATAAACTAGTTAGATGTGATGGCACACAACTGTAACCCTAGCTACTTGAGAGGTAGGAAGATGTTGGAGCTGTGCAGAGGAAAGCATGATATTCTGTCTAAAAATTAAACTAAAGCAAAAACGATTAGGACATGGTTCAAGTGGTAGATTTCATCTAGTTATTTCCCCAACCCAGCAAGTTGCTTTGAATAGCCAAGTAGAAGCTGTAACATTGTGACATTTATGCAATCTATCCATGATTAAATGCCCATGGTGCTACATTTATCAATTATTAAATTAAACCTGAAAGTGTCTAATAGAAATAGAAGCCTTTGTTAATACATATTATCAAACTTGCTGTATTAAGTATTATTCCATGACAATGGAATAATAAGAACAAAACTCTGCTGGTAGTTTTCTAATAAATAATTTCCATTCCATAAACATTTCCTGAAAACTGACTCCATTATCCTTCAGCATTCATTAAATCTTCCTAAAATCTGTTGTCTCCTTTCCATACTCTCCACCACTTTCAATTCTGTGTTCAAACACGGTCGTTGCTTCATACCTGCTTAAACTCAGTGCTCAACATGACATGCTCTCACTATTGAAGTTAGCACCTTTGTATAACTTAGCACCTCTTTCTGGAAATAATGTAGGCATTTGGAAGAAAGGATCAAAATACTGGCACCTATGATTTTAAAATATTACAAGTGAGTCTGTGAAATGATGTCTAAAGTATACAAAAGCAAATTCTCCACAGAGCTACAACAGAAAAAAAAAATTCTCTGGGTATTTATTCAGCACCATCAACATGTCAACAGGGGAGTTGATTTGGATTTCTTCTAATGTAAAATAACAGTCATAGAGGTCTGGGAATATTTTACATTTGGAGTCCTAAAACTTAGAAAGTTATTGAGTCATTTGACTTTCTTTGGAAATTAGAGTTTCTCATGACAGAAATTTGATACATGTCCTTCACTGGAGACATGAGAAGACATGAGAATAATTAGTTCTCTTGAAAGACTTTGAAAAGAGCAGAGATGAAAAGAGTGATCAGATCTTCTAAATGACACAAGATCTGTGAAATGGTAGATATTTAACACAAATCTCACAAAGCTGTTTGTGGATTCATTAGTTAATTAGTAGTTAATGACTTTGAAGTGTTAAATCTTATTAGATGTTTCTTTACACTTTAACACATGTGTGATAGAAATTACTCTGAAATTAGAAACTATACCACTCAAACATATTGGATTTTTCTTTCTTGTTTGCATTTTTTTCCCCAAGTAACTCCTAAAATGCCTATCTGTACCTTAACTCCCATAATCATTGGTTTCTAATTAACAACAAGCAGTTTTTAGAAAATCTCAGACTTGCGTACTTTGGTTAATAACATAAAGATTTATTCTATGATAATATAGCACCAAGTTTCTTAACTCCGAAATGCTATTTACATTAGTAAAGTCATGTGCCTTTCTACAACAGGGAAGATAGATATAGACTTGGACAAATCTGAGAGTACATAGTAAAAGGGATATAATTAAAATGCAGGGTGAAATATCCCGCTCTCTAGAAATGATAATCAGTTTCTTTCTGGCATGCTTTGAAGTGGAGAAGAGTTAGCAGAGACCATGACTAGGTTAGCAATATGCTAATATGGGGGAGATGTAGCTTTAATTTAAACAAAAATATTTTCATACAATATACACTGTGAATAACTAGGCACCCAGTGTCTCCTGCTCCAGATAAACAAACAACATAGGCCTCATCCTAGGCCCTTCGAGTTCTATCAGCCATTAGCTGCAATCCCAAAGTAACCACTAATGTGAACTTGAACAACACAGCTAGGGTAGTTTTAAATGCCTAAGTATTTTACATAGTTAATATTTTACATGCATGGAATCCTAAATATGCACCCTCTTTTGTTTCCTCTTTCTGGCTCAGTGTGACATTTTATGAAATTTTATGAGATATTTGTTAGTACAGGTGTAGATCTATACTTTCTTTTTTCTAATCTCATTTCCTCCCTCTTCCTCTACTCACACACCAAAAAATTAATACTTTCTTATTCAAAGAGTGAATTCCTATGGGGGAACTCGACCAGCTCCAATCCACAGATCCACAGCATGCTACCTGGACGACTCCTGGATGATGTTCTCCATTGCTTTTTGTTTTTTTTACCTTTTCTTTACTGCTCCAGTAAGCCCAGGGAAATCTCAAAATACTTTGTGCTCACGTATACAGAGTTCACTCGAAGGAAAACATGGAGTTCATCATCATTCCTCTGTTGTCCTGTTTTCAGCCCCAAACTCCCACCTGTGTTGCCCTCTTCAACACAGCCCCTTGTCTGTGACTTCAACTCCTAGAAAAGCCAGTCCTACTCTAGGGATTGCATACTTGAAAAGAAAATGGGTAAATGACTTCCCACAAGGTGTTAATGCCTAAATCATTAGCTCTCCAAGGTATGGCCCCAGGACAATGTTGTAACACAGAGGACTGATTACTCTCTCATGACTCTCTAATGAGGTCTCTTGTAGAGCTGCATTTATTGATGTGTTAGAAAGTACTTCTTCACTAAAGAACTCTAAGAAACAGATCCATGACACTTAATGCTGTTTTTACTCTTAAGAGATTATTGAAATGATTTCACTGTATCACAAAGTGTTCTCTTTATGAGAACCCATGGGGAAAGAGAGAATAGTTCCACTTCTAAATAAATTTACTACTGTTTTTATGACATTGCCCTCCCAGCCACCCTTCCCTACATCCTACTAAAAAGATCGAAACAAACCCTTTTTATAAGTGTTGGAATAATTTGTGGTTTTGATTTACCTTTCTTATGTTCAGTTTTATCTAATTTTTCCTTTGTTTTCTATTCAACTATCTTTGCCCTTTAAAAAAGGTTCCTGACAAGTTTAGAGAGGATATACATTAATATAATACAATACACTATACTTTAGAGGAACAGTCTCAGCCACCAGCTTTAGGTAAGTTGACACAAGGAAGAATTCACACACACACACACACACACACACACACACACACGGAAGCAGCTCTCTTGCACTCTTTTTTTTTTTTTTTTTTTTTTGTCCAGTCCTGGGCCTTGGACTCAGGGCCTGAGCACTGTCCCTGGCTTCCTTTTGCTCAAGGCTAGCACTCTGCCATTTGAGCCACAGTGCCACTTCTGGCTGTTTTCTGTATATGTGGTGCTGGGGAATCGAACCCAGGGCCTCATGTATACGAGGCAAGCTCTCTTGCCACTAGGCCATATCCCCAGCCCCTCTCTTGCACTCTTGAATCATGGTCCATTGCTGGACTGTGACTAGAGGGACTGGAAGAGATAATATCTGAGGCCTTACCCAAAAAAGTTTTGATAAAGCTTTGCTGAAAGCATTGAGCAAAGATATTTCCAAACAAGGGAAGGACAGAAGGAGAGAATGTTTAGGAAAAATCTGGATCCACACAGGATGAAAGATAAGTACAAGTAATGACTATACTGTTACCTTTTCAAGAAAGAACTATTATTTGTTATGTGACACTTTGTGATCACTGCTCCATTCTTAGTTTCAAGATTCTCAATTACAGTTCTTCTTGGGAAGAGTTGATTAATGCATTATTTATCTAATTGTCATTGATTTATGAAGCTGAATGATAAAAAACAGCAGAACTTGTTTTCTTCTAATATTTGTGTTTTCAGAAAGAATACCACAGTGCTAAGGGGCATTCCATCCTTGATTGGTAATCTACATATATAAGCCATCACCCCAACTGATGGCATTCTAAACCCTATATAACAATGCTGAATGAATCTTCTAATGAAATAAAAATATAACCAGGAACTCAATAATAATCCACAAATCAAACCACAAAATGGTCTAATATATACTCCAGTGAAATATATTTTCCTGTAATGCAGGAATAGAAGGTGTGAAGTATAGATCTCTTAACTGAGTTTTGTAAAGTTGTTTTTTCTTTTCTTTTCTTCTCTTTTCTTTTCTCTCGCCAGTCCTCATGCTTGAACTCAGGGCCTGAGAACTGCCCCTGGCTTCTTTTTGTTAGTACTCTACCACTTGAGCCATAGCACCACTTCCAGCCTTTTCTGTGTATGTAGTGCTGAGAATCAAACAGAGAGCTTCATGTATGCTAGGCAAGCACTCTACCACTAGGCCACATTCCCAGACCTGATTTTTTTCTTTTTTAGAGCAAAGGAGTAATTCTAACTCAGATAAATTAAAAATGTACCTCTTTGTCCTATGTTGTTAAAGCTACTTGAACATGTAACTGGGAAAAGCATGTAGTCAACCTCACACAAAAAAGTGAATAAATTTACTCCCATAGAAAAGCAAAATTTTATAATATCTATCAGTGATATCCAGTCATTTGTATGTAAGATTTATTTATTCAAATATATTTTGCCTAATCCAAAATTACTTTATTGAGAAACTGATGCCATGGTAACCATTCCCTTTTAAAAAATTACTAAGGTCAATATAAATATTAAGTGTCTATTAGATCAAAAACTCTCTTTCAGCAGAAACTATGTCATAAAAAATGATTACAGTAACACTGTTCATATTTCAAATGCTCATAATATATGAAAATTAAAGTCAGTTTTCTTATGCTTGGCAAACATCAGCAGATTTTTTGTGCCCTAGCAGCTTCCAATTTCATAGGACTGTTGTGTCCAATGTATACATAAAAATATTTTCCTCAAATACTCTGTGGTTCTAACAGTGTGCGCCAAGAGGACTAACTACTAAAAACTAGGAAATAGAAAAGCATTTTATTGCATTTCAAAGTGGCTCAGAATCATGAATCCAAGTCAGACAACTCCCTATAATCGATTGCAATTTGGGTTCTACCCAGTGTTTCTGTTTCTTCTATATGATTTCCTTTACAGTACTACCAACATATTCCAACAAAAACACAATTTACCATTGCATGAATATCTTCTAAAAGTGAAACTCAAGTTTACTCAATTTGTTTCTGCACCCTAGAACATTCCTTTGGCCAAATAGATCCTACACTTTGAGACTAAATTTAACCCTTTCATGAATTATTTTTTGTTTTTTTCTCATTGGAAATATTTTATCTATACCTCAATTCCAATTATATACTATTGTTTTTTGTTATTTTACTTTTATAGTCATCATTTTCTAATGTGTGCTGTACTTACTTACATTCTTATATTATTTCCCATTCAAGGACATTTTACAGACATTTACATGTCTTGCACATTTTTTTCTATATGTCAAACATGCTTAAGACAGAGTTTGCAATAAAGTATATGTTTAAAACATTTTTGATAATGTGAGAATATTTGATTTTGACACTTGTGAACCTCCCACTGAAAACTTAATATGTTAAACAGAGATCCTGATTCCTCAATCCTTGTCAAAATAGATGTAGATTCAGTGCATATGATAAAAAATTTCACTCTATATACTCCATATATTTTCAACAAATATTCTTCACTTCCCAATTACGTGAGTTGTCCTATATGCTAGAAACAAAATTTAGGAACTGTACATAAATCCTATGAATCATAAAGCCATTCTTGAATTATAATCAAGCTTAATAGCCACATACAACCTTTAACCCATAAGAATGAAAGCAAGAGCTCACATAGAGAAAAGAGCTTGGAGGACTGAGAATGCCAGGCATGGAAACAGCTTGTAGAGATTTTGAACAGTACAGTGAATTGGATCTTTGCCCATTTTGCAGGGAAAGGAATTGAGGCAGAGTCACACAAGGCCAGACTTTGAATGTGTATCTGTCTGATCCAGCATCTCTCTTGCAGTCACTGCACAACTCCTACTGAGTATTATTACCTTCTCTCTGAGTTGATGTCATGTGTATTTAAAGTCATTTTGCCCTGCTGCATAGTATATAACCACAAGCCCATTGTTCATCTTTTTTCCACACAGTTTTCTTTTTGGCCTGTCAGTTGTGGGACTTGAACACAGGGCCTGGATGCTAATGACTAGTACTCTACCACTTTGAGCCACAGCTCCACTTCTGGTTTTCTAGTGGTTAATTGGAGGTAAAGAGTCTCATAGATTTTCCTGCCCAGGCTGGCTTTGAATCATGATCTCCTGAGTAGCCAGGGTTACAGGCATGAGCCACCAGTGCCTTGCTCATACATTATACACACACACATTGTGTGTGTAAGTATATATAAATACATATATATAGAGAGAGATATAGCTGTTTATTCTTAATAAATGGTTTACTATGAGGCACTCTGGTAAAGACATCTCTTAGTGTATGTCTTAGAAGAGTTTTATGGGAAAGGAAATTTTAACTCTCTTCCAAAAAAAGTAAACTGAGGCATAAAAACTATCAATAATTTTATTGCAGAACAACCTTGTAATATTGTTTAGCATAAATGCAGAATTCAATAACTGCTGAATGTGTATCTAAATAAAGTCAGCCAAAATACAAAGTGAATGTAAAGCAAAAAAACAAAAAACAAAAAAAAACTTTCAATAATACACTCAAGGTCACAGAGCTAGTAGGAGCCAGAAACAGAATCTGAACTGAAACCATTCCTACTTCAGAACCACTTTTATTGCCTTTTGTTCCTCTACATCTTTAAATTGATTCCTCCCCTCCCCGCCGCCCCCCCCCCAAAAAAGGGTATGGAGTTCTTTGAAATGCTTATTGGTTAGAATATCTATCTTAGCATAGGAAACATTTAACATGACAGCAGGAAAGACTCTAGTGGACAGAGACTGGCTGTGGGGATGAATATCGGTAGATGCTCATCTCAGCTGAGCTGACGAAGCTATTCATATTTTTCAGATAGTCCATTCTCTTGCCCTGTTCTAAAGCGACTGTGAACCTTGATCTCTAATGGACAAGACAGCCCTGTCCCAGAGCCATTTAGATAAATGGAACACACTTCAGGGAAGCAGCTAGTGCCCTTGACAAATTGGCTGGCTTGCCTCTCATTCTGGGTCCGTGACATTCAGCAGCAAGCACACTATGGGAAACAAGTCAATATTTTCCAGCATGCTGGGTCCATTTCCTCCCCCTAATATTTTTAATCATAAAACAGGTGCAGAAATCGCTTCAGCCACCACTGGAAGGGTGCACACAGCATCTGTCATACAGCCAGCCAGAGGCAGAAGTCTTTGCTAAGACTGAAAATGAAAAGAATACTCATTGTGATGGAAACTAGGCAGGGGACAAAAGCTGCCTAGACACATCAAAGGGTTCTGCGGGGTTGAAAAGGGACAGATGTCACTTGTGTACTTGGGCTAAGAGCCACAACCTTTCAACAGCCCATGAGGAGGTACCAACAAAAGCAGCACATCTGCAGCAGCTGCAAAGTAAATATCTCTAAGGGGCCTTGCAGGTGTTTCAGAGTGTACCCTTCAGTTTGCATTTGATGACAAGTCCAGAGAGGTTAAGTCTTGTCCAGGATGACTGAGTGAAGTGTTGGCAGTCAAAGGCCTTAAGACTGAATCCATGATGTCTCTGTTTCTTCAGCCCTACCCTACCATGGCTTATTTGCTTTGTGTTGTTTTAGCTTGTTTACTTTGTTTTTGAGGGTTACTTGGTGAAAAGCCAATGTGACCCAAGAGAATTTCTTCCCATATAAGGAGTTCTGCATACTGTGTTTTCTTGGCAAAAGCATTCAGCTTCTCCTATAGCTAAAATAGGGAAGAGCTGTGGGCAGCCAGAAGTTTACAGCAAGGGAGTAACCTGAAGAAGGCTGGGTTCTGGTTGACCTTAGCTCTCCTATTCTAAAGGGACACCAGCTTTTCTTTAAGAAATCTCAGTCTCTGGCTGAGAATCCTGCTCTATCTCTTTCTAATTGATCAATTTATATATAGACTTGGATTGATTTATGTATTCACCCAACTAAACTCGCATCCAGTTCTTGTTTTATGCCAAGCTGGATGTTAGTGCTTTTCAAAGTTAAATGTCTGATATTTCACAAAGCTATTTGAAAATGAAAGTGACTTCTTGAATTGTAGAGTAGGTGACCTAAGCCAATGGTTATTCCTCACTAGCAACTAATTAGGAAACATTGTACTGCGTGACTTTTAAACAAACAAACAAAAAAACCCAAGTCTGTTACTACTGGTAAATAAGGAAATGTAAGCTTAAGATCAAATGGAGAAGATAAAACATTAGCCTAAAAAATGAAGAAGACTGAATATTGAACATTAAATGAATAATATTCGCAATGTAATATATCACTGTGACATATTACAAGGTGAAGTTGCAATACGGTAAGA
The DNA here is from genome assembly GCF_023159225.1 of Perognathus longimembris pacificus. Lineage (NCBI taxonomy): Eukaryota > Metazoa > Chordata > Mammalia > Rodentia > Heteromyidae > Perognathus > Perognathus longimembris. Next base: position 43,021,592 of record NC_063162.1, read on the forward strand.
ATATAAAAGACTTATCTAGCGGAGCTCCAGTGGCTCATACCTGTAATCCTAGCTACTCTGGAGGCTCAGCTCTAAGGATCAAAATTCAAAGACAGCCCAGAAAAGCCTGTCAGACACAAATAAAGTCAAGTGAAAATACAAGGCCCTAAGTTCAAGACCCAGTACCATCACAAAAAAGAAAAAATTCAAAGGAAAACAGAGAGATTATTTTAAGAAAAAATAATATATCACAGGAGATCCAAATATATAGGTTTGCAGAATATTAGTTTTATAAGTATACTTTGATTGATTGAAAATACATTTAAAATATCATGAGCACTGGAGAAAAGTAACTATGTGAGATATATACATATGGTGATGTTCCATTTATTAAACAGTAGACCACAGCAAAATAAATCAATGACTTTTAAATTATTGCCATAATCTAATGAATCCAGGATTTCTCTATAAATCCATTTTTAAACAATACTCTGGCTGTAATCATTGTGCTTATGCAACCATTATTTATAGTTGGGCACTCTTCTGGTTGGCCAACACATATGACCCAGTAATGGTTAAATGTTTTACTAACTGGCCTTGTTTATAATTGATTATATAATTTCAACAATTTTAAAAGAAGCCTGATACAAAATCTAGTTTTTTCCACTTAGCTAACTTAGAGCAAATAGACAGCAGAGAAAAGATATGGACATTCGCAATGTAGGATATCTTTTGAAATACTTCTACAAAACAAGGAGTTTTCAATGACCTTGAACCATTAATATGACTCTCACGTAACTTCCTTACCATCTACTGGAGAACACAGAGCTCACTGAGAAAGAACTCCAAGAAAATAATCAGCAAAACATAAAGGAAGTTCTATTCAGGTCTGACCTTTATCCATCTTAAACATAAATTTGATCCAGTTCTGTTCCCTTAATAAACTGATAACTTAGCTCTCTTAGACATTCCTGTGAAACAGCACACAGAACAATCCATGATATAATTTTCTCTATCACAAAGAAATAATTGTTATGAAGAGGGAAATCACTAGTTGTCTTTGAATATACTCTATTCAACAATTCAAATTATTAAAAACAAAATCCCTTCCCCTAAAGCCTCACTGCCAATCATCTGGAATGAGAAAGTGGAAAATAAATACATCAACCAGTGAGATTTATTTTAGGATCTTCCAGATATTGACCAAATGCTGATTACTTTTTTCTGCACTTCTACAACAAAGAATAAGTCATACCACTATGTTCTTCCAAAATGATTTTTGCTGAAGCACCATAGCTATGACTCACAGATTTTTAAAGAGAGATATATAAAATTCAAAGATGCATTATCATATAAAACAATATAAGAAATAACTACATTGCTTAGAGAACTTCCTTTGTTTTCCATCTAATTTCCTCTTTGGCTGTACATCACTGAATTTGAAAAATATGGTGTAGAAATTATGAGTATGGATTCTGCGAACAAGCTAAAATGTAATTCTACAGTTTCTCATATATGCAGTGGAAATAATAAGCTCTGGTCTAAGTTCAGAAATTTATTAACATGCAAGGCAGTTACAGTTCACATAACTAGGATAATTGAATCATTAAATAAGCTTTCTATAATGTGGGATATGTTTTTATTCTGTTCAAAATATTTTCTCAAGTTGAAAGATACATTTTCAATGTCAGTTTTAACATTTAACAGAGTAAAAACAGACTTGAATGAACTATAGTATTTTTCTTAAAATTTCATTTTCAATTAGCATAAAACTATGTCATAAGATTGTAATGAGATGAGTGGATATTTTCAGCTTTGTGCACTGTAACATATGACTGAAATAATTTCAAACTGTCAAACATAACTTGGGAGGAGGGGAAAGTCTCCTGATTTGAGTAATAAACGTTTATTTCTATTCCACAAACATTCCATGCCAGTCAATAAAAGAGATTAAATATTAAAAAAATAAGCTCTGGCCTAAAATAGGAAAATTATTAAAATAATAGGTGTGCTTTGGAAAATATCGGGGCACATTAACATCTAAAATGTTATCAGTTCTTCCAAATTTCTTATCATATATTCCACAGAAAACAAAAGTATAAATAGGATTTCTCCTAACCTCTGAAAAAGAAAAGACTTTTCCTTGATACTTTCGGTCTTCTGCAATCTCACTCTGAGTCACTCTGAGTCCAGATTAGTTTTATTCTGAATTAAAGTTACAGAGGACAGTAAAATGGATGCTTCAAATATCTATATTTTGATAGGTAGTCAATAGAGAAGAGAAAACAAGTATGACTACTTTGTGATATTGCTATATCATGCCTCCAGACAATAGCTCCCAACCACTGATTATTCATATGTGTCAAATAATGCAAAGTAAGATAATCACTATAGAGATTTGTAGCATTTTACTGTTAAAAATCCATCTCCGTGTATACTGGTATTAGAACTAGGAAACTGAAAGGGAATAACAAAATCGAGAGACACAGGGTAAAAAAAAAGATAGACAACTACAAAAGCAATACTTGCAAAACTGTTTGGTGTAAATGAACTGAACAACTCATGAGGGGGAAAGGGAAAGGGGGCGGGGGGAGGGGGGAATGAGGGACCAGGTAACAAACAGTACAAGGAATGTATCCAATGCCTAATGTATGAAACTGTAACCTCTCTGTACATCAGTTTGATAAAAAAGCTTAGAAAATAAAAAAATAAATAAAATAAAAATCCATCTAGTACAAATGTAAAAATACATCTCAGATAGAGCCAAATAAATATAAAATGAAATTAAATTAAACATCTTGCATAAAGTATGCACTTAGGAAGCTGAAAGAAGTAGGATGTAGATACAAGTCTGTTTGGGTATAAAGTCCCAAACCATTCCAGTATTCCTTGTTGCTCCCTATAATACCAGTCAGAGAATAGATGCTTAATAAATAGAGATGGGTGGGTGAATGGGAGAATGGATGGATAGATAACTGAATATGAAAAATCTTTTGGCACTACAATCTATAAGATTGTAGGCAATCTTAGTCAAGATTGAGTCAGTCTAACCAGGCTCTATCACAAGTTGAAGGTCAGCCTCCATTATTCCTTCTCTTCTGCAATTCTAAAACCCTAGGTTATAAGAGTTCTTCAGCTGCTAATATAAACATGACCCATTCTCCATTATTTCTGTCTCCACAGACGATGTGAGATTTTATATTCTCCAAACCAATCATACTATAGTCCCATCACTAAGATCTGCCTGGAAGGGCCACTAGCTAAGGCTCCCAAACATGGCATTTTCTTTTTTTTTCCTGCAGGGTTTGGTTAATACTGAGTGAGGGGAAGTACCTGCAGAAGGGAGGTCCTCAATTTGGGCTCTGACTCTCTAAAATAATTCTACAGAAGATACCAAAAACATAAATACTCCAGAACCATGGCATTCGTTTTCCTTTTATGTTCATTTTACAAATGCATTTTATAGACAGAAGCAGAAGAACCTTACTTGTTCTTTTACTTCCTTTCAGGTCAAGGACTACATCTGCCCACTATGTAAGCCAGTGGTTGTCATGTGCAATTCTAGGATGCATTTTTGTAAAGCAAGCCCAGGACACTTACAAACCACTAGGACAGACTGTCAGGAGCATAGGGGATTCTACTGGTGGAAAAGTCTCACCAGGAGAGGAGATTGCTTGAGTTTTAAACCATTACACATTGTCTGTTGTCTTTCTAGCAGTAGGGGCCCCACAAAACCAACTGATATTGGTTTAGATTAGATTCAACTAGACTTTAACTAGTTGGCAGAGTTCTAGCTAAGAAGCATTGCAAGTTATTATCATCCAGGCAATGAATAAAGATTCTAGTGTTTCTAGTCCTTAGCAATAGGAAATGGTGAGCCTTGTAGGTAGTTGTCAGTTTCTTCCCAGTGAAATGCTTTCTGCATTCAACAGTCAATAGGCTAAATGCTGTCACTTCAGAGCAAAATTAATTCTTCGTATTAGTTTTACCTGTTGGTCTGTTTCCACGCAGAGCAAATCTCAGTACTCTGGCTGTGTTTAAAATAGATGCATCTTTATTTTTTCCAAAGTGGTTCCTTAACTACTTTCAGCTGAAGTCAGCCATGACAAATCAGTCTCTAAAAAGAGTCTAAAATCTGGCTCCGTGACAGGTTCTATAGTAACCATTCGCCTGTTGATTCGACCAGCTGGAGGGCCCCACTCTCCTGAAGGATGCAGTGGTTTAAAAGCTTTCTGAGGAAATGTTGTAGTGTGAAGCACCCAGGAGTCCCTAATGGCTTTACCTTAGGAAAGATATATAGTTGGGAAAAGAAAGGGAGAGGGGAGAGGGAAGGAAGGCAAGATGAGATAGAGAGAAAAGAGAGAGAGACAGAGACAGAGAATCAGTGGAAGTGGGGAAAAGTGTGGAAAAGGGATAATTCTACCCAGCTCTATAATATTAAAATCATGTTCTAAGCCAGCCATGTCACCCGACATGGGAGAGATCACTTGCCAGTCTTCCTAAAGACATCAATGCTTTCCTTTTTGTTTTTTATCAAGGAACTTTATCAAGGAACCAAAATTTCCCCTCCACTTCCACAACATGGCTTCTCCAAGTCCAGTTAAATGTACTGCTTCTTTGGTTATTAAAACAACATTGATATCCCTTGCAGAGTGTTTCACTGGGGCCCAGAGGAGAGGGAAGAGAATGGGGGACAGAGGCTTGGGTCTCAGATCCAATACTGGTGCTTCACAGTTTACCAGTCTGGATTCAAACAGAAAACAGATGAATAACAAGTGACTAGAAATGAAACTGTCAAAAAGCACTACTCAAGAAAGGAGATGTAGAAAACTTTTGAAGATGTATGGGAAGAAATAGGGAGTCAGCAAGGATAGTGAAATACTGGAGAACAAATGCCAGCAGCAAGATATTAGTACCGCCTAAGGCAGAAGACATGGGAAAACTTACTAGAATATTTTCTATAGTATGAATACAGGAGAAAGTCTCCTGCCATGTAGCCACTATTAACCAAGGCATGGAGGGAGCTAGAGAAGCAAGAATCTTGCCCTCTCTCCTTCAGCTGTCTGGATCAATGCATGAGCCCTTCATATACCCAAGCCAAACCAGAAGCAACCATTATGCAAGGCCCCTCTCTGAAGCATTCCATTAAGTTGAGCCATCATAGTTTGGAAAAGGGTAGAGGGGAGAGGCCAGAGGTGTTCAAAAGCCATCAACAGGTTTTAAACACATAAGCTATGAAGTTTTGATCATTTATTTCTTTGTTATTGACCTTCAATATGACCTCGTTGAAAAACTCAAGAGTGTGGGGCAGATAACCTCAAAAATTTACTCCATTTTTGATATCATTTCTGAAAACTGAATAAAAGAGAATGGGAAAAAAACATTCTAATTGACCGTGCAGATATGAAACTAGCAGGTTTAGAAAATTATTTTTATGGGTTAATAAACCATAGGTCTTTTTCCCCCCTCTACCTACTCTCTTATAAGCAGAAGTATCTACAGCTCAGGGTTATTTAGAAAATCTCCTCAAAGCTATTGATAGAACACAGATTTAAACACAGTCACAGAAAGGCTTAACTTTGTATATTATAGTTATTTTCTCAGAAAAGTAACAAAGCTATTTATATGTGTGTATGTGTGTATAGAGAGAGAGAGAGAGAGAGCTCACATTATTAGCTATCTTTGTCACTAATATGTATCTGAGTACAAAATCTACTTTTTTCCCAGGCAAAAGAGTACAATAAGCAAGAAAACAAAAGGCCGAGTGAGCTTTTGCTCAACCAGATCAGATCACCCCCAGAGACAATGATACATTTAAAAATTCCACCAGAGCCAAATTTGACAAACAAATTCTCCCTATCTTACCACCCTCAGGACAAAGTACTCCCGAGTCTCACTTTAATGTTGACATCCTCCAAGCATGGGTACAAAATCATGAGAAGAAGGGATTAAGGTGAGGAGAGCTAAGATTTGAGGTTTAAAATGCACTTTTCAGGTAGCTCACACCTATAATTGTAGCTGCTCAAAAAGGATGCGACCTGAGGATCATGATTTGAAGCCAGCTCACATAGAAAAAGTGTGAGACTCATCTCTAACTCACCACCAAAAAGCTGGGAGTGCAGCTGTGACTCAAGAGGTAGAGCACCAGCTTTGAGTGAAAAAGCTAAGGGACAATGCCCAGGCCCTGAGTTCAAGTTGCAGCATGGGCATGCATACACATATAAAGATATTTGAATGGAGAAGGGGGAAGTTCTAGAAAGCCTTAGTTTCAGAAGTGGCGTCAATTTGAGTTGAGAACAGAGAGGACTGAAAACAACCTTCTTCCCACAGCCTTTCTTTCAACAGACCTTTCCCTCTTTATTGCCCTCAGCACTACTGTCCCAGTCCTGCTGAGCTCTGGTTTCCAGAGGGTAGATGTCAGAAAGAATAGTAATTACTATCTTCAGTCTGCATCTATTGTATCCTAATACAGAGGATCCATCTTCCTGAAAAACTTTCATTCTCTTCCAAACCTTTTTCTCTTCAGAGAATTTCATGTTCCCAAATCTTCAGTGATAATGGTGGCATTGCCAGAGAGGACTTCCAGCACATCTTCTTGCCTAGACTGATGCTGAGCGAGAAGCCAAGAGAGAATTTCTATTTTCATTCCTGCTTCTATCTTCTTGTTCATTAAAAATTAAGAGGAGTCAGTACTATCATTCTTTCCACATCCATGGTAATTGGGTCAAAAAAATTAAAGGCATGGAAAGTTTGAAATCGAGTCACCTGAATGCTAAAGGTGTTGTCCCTGATTATGTCCATGATTTTAGGAGAGACACTTAAACTCTCTGGGTCATCAAGGAAATAAGTGGTTAAAGGATTTCCATAGCTGCTTCCAGGTTTCACATTCTACAACTTTATTAGCACCAAGTGTAGCCCTCCCACTCCACTCTCAATGGAATTGATCTTAACTTTTCTCATAATCTCTGATTTTTTTGAGCTCTCCCTACTTTCTTGGTTTCTTTTTCTAGCTTCATTTTTTCCCTTCTATCTGCTATCTGAAAAGAAATTCTGAGATACTTTTCAGATTCTCACACACTCTTTTCTCTTTCTTAGCCCCTACTTCTCTCACCAAAATCATTTGGCAAGTTCCCCATCTTGGATAAACCCTCCACATTTGCACTCCTATGTCCAAGTTTCTGAGATGATAACACATGAAACACATCTTACTACAAACCTATTCTATTCTGATCTTGTAGTTGCTCCTTCCAGAAGTCTCTTTAAGCCAGGAAAGTAAGCCTTCTGAGTTGACTTTCATAGATTTTTGGTACCCTTTCTATTCATCACTAGCAAACTCTTTAAAGATAGGTTGTGCTTTACTCCATCAATTTGCCTTATCTCTCTGTAGATAGCTTTATATTTCAATAAAGCAATTGCAAGAAAGCCATTTTCAAGATGAAAATGATTGAAATCTAAAAGATAGCAGCTCAATTTTTAGTTCAATTATGTTATCATTTTAAAAAATCACAAATCTTCCACAGAAATCATGGAATATTTTTACCATTTTATAGCACTTCTAAGTCAGTTCCATTTTTGATTTAATGATTTATGAGCTTGGCTACAGACATAGCTATTGGACCAGATGTTGTATGGAAAATATCAGCTAAGTCTGATTGGATTTTTCAGTCAGCCTCACTTGAAACCATACTGCAAAACAAAAGTAGTTAAGATCTTCAAAAGGTTTTAAAGCATAATTCCAGTTACTGTGTCTCACATGACACATATTTTGAAAAATACAAGCTAATAGTATATAAGCACCTAGGAAAGGGAGAAAAGGGAATCTAAATATTATGAACACATTCCATCTTTGATACTTTTTAAATGATTGGCAGGTTTATTTCACATGGCAATGTTCTGCTTTGATAAATGTTCAATAGTGAGATCTTGCCACAGGTCAAAAATGCCATCATTCCCAAAAAGTGATGAGCATAAAGATCCTCTTTAAAGCTAGCTTCAGTGTGTTATAAAGTGAATGACACCTATTGCTGTCTATGCTCTCCAATCTCATCACTTCTCCCATTAACTCATTTCTAAATTTTGTCACCTGTATTTCCAAATCTATTCCTTTAGTAATTTCATCCATCCTCCTGATACAACATATGTGGTGGAGACATCTGAATACTTAGACTCTCTTGCCTGAATTTTTAAACCCAAATATCTAGTTATTTACTTAATGTCATTTCTTAAAGTAGTAGTAAACACTTTCAAACTTCACACCTTTCATCCACATCCCTACATCCACCTCTTCTCTACCATACTCAGTCACTTTCATTTCTCCAAACCAAAATGTTTCAATCATATGGAATACTTGTTCCTTTTTCTCTCTCAAACTGACTTTTAGCGATCAGTAAATTTTATAATGAGAAGACTATACATCCTAAACTTAACCAGAATCTGTCATCTTATCCACTCCATAACCATCATTTTCTGTCATGTTCACCCATGTATCCCCAGTGCCTGGTATTAAACAAGCATTCAATAAATAGTTGTTGCTGAGTGAGTGAATGAGGAAGTTCTTTGGAATCTTTGCTTCTGCAAAGTCTAGCACATTTACCCAATGCAATGAGAAGCACATATAGGCCTAGTTGACATATCATACTCTGTAAATTAAACAAGATGGTGTTGAGTATGATGCCTGAAGTGAAACAAAAAAAGCCCTGGTATTTGCTGTAGGAATTATGTAAGCATTAACTCATGGCTGATAACCATATGGAATCGTGCATTCACAAAGAGGTGCAGGATGCCATAGAAAGAATGAGCTGCTTTGAACTTCACCTCTACCATTTGTGATCTATACCAGGTTAGGAAGTTTTTACTTCTCTAACTTTCAGTTATTTGTCTGAAATATGAAAATGTCAGGAGGTGACTAATATATCTCAAATTAGTTTATATATACAAAGTGCCTGAGCACTTGATAAAAATGTGCTTCACTTTAATCCTCTCCACAAACATAAAATTATAGTAAAAATATAGACAATTAAAAATGGATCAGAGAAATGTGAGAACAGGAAAGAAAGGACTGAGACCAGATTAAATTCAGCTACCTCAGACAGTTATGATAGAAAACTTATCAGACTCAGGAGATCAAGAGGATGGCAACCGAACTGGGCAAAAAGTTAGCAAGACCTCATCTCATCAAGTACGCTAGACATAGTGATGTATGCCTGAAATTCCAGCTATATATGAGATATATAGGGGAGAGAGGAAGGGAGGAAGGGAAGGAGGGAGGGAGGGAAGGAGGGAAGGAGAAAGGAAAAGAGATCTTTGAAATAAAGAAAAACTATTGGATTCATTTTTACATCCACTTTCAATACATATAACTAGTTCTTAAAAACTCTTTATATTAGGAAGTAGAAAATAAGTTCACTTGTGTGTCCTTACTTTCTGAAAGAATCAAATGTCACCCTTTTTTTTTTTGGCCAGTCCTGGGCCTTGGACTCAGGGCCTGAGCACTGTCCCTGGCTTCCTTTTGCTCAAGGCTAGCACTCTGCCACTTGAGCCACAGCGCCACTTCTGGCCGTTTTCTGTATATGTGGTGCTGGGGAATGGAACCCAGGGCCTCATGTATACGAGGCAAGCTCTCTTGCCACTAGGCCATATCCCCAGCCCCCAAAGTCACACATTTGATAATCATTTTAAGAATATTTTTATTCCTAGGTTAACTCAATTGTATGAAATACTTTTTTTAGGAAGTACTTTTCCTGTTAAACAAAGATAGAACTGAAAGTAAACTAAAAGACTGATAGAAATGTTTTAGCATTGACATCGCTGGGTCAGTTTTAAACAGTACAAGAAATGTACCCAAGGCCTAACATATGCCTCTCTGTACATCACTTTGACAATAAATAAGAAAAAAAATCTAATTCAACAGATCTTTAATTCTTAAGATAGAAAAAGGCAGATTAATTAACAATAATGATGAGGGTATCATTACCTTATCTACTAAGAGAAGAGTGAAAGTTTAAAAGGATCACTAAAAAGCCATGTGCTTAAAACAACAAGATAAACAGCATGACTTGGTATGCACTGATATCTCTGTTACGCCACACAGAATTAATAGTTTATCTAAAGCATGTTCAGTAGTTTCCCCCTCAGATATTTCAAACTCAAAGGATACACAGAGATATACACAGGAAGATTGTAGTTCCAGGTAGGCTACAAGCAAAAGCACAAGGAATTATATGAAAAATAACAAAATCAAAATGGATAGAATATTAAATTACCAGTTAGGACTAAAGATATAGCTCAGCAATATAGTATATGCTTAGCTAAAACATTTCTATCAGTCTTGTATCTGTAGTTTGTCTTTCATGTGTGTATATTCTTCATGTTAGTTACTATTCCTCTGAAATAACCAACTTATCACTCATGGTTTAGAGGCTCCTGTACATAAGTAACCCTATTGCTTTGGGATAGCAGTGCAGTACCACATTATGGTGAAATATGGCATAGAAGATGCATTCAGTCTTAGCCAAGAAAGCAGAAAGGAAAAGGAAAAAAAAAAACCACAATTCCCTTTGGTAAAAATTTTTATTGCCAGTGCCTAAAATTAACATCACACACTATAATCATTATTCAGTGCCATTTCATTTAGAAATCAGCATTTCTCATTTGTTTATAAAAGAGCTCTAAAATGCTTTTGATACATAAATAGGTGAGCACAAAGTAAAATCACTTTGAACCATTTTGAAAAGAACTGCTGTTAACCATCCTGTCCCTTTAGCATTTGTGTGGCTATATGCCATTTATTTATGTTTTTAAAGTTTGTAAAATGAAGAGTTTAATTCACTCATCTGTTTGAAAATTACTGTGTATAAAACACCTACAACAATACTAGCTAACCACTTCTAAAAAATGGCCAGTGTCACAATTATAGCTGTGGTGGCACAGTAGGTTAGAGTGTTAACCACTCTCCTTTTGCTGAGTTTCAGATAAGCCCTGGAAATCATGCATATCTAATAGTAAACATGCCTAACATGATTTATTTTAATTACAAGGGATTGTCATTTCTACTAATAAATTTCTATCTAGTTTTCTTTCTTCCATATTTCTCATTCTTGGCTGAAATCATTTTTATCCACAAGGTCAGAACATATTCCATTGTTTTAAAATATTCCAAGGTGCTTCAAAATATTTCATTCTGCCAATATTTGTTTCAGGAACTGGAAAATAAGTACAATTACTTTCCTCTGTTTAATCCTATGACATCTGAAAAATATTCTCATTACCTTGGAAGCCCTGATCCTTAACAATCTTTATAATGCTCTGTGGCCTGCATGCCATGGAATTCTTCCAGTGTGTTCCGTGTTGTGCATGCTTCTCCTTGTCTTGAATTCTGTGTCTCAGATGTGACAATACATTGTCAGTTTTGTGATTTTCTGGTTCCATTTGGATAAACAAAGATTTATTTCTCTCACAAGCTGATTTTTTCCCTTCCCTATTTACTAAAACTAAAATCATAAGTTTGAAATAGTCAAAGTTCAACTCTCTCCTTAACCATTTGACGTGGTCAGAGCAAAATTTTCTATAATATGAGTAGAATATGAAAATATGTCTTATCAAATTAAAATCGTAATTCCCTCCCTCATATTTCTAGCATGAATGAGCAAGCCCATGATGTTTAAATGTTTATATAGATACTATTTAAAGATTCTGCTAAACAAAACTGTTGTTTCACAGACACAGAAAAGTGAGTTATTTAAATACAATAGAGAGAAATGAAGACATTTTAGAAATGTCAGCATTAAAAATGAAGTCAACCACAAGCATTTTGGATCATAACAAAAATAAATATACTATAATAGTGAAATACTTAAGGATGGCAAACAGTAGTTTTATTCAAGTTGTTTAAAATGATTTTGTATTCTTCTCCTCTATCTACCCATCAAAACAATTGTTAGAGCACTTTATAAACAAATGTGAGAAATTCCAGTTTCCAAATGCAATGAGTAATACTGAATAATGATTGTAATGTGTGAGGTTTTTGTTTGTTCCTTTTTTGTTTTTGTTTATTTTGTTGGTCCTGGGACTTGAATTCAGAGCATGAGTGTTGTCCCTAAACTCCTCTTGCTCAAGGCTAGCACTCTACCACTTGAGCCATGGCACCACTTTGGGCTTTTTCTGTGATTAATGGAAAATAAACGGTTCACAGACTTTCCTGCCGGGGCAGGCTTTGAACCATGATCCTTCTTCAGCCTCTTGAGTAGCTAGGGTTATAGGTATGAACTACCAGCATCTGGCTGTGAGTTTTAATTTAGGGAATTGACTTAAAATTTTTTTATGACCTTTTACATTTTCTATTACAGCATTAGCATTAGCAAATTCTCACTAATTTGGATAAAAAGTGGCAGGAGCAATTTGATGAAGAAAAATCAATTCTTTTTTTAATGCAGTACTTTTTGCTTAAAGAAAAAGGATCTTGAAGCACGGCAGCATTAATTTCATAGTAACTAAAATTTACTAACCAAGCAATCCTGTACAGAATTGTCTGCATCTTTAAATTTGTTTTAGTGAACATTCTTCCTTACAGTGAGATGCATATGGTTTGTATCAAATTCTGCTATGTATATTAACATGCTTCAAAAATGTGTTAGACTTAAGTTACTCACTGGCTCCTCTATTTTGAATTAGCTTTGTTGTGGCATACTTGACATAAAATAAAATGCACATATAGAAAAGGTATTGTTAATAGATTTGGATGCTTGTATGTACCTGTATATCTATGACAGAAATCAAGATTTAGAAATTTTTTCATTATTAAGAAACTTACTCCTGCAGGCTGAGAATATGGCTTAGCAGTAGAGTGCTTGCCTTGCATGTATGAAGCCCTGGGTTTGATTACTGAGCACCACATAAACAGAAAAAGCTGGAAGTGCTGCTGTGGATCAAGTGGTAGAGTGTTAGCATTGAGAAAAAAAGAAGTCAGGAACAGTGTTCAGGCCCTGATTCCAAGGCCCAGGACTGGAAAAGAAAGAAAGGAAGAAATGAAAGAAGCAAGGAAGGGAGGGATGGAGGGAAGGACTGAAGGAAGGAAGGAAAGAAGAAAGGAAGGAAGGAAGGAAGGAAGGAAGGAAGGAAGGAAGGAAGGAAGGAAGGAAGGAAGGAAGGAAAAGGAAGTTACTCCCTGTCCCTCTATACTCTATCTCCCCACCCCCATGCCAGACAATCACTAGCAATTACTAGATTTACTTTGGCTGCTTGTGAATTGGATACATTAAAAAATGGAATCTGTCAGTACAGTCTTTTTTATTGTTACTAGTGTATATCTTTATTTCCTCTGTGAATACAATTTGAGGCCCACTTCTGATTCAAGAGCTTGTCTTCTCTGTTTTCTCCAAGTGAGCATGTGACTTTCCATTTTTTTCAGTCATACAATTAATGGTTATGTGTAGGAAAATATATAAAATTCATCTGTACTAAAGTATAAATCACAGAACAATAACTGTTTAGCATGGTACTAAGGCTAATTAACTCTTTCCCATCCACTCAGTTCTCTTGATTTCCCCACATATTGAACAAAATCAGAGAAGATTCAATACACAGATATGTTAAATATGTATCTGTTAATTGCTGATGTTATCCTATGAGTAAGACATTGTTCCTACATAAAATTTGAAACCTGATCAAAGAACTGTAAAAATAGCAGAATAAAATAGCTACAAAAATAGTATATCCAAAAACAGTATAACAATAGCTGTATAAGTATATTAATAAAAATGTAATAAGCATAAGAATGTCTAGTACTGCCAGGTAAGAACATAGGATTGGAATATAAACGGAGAGAGGGCACTAACTCCAGGGAAGTTAGTGGGTGGGGATGACAGCCCAATAAGAAAAGTTCAATAAGAAAAGATATTTCAGCTGAGGTTAAGGAATTAGTAAGACAGAGTTGTAAAGAACATCTTAGACAGACCAAAACAGTGCCCCAAACCCTCCAGGATCTGGAATCTGTTTCCACTTTCCTCATCACCACCTGTATTCTTGCCTTCGCATTTTCTATTGGTTTCTACAGTAACCTTTTTACCATTACCAGCTTGGCTAAAAAAATGCCAATGTATCTCTTGGCATAATAGTGCTGTAATGACTTCATCTCTTACTTTAAAATAAAAACTCCAATGACATCTCCAAAGGAAATTAGTCAGATTCCCATTTTGACATTTTTTTGGCCCTCATTAATCTGAATCCAACTTACTTTCCTAATCCTGTTTTTTCATGACTTGTCTGTACACTTTTCTATCACTTCGTACTCTACATTTTATTCTCCTGACAAAGTGCCTTTGGTTTGTCATCCATTTGGTCCAAAATCAGTCTTTAAATTTCAAGTAGATGATGATTTATTAGGTAAGAGTCACAAGTACCCCGGCAGAAACTATACCTGTGTGTGTTTTGTTTTTAAGATATTGTTTTATAAATTATCACTTTAATGGATATACTATTTAGTTGCTGAAATGAAACAAAGTTGTAAATTTCTAATATTGAGGAATCTCCTGGGTATTTCAATTGAAATTCAGTAGTTGTTTTTTAAATAATTATTTTAATGAGCTTATTACTTGGTTGATAAAATGAAGTTGAAATTTCTAGTACTGAGAAATTTATTGGACATTACCAGTGAAATTCAAGGTAGTTTATATTTCCAGATGCTTCAGTGAGAGTTTACTAATAATTAGTACTGTTTCAGTGTTTACAAGAATGACCTACTATAAACCATGGAGAAAATACATTAAAAACTTGAGTATGTTGTGTTTTATATATATATATATAATATATATAATATATATATTATATATATATATATTTCAGGTTCTTGTGATAGGACCCTGAGCCTAAGCTAAGTAATAAAATTTTAGAAACTACAAGAATGGTCTAAATTTAGAGTTGATAGGATAATTACTGGGGGCTGAGGATCTTGCTCAGTGGAAGAGTACTTGCCTAGTGAGCGCATGGTCCCGAGTTCGGTCCCAGCTCTGGAAGAAAAAAAAAAAAAACTACAAAAGACCAAAAAAAACAAGGCAAAGATAATTACTGTCCATAAGTTCTATATTTCTAACTCTCCCTGAAATAAAGATAAGCCTGTATGTCTAGATCACTTATATTTTAATTTAGACACTACACAGAATAGCTTATAGGGTACTTTCATTATTTATTCAATCAACATAGATTTTAGGAAAATGATATACAATCAAACTGATTCAAAAGTACAAGATAATGAAAGATGTATGTAGAAATGTATGCTTTTGTATAGTGCCATGATTGATATGTTTGTATTCATATATATATATGTATAATACCAATGGTATTCCTGAATACATAATCATAGAATTAAGACAATGATTTTAGTTTCTGCTACACAAGAGAAATTCTAGATCTCTGTGCACAGCACTCTCTATAGTTAATGATGTGTATCACACACC
Source organism: Perognathus longimembris pacificus (assembly GCF_023159225.1). Classification (NCBI taxonomy): domain Eukaryota; kingdom Metazoa; phylum Chordata; class Mammalia; order Rodentia; family Heteromyidae; genus Perognathus; species Perognathus longimembris. Next base: position 43,037,020 of record NC_063162.1, read on the forward strand.
TAAAATTTTTTAAGGGAGCAGTTTTCATATTGAAGCTGAAAGAAACTCCCCAAAGCAAATACAATATTTGGAATTCAGAAAGTTCCAATGAACACATTTGCTAAACCTATTATACTATTTCATAAAATAGTATTTTGGTTTTCTGCTCCTCCTTTGGCAGACTGTGACTTAAACTTAAGGTATCCCTCTTGCTGGGCAGTTGTTCTACTACTAGAACCATGACCTCAGCCATGTTTGTTTGTCTTGAGAAATGATTTCACTATGTAGCTCATATTGGACTCTGACTTGCAACCTTCCTGCCTAGTGCTAGGATTACAGGAATGTATTATTGTTTCTAGCCAAATATTTTAATTAAATTAAAAGTAGCATTAAGTCAAAATGATACATACAACCCTCTGGTCCTAAAATTACTGCTTACTCTGAAGTTAATATAGAACTGTATTTATATGAAGTACACAAAGCATATTATTTGAAGGACGTTATTACTGAATATTCTCAACAGCTGACAAGTTCCTTAAGCACTCACTCATTACCTATTTCTTAAACATAACTTTCAGAATTTGTCATTCTAAAGTTAAAAAAAAAGCAAAATGACATTTATTTGTCTTATGAATTTTAGCTCATTAATGGTTTCAAAGCATACCTGTAGAAAATGATCTTTTTATATATTAAGTGAAAAAAATAAAATAGTGCTATAGGAGTTTCCAATATGAGATTTGGTACCACAAATTCAGGAAAGTCTAAGTCAAGAATGAAGATTCCGTAAAGCTTATTTAAATTTCATAAACAGTGTTTATGATATAGAATTTTGAGGGCATGAATAAAATGGAATAGGTAAAACATTTAAACACTGGTGGTACCAATGATATTAGCTATAATTCAGTTTACTATCACAGAAATTATGTGTGGTGTGTGTGTGTGTGTGTGTGTGTGTGTGTGTGTGTGTGTGTGTGTGTGTGTACAGAAAGTCCTTCGAAGATTTTCTTGTATACGAAGAGAGTCTTGTGAAATGTCCTTGTCATTTTCTGGATTTTGAAATACCAGACAGACAGACTCACAGACAGAAAGACAGACACAGAGACAGAGAGAAAACAAGAGAACATCAGGTTTGGTTTTGTTTCCCTGAAGCAGTGATGAGTACTAAGTAGTTCTATCAGGTTTTTACTCTTTTGTGTTAAAGAGGAAGGAAACTAAAGTTACATATTGGGATTAGAGATATTTGTTTTTGGAGAGCACTACAATGTGCCTTGTAGCTTTCAAGGTAGTATATAAGTTGTGTGTTTACTAAGCACTCAGTTAATATTTCATTTCTGAACTAGGAAGGCAGATACAAATTTTCAATGAAGGTTAAGAGGCTTAACTGATCTATCTACCATGTTCAATAGCCATTCTTGTCCCCACTCCCCCAATAAAATCACTTAGTATTTAGAATGAAGCCAAACTGTCCTTTTGCCTATGCAGATAGACCAAAAGGCAACAAAGATCCTAATTGTAGGCAGCCAAAAACCAAGGCAAGGAAATGCTTCTAGTCTACTCACTCTGTTAGTACCGAACTACCTGTAGAAACCACTTTCTGGCTCACACAGAGAAAAGAGAACCCTGGCATTGTTGCAGCTGTCACTGCCCTTTCTGTTTTCCAAGCAGAAACCAGAATTGAATGAGAACCAAAACTACTGAGACCTTCCTTCCCACCTGTGATTAAATGAGCCAAATGAATAGCAAGAAGACAGATGGCCCTGGAGTTAATGAGAATCTCACAAGCCCACAATTTTGTTGAAATAAAAATTTTCCACCTTGGTGTACAGTACAAAATTGCACCAACTGAACCTTCCAACATGTTTCATCAAAATAAAAACAGTTAATCTCAAGAAGGGTTCATTATCAGAGAAAGCCTTCGGAAGTCCAAGGATGTTGAAAACAGTTTGATTTTGTAAACTGTCTAGATTTGCTATGACTCTCTGAGCCTCAAAACTTACTTTCTAGAATTGATCATTTCAAGCATCCATCATTTTCATAACAGTTTATTCCTAAATCAATAGCCTGACTACAATAAGCCCTACAGATGAATTATTACATTTAAAGGTGCTTTCCTTATGCCTTTGGTTATATCTCTACTCACTATTCGGATGAGATCTTCTGTGTTAAATTTGTGTCAACGCACCCCAACACCAGAAGCCCTGCTATTCTGCATTCTTCCTGGATTTCTGAGTTCTTTTGAATTGTCATTGACCATATGAATTATACTCTCTGACTTCCATTTCTATCCGCTTTGGCAGCTTGACCTCAATTTCTTTCTCCTCCCCCTCATTTATAGCACATCTCCATCGCAATGCTGGCTGGCATCCATGGCATAACATTTTCTTTCTGCTGTAGTGAAATCTAAATCTGCAGCTGTTTTAATATGGCATCTGTGGTTAATTTTTGGTACAATATCACACATCTCGAATGACAGTAATGTCCGATGCTACTGCACTATTATGCAGGACTTCAGATGGATGGGACCTTATTGGCTCACTGCAAACTAATATATTACAGATATGTCATGACACTGAACTGTAATATACACAACCTCTACAAAGAGGCTGCAGGTACCTTCAGCCGCTTCCCTGCTGCCATAGTGTCCTATCATTTTGCCACTTACTTATTCCCAACATGGCATCAAGAGTACAAAAAGAAAATGAGATCCACATGAAACTTCCCGAGGTTGCCTATTTGGCCCAGCCATCTGTCCATTTTTCTAGGATATGAGATTGCTCTTTGTGACTTTTGATAATAGGAGAACAATGCTCTATATCTTTAATGATGGGACAAGAGGCTCTCTCCACCTATCATCAGATAGATAGAAACTCAGTGGGACAAAAACAGAAGAAACTAGCCAATAGATGAGGGCAGACTAAAGGCTTGAAATAAATGCACTTGCATTCTGGCAGTTTGAATGCAAAGAGTGTCACTGAGAAGAATGAGCCCCTGTAAGTACAGCCAGGAGCTAGAGTTTGCTACTGAAACATTTAAAGCAAAAACCAAGAAGATCAGAAAACATCATTCTGTACTGGAAAAAAAGAGATCTAAGTTTTAGCAGCAAACAAAATTTATTTCAGATACCAATATTGCCCTTTAATAGTTGAATGACTCAAGAAACTTAATTAATCCCTCTAAGTACTAGTTACTTTACCTGGAACCAGGGCTAATACATTCCTTACATGCTTCTTGAGAAAAAATTTTGATGTAAAACATATAGAACAGTGTCTAGACTGTGGTAGCTACTTGTGTGTGTGCTGGTCCTGGGGCATGAACTCAGATTCTGTTTGTAGTCTCTGAGCTTGTTTTGTGTGAGTGCTCAGGCGAGCTCTCTACCACTTGAGCCACAGCTCCACTACCAGCTTTTTACAGGTTAATTGGAGGTAAGAGGCTCACAGATTTCCCTGCCATGGCTGACTGAAAACTGTGATCCTCAGGTCTCAGCTTCTTGAGTATCTAGGATTACAGGCATGAGCCACACGCACTCAACTAACTGTTATTTCCATTTTTAAAGGCATCCATAATTGAACAGAGGTTGGCAAGGCATAGAAAGTACTGTCTTGGGAATGAAAGAGTAGACTCTGAAATTTTAAAAAGACAATTAAAATAGAAAAAAAAAACCTGTTCACCTTGTGAGGTTATTTTTTAATGGAATAAAAGACATCAATGAATAGACAGGGCCAGATGGCAAAAGACAAGCTAAGGAAGCAAGACAAGCTAAGGAAGAAAAGGAGAAGGTGAGAGAAAGGAAAAGTAGCAAATAGATTAAAGTGTCAAAAGACAGATATAAATGGAAGCTTTCCTTTCCAGAAAGATATTATGAAGACCTCAGGGATGATGAGCAAAAAGCTGAAGTCCTTCAGCTGACCTGAGTAGGAGGAAAGAGACATAGAGACAGCCCAGGACCCTTGGGAGACAATTGAGGCAACATCACACAGTCTGTCTGCAGAGGACTTGAGCCTGGCAGCTCTGAAAGCGCCCCTGGCTCTGGCTGCACTGAAGGAAGTGTTCTAATGAGCAGAAGAGCATGGTGCTAAGTAAGAGCAGCAACTGCAGAGCTTCCTGGTCAGGCGGGGTGGTGGTGAGGGGTGGTGTTTTATGTTTTTTTTTTTCATTTCATAAATCAATTGCCATGCTCTGTACTGATTCCACAGTGTTAGCATGCCTTAAAAAGTTAATGAGCAGAATATTTTTTATTATTTTTGAAAACACTGCAGTGTCTTGCAGCTTAGCACATGCAGCAGAAAGACAAATGAAGGTTTTGGCTGCCAAAGATTCCATTCCATCCCAGCCCCCACTCTGTGCTCTATCTCAATATCAGCAAAGAATCTGCAGCCTGGCAAAACAGCCTGGCATTGTGCCAACAAAATCTCTTCCTGGTAACTGGAACAGGGGCAGCCCCAGCGAATGTATCATTGTGTTGTTTCCGGTGCCCACGGCCCTCCAGATGGAATACAGAAGAAAAGTAAGAGAAGCACACCTGACTGAGGATATGGCCTACAGAGGGACCACATGTGTGATGGTGGCTCCTGATAAGTACAGCACTCTATTCCTGATCTAGAGTAATTTCTAAACTGGAGTTGTTAACCAGCAATTTATCTTGTAGGATAGTAAAAATAAGTAAGCATTGAAGTATTCTGCCAATCAACTCCTGGCCCAAGACCAAGAGCAACAGAAATCCATCTCTCATGGGGGAAGGCATAAGTGGGTGAACCATTCTCTACTTCAAAAGACATTATGCATGCAGTGTTCAAGGGCTGGCTGAATATAAATGCAAAGGTGAGAACTAAGGCAGGTACCCTTGGATCATGCCTATAATCTTAGCTTCTCAGGAAGCTGAGCTCTGAGGATTATGCTTCACAGCCAGCCCCTGGGGAGATAAATCCCTGAGATTATTTCCAACTATCCAGCAAAAAAAAAAAAGCTGCAAGTTGGGGCTGTAGCTCAAAGGGTAAAGCATCAGCTTTGAGAGAAAAGGCTAAGGGATAGTGCCTATGCACCGAGATCAAGTCCCAGCATTGGTACAAAAAAAAGAGAGAAATTTAAAAAATAGAGTTGTTATTAAGAGGAAAATAAAATACTAATCACTAGTAATAAACTAGGAGTCACATTTGAATTCTAGAAATATTCATACTAACACACTGTATTTTCACAAATGGAAACTTTAGCTGACCTATCTAAAAACTGTATTGTTTTTGGCCCTCACCCTTTCTCTGATAGTGGGGATTGAACTCAGGTCCTCATGCTTGCTGAGCGAACTTTACCTAGAGAAAGAATCAGTAGTTCACTCAACATACTAAATGGAACAATTTTGCATTCTGCTTTCATATATTTCTCATGAAAATATTGTCTTTTCTAATAACATTTGACCTATCAGAATAATTCATCTTTGATTCTAAGACAATCTATGTATTGGCTGATTATCACTTTTTATTTAATTATTTTTTGTTGTAAAGGTGATGTACAGAGGGGTTACATTTACATAAACAAAGTAATGAGTACATTTCTGTGGAACGTTGTTACCCCCTCCCTTGCTTTCCTCCCAATTTCCCTGCCTCCTGACCCCTCCCACCCCCAGGTGGTAGAGTTTATTTTCCTACCATTTCATTGTTACTCCCTTTCCAGTCCCCAAATCAGGTAAACCTATATACAAGACACTGTTGATCACAAACAAGGCCACTCTAAAGATACCAGCACAACTGTGTTCATTGCAGCATTATTTACCATAGCTTAGACATGGAACCAACCCAGACACCCCTCAGTAGATGAATGGATCAAAAAAACGTGGTTTTTATACACAATAAAATTCTATGCGTCCATCAGAAAGAATGATATCACCCCATTCATAAGGAACTAGAAAGACTTGTAAAACTTCAGATTAAATGAAGTAAGCCAGACCCAAAGAAACATAGGCTCCATGGTTTCTCTCATTTATAACAATTAGTATATGCGTAGGATTGTCTTAGCAGAAGATCACTATAGCTCAACAGCTATGATCAGATGATCATATAAAATGATGCTAATCAAAATGAACACGATATGGAAACAAAAGTGTTTCTGTTGTTGTTGATGATGATGATGATGATGATAATGATGATGTTTTTAATGTATCATATGATTTTTTTTAACTTTTTCCTTTTGGTTTATCCCCCTGAGGTTACTGAGTTTGATTCTGGTATCCTGTATCTTGTATATATGCTTATCTGATTAGCTTTTGATTTGCTTACTTTTAATTTCAAGAGTATATTTCCTCATGAGCTCCAGAAAACAGCTATGTGCAAGTTTTGTATTTTCATTAGTCTTCTCAAAATGCTGTTAGAAAACAGAACCTATGCTACTTTCAGAAATATGACTTCAATTTGCAACATACAAGTAGTGAGAATATTGATTTCCTTCACACTCCCCACCCCCTACTAGCCCTGTTTATTCTGAGCCTTTATGGCTGATAAATACACACAGCTAGAACATAGAAGACTATAGTGCTTTGGTATACACATAAGAAAGGATTAAAATTATACTTAAAATTTGTCATGGGGAGACAGACAGACAGACAGACAGACAGGCACAGAGATTCTAATGTTTCAAATAACCTAAACCCCCACAGCCCAGTGGTAAGCATTAGGAATACTGTGGCAGCTCCCACATAGGAGAATTCAAATTTTTACTAAGTAAACATTTCAGGTCACCAGGATCTCAGGGTAGTAAAAGGAGATCATGAAGGAGGAAAGAGAGGTTTGGATTCCAGTCCAGCACTTTAAAGATTAAGATTTGTAACATCTATGATTCTATTGAGAGTGCCCCATTTTTATTACAATAGCACCACTACCTGCTTCTATGTTACCATAGCTGCCTGCTAGGTAGAAATGAAATGCTCCATCATAGACTCAGTACAAGTAGAAAAGAAGGAACGGTAGTAAATTGTCTTTTGATAGATTAAAATTCCACACTATATGGCACTGTATCTAATATTCTTGAGTCTGCTGTAATACATTTATAAAAAATACACATACAGAGGAATACATATACTATATGTATTCTATACACACAGGCATACATACACATATATACTGGGTAAATGCTTATTTAAATTATTTTGACAACCTCATATAACACAGATGTTAATTAGCTGGCATCAAAATTAACTCCTAGAAAATCTGCTGCAACAGGCTCAATTAAATACACTTCTTCTACATACTTCTTATATTTTAATATAATTGCGATCGAAGTCATGATTTCATTCTTCATCTAAATATTATGTCATTTTTAAATGAGAAAAAAAGCTGCAATGTTACTACTCTGAAACATAAAGTTGTAAAAAATGTAAATGCAAACAATGCATATGACAATTTATAATTTGAAGATTTTCATATTCCACCCCCTCACTGACTCATAAGTTAATGTTTATCTTTTCAAGTTTATGGTAAACAATGAATAATTTGACAGTAAATTAATCCTGCTAAATTTTTACTGTTAAAATTTACTACCTGTGAAAAATGTACTATGCTTGGGTTGTACAACATTTAATGTTCAAAATAATACTTAACATTTTAGTGTTTACAATGTGCTAGTTTCTATACACCATATCTCTATATGTATTATATCTCTTCTTAGAACAACCACAAATTTACCATAGACACTATGGTTGCCTTAACTTTATTATTAATAGTAACTGAGGCTTAGGTAAACTAAATATCATCACCAATGCCATATTGTCAGTAGCAGTATTGTCTCATCTCTACACTAGAAACACTGTTCTCAAGCAGTCGTTTAATGAGCAACTACTTTATGAACCCCTAGTGCATGCTAGACATTATTCCAGCTGCTACCAACAATCAAAAGCACTTTCTAGATCATTACATTTGCCAGAAATGAAAATATTTTAAGAAGTAATGCCATTCTTCACATTGTGATTTCACTTGTAAGTAGAGAGAACTGAGAATCCAGAATGTAGTTTAGTCAACTTGCTAAAGAGAGACTCATCATTGTGAATATATGACCATACATACTACATTGTGAACAAGTGATGAGTGAGAGCTTGGAGAACAATGAAGGAAAGCAATGAGTCTGAGAAGTTCGCTTCTTACATAGAGAAGGCAGGTGAACTTAACCAATTGCAAAAGTGAGAGAAAAAGTGATAGTGAGAGGTAATGCTAAAGAAATAACATCAGTGTTTTTTGAGAAGTTATTTTGGTCTTGTTGACACAAAAAAGTAATGACAATAGATGGGTGTAAAGAAATAAGCTGCTATAAAAACATCATCTCCAAATTACTTCTCAATGAGGTAATGATTCACTTTAATATTACTAGAGTAAATAGCAAATATGACTTACACGAGTCTTCCTCTATTATTTACATCCTCTGTGCTTCTTCTGTTGTGATATTTAAATGACTTAAGCAAATGTGCAACAAATAAAGGCATATAAAAATGTAAATAAATTATAATTATTTTCATTTCACTTCTAACAGAATTTAATAAGTAGAATTAAAGACATACCACGAAAAATCAGTAGAAACAGATGCATTATTTTTTGCTTGTGTTATTGTTTTTTTATTCTTTTTTAAGAAGGTCTGTGATCCCAATTATTTATTTATATATGTATATATATTTTATTATCAAACTGAATTACAAAGAGGTTACAGTTTCATACATTAGGCATTGGATACATTTCTTGTACTGTTTGTTACCTCGTGTTTTTTTAGGTACCACAAAGACATTAAGCTGAGGCAGGCTGTCTGGCACATGTTTATATTGTATTATTTGTTACAGTTTCTCCCTGGTTTACTACAGTTCCATTAAAATCTTTGTATTTTTACAAACACAGAGTTATTTCATTTTTCCTGGATACTCCCTTTCTAGAGTCTTCTTCCCTAGATATCCTCCTCAGGACTCGTTTCTACAACAGTCACACTATCATTAATTCATCAGAGAGGCTTTTTCTAACCACCCTTATCAACTGTGAGTAAGGAGAAAACAATCACATACTTACAGAGCTTAATTTGTAAAAGTACTACTTGATCATTTATTATTGTAAAACTTAGAGATACCAAATAAAATGTCGTATTCTGGTACAAGAAGAGCTGAATTACCAGTGCCAAAGATCAGGGAACAGTGATAGAGTAGCTCCTAAAATTCTAAACATTGAAGTGCATGTCAAGTGTTTCCCAAAAGAACATAACATAGGGAGAGAGGTAGCATACTCAATGCCAGTTAGTGAGGACCTGGTATGAAGAAACTAAGGATGGTCCCCAGGGTCAAGCAAGTAGAGGTCGATGTCCAGGGTGTCAAGGACCCTCTTATAATTCAGTCTCTTGAAATATAAACAAGGTAAAGGACAAAGAACAGACCAGGAGGTGCAATAGAATACTACTCAGCATACTACAATAGCATACTACTCAGTCTGTTTGCCTTTTATCACATTTTACAATATCACTTTTTAATTATTTGCATTGCACTTGCAACTCTGATATTTCCTTCTTACAATGTTTATCTGCTTCATTAAGTGTAAACAGATTTGTCCGTCCTTTTCATCAGTATGTGCATGAGGGCCAATCAATGTCAGCATAAATTAGGTCTTGCATAAGTATTTACCAAATTAATTAGATAAGACTTTTGTGAGGAAAAAATTCCCTGGAAACGTGTATTCGTTCTTGCATAAGTACTCTGTGGTTTGTAGAAAAGTAATATAAAAATATCTTCTTTTATCTAGTAATCTTAGAATTCATCAGTTATGGTAACCATAAGTGGGAAGTCAACTTTACAACTCTATGGTTATTCAATGGACTGGTTGTTATCATATCTATCAAATGAAGATAATACTACCTATTTCTGAATTGACATGGCTGTTAATTTATTCATTCAATACTTCTCAGCACATGCAGATACATTGTAGCAGGCATTGAGGATAAAGCAGTAAACCAAGCAGCCAATGTATACTGTCTTTGTGAGGCTCACATTTGAAGCTATGGGAAGAGTAAGGTGGTTAGAATAGGTCTCCCTTCAAAGTTAGTACAAACCTAAAAGACCCAAAAAACCCAAATGACATAATAGGGAGAGAGAAAAACAACCAGATATGCAGGTGATGTACAGAAAGAAGAGCACATGCAAAAGCCCTGCCTGAGACCTTGCGTTGTTTTCAATGACAGAAATGCAGTGAAGATGTCCTAGAGCCCTGCATGGTCTTCAAGCAGGAGAGACAGGTGGGGCAGAATGAGGAAGGGGAAGGAAGTGTTTCAAGAATTCAAGCTTTCCTCTGAAGGAGAAGAGTAGCCAAAAGCAACCTATGATAATACTCACATTTTGACAGGGGAATAAGGTAAAACCAGAGAGGCAGGTATAGGGTATGGCATTAAATGAATCATTTATTCATTGCACTAATTCAGGTGAGATGCAGTGAGGTGAAAAGTGGTCATAGTGTATGGACCTTTGTTTTTATAAGTAGAGGTGAATGCACACATGGTTGTGACAATAGAGCTGACTAGATAGACGAGTCAAAACTTACGCTCTGTACCACACTTTGACAATAAAGAAAAAAGTTTGATAAAAAAACAAAAAATTATGCTAAGATTAGAGTTTTACAATTGAAGATGCTCAGAAATGCTTTGCTGACTGTTTTATACTTGACTCTGAATAAAAAGAGACACCCAATTATTACTGATTGCATTGCCATGAAATATGTCCACATGTCCCTCATTCACTGCTATGAATCACTGAGGAAACCTGTTTCTTAAACTTTGTAGTTAACTTTGAAAAATCATTTTTTCCACTCTGAGACATGGTACTATACCTTAAGCATGGAATACTGAATCTAGAGCCAGACATGGGCAAAAAAAAAAATCAAGATAATTCCATTTCTGAGAGTTTACCTCAAGACAAGTGAATTTGGATACACTCTGAACAAATGAATTTAGATCCAGATTTCATATTTCAGCAGGTTTATAATTCAACCTATAAGTTAATTCCTTACTATACAGAATGGCTTAAAAAATCAGGTTTTTATATTTTAAGTGGATTGTTTACATAAGTAGTTATAGCATATCAAATATGAGTTTCTATGTTGGACAGAATTAGATTAAAATTTCATACACTGAAAATTTATTTCCATATACTTTAGTCTTATAGTCAATAATTTATTATAATTCAGAGTGCTAGCGACAATGTGGTGCAGTGAAGGGCCATAGGCTTTAAGATGGAAACTAAATTCAAATTTCTAGTTTCTATCTAACCTTCTGACATCATAAACTTACTCTTCTGAGCTTGCCTGCTGGCCCTCCCTCCCTCCTCCCTCGCTTCCTCCCTCCTCTTTTCCTTTTTCCTTTCTTCCTGCCTGCCTAACTTCCTGCCTTCCTTCCTGCCTTCTTTCCTTCCTAATGGAGTTTGAATGTAGAGTCTCACATCTGATCCAGTGTGTACCTCTTGCTGGTGATTTTGAAGATGAAGTCTAGCAATGTTTTCCGCCCAGTCTGGCTTCTATCTGTGTTTCTCTACATCTCAGCCTTCCATGTAGCTATGATTGCAGTATGAACCACCTGCATCCTACTTTCCTAATCTTTTAACTCAAGTATATAGCACTTCTTCATCTCATTAGCAGAGTATATTCATGCTTTCTGCTTAGATGTGGAACATCTGGAATTTAACTAGAATTTAACTAATTTAGCTAGATTTTGATGTTGGTAGAAATCCATGGCAACATATGAGCCAATAAAATAATTGGGTAGATATTATACAAATATTCACCTAAAAGCAATATCTTCTACAACATCCCCTAAATAGTTATTTTTATTAAATCAGAAAGCTCTGAAGACAGATACTGTGTTTTATATTCAGTAAGCAAAAGTTCTAATTTATTCTAATGGTGAATACATTTTAAACTAGTGTAGCAAACTAGTGTAGTAAAGAAGCTGATACTTTGTTTTTCTACGCTGTGTGAACCCTTCAGATGGCCCCAAATCATCAATTCATATTTAAAAACTTCTCAAACTATTCTGTAATCTGATTAGGTCTTCTCTCAATAACAGAAGCTAAATCAAAGCCACAGTTAAGAAGAAAGAGAAAGATGTATATTTTTTTCTGCGTAAGCTTTTTTCCTAACAGCAGTGGAGGCAATGGATAAACTTCTTCCTGAAACTGCTTTCTACTCCCCAACACATTTCCTTCCTCTTTTCCCTCCATCACCAATTACAAGCGCATCTTCCTTTGTGACTCCTCAGTATCAAGGTGCTCCCTGAGGTTTTGGTCTTCAATGCTTTATCACGTAAAATAAATCCCTTTGGAAGCACTCCTTTGTCAATCTCATCATCTCTCAGAGCAATCAAAAAGTACCTAACCATTCTCTAAATTTCCTGGATACTTTATCTGTTTCACTTTCATGGCCCCTGTCTAGCTAAAAACAGAAGACCCAGAGATTTAAAGTCAAAGCTCTTTAAAAGAGATGCCAACATCTTATTTTTCTTCCTTCCCCTGTTGAGGCTAGCGATAGGCCCTTAAACAGCTCGGGACATAATTCTCGATTTAATCTAGTACTGTTTTAGGATTCAATGCTCTTTTGTATTAATATACATTAAGTTTCTCTCTGAACATCATAGATATAAGAATATGACAGAAGAAAATTCATTAAATATGAAATACTGTCTCAAAATTTGCTTCTTGATATATTATTTATATAATATTTATGCTGTTCTGCATTTTGAACTCAGGGCTTGGCACTTTGAACCCAGGCACTTGGTAGGAGGTGCTCTCCTTCCAAGCCATGCTTCATTATCTCCAAACCCTTTTTACTTTATTCTATTTTTAGGTGTGACAAACAGACTTGTTTAATGTCTAACTAAATTTTACTTCTCCAATAGAATAAAACAAGTGCTGTGGATACCATATCATGGTTGGATTGTCAGGTGTTTAATAGTGTTTTGTTAGCCTCATACGTGTAACAGTTCAAAGCTCCATGTTAGCTTGCAAAGAAAAGGAGTTGGTGAGGGGGTTGATGTATATTTTTAAAAGAGTCTTTTGTACAAGGTATGAATAGCATATCTGACCTAATAGTTTTAAAGACTAAAGGTACTTACTGAAAAATTTAAAGGCTTTACTTTAGGTTGTTTTTTAATTTTAAATGAATTTCCTTAGGAAATTTATTTCTGTGGCAGAGAAGGTTATTATATTTGGCTGCTGGTCCAACATCTACTCAGAAAACAATTGAATACTTTTATAACCCACTGAAATATAATATCTCAAAGAACTTAAAACACATGATTTTTTTTAATGACACTAGGACTGAGCATAGTGCCTGATAATTGGTGCTAAGTATTGAAGTATTTATTGAACTTAATTTAAACATTACACTATTTCAATGCCCTGATTTATACCATGCATTTTCAGGGTATTTTTGTAATACATAAAAAGACACATATACAATCCTATTTAAAACAATTGTTTGTTGGTAACTCATGTCAATATGAGATAGGTTTGGAAGGTCTTCATTGTCTTTGTGAATTTTTATCTCAAATTTGTGAGTAGACATTTTTAAGCTACCATCAGATTCCCTCCTCTCTTCCTTGAATGTGCCTTAATCACAAAGTCAGGCTCTCTTCTACCATAAAGGTAATAAAGTGGGCCAGCATGTTCCACTGCCTCTCAATCCCCACAGCAGCCATCTGAAACTCTGTAGTGCTGTGTGCCTAAAGGAGACTCAGGCCCTGCCTTTTGTTCTAACACATTTCTCTCTCCTGTTCTGAATAACAACATCCTTGTTTCTGTTTATAAGAAAGAAGTAAATAGGTTCCAACCATCCATGTTTTTAAGATCTCAAGAAACAACAACAAAATAGTAGAGTGGTATTTTGTGAATGGCATTTTAAATCACCTTATGATCTAGATTCACTCTCTATTTGCACTTGAAACATTGTTTAGACTTGTTTAAACATGGACATCTGACATCAGGCTCCACCTGGCTTAGGACATTTTAGGCAGACAGAGCTTTCTACAGCAACTAGGGCAGTAAGATTATTTCTCATCTTTTAACTGGTATAAACCACTTTCTAGGAAACATGGCTGAATATCTCCTTAGGTACTTCAAAGATTAGAATAGGGACTTTCTTACCTTTACCAGATATTCCCAAATTACTCTCTAAAGGATTAATATGGATTTACTTTCCAGCCAGAATTGACTGAAAGTTTCAGGTTCTATACCACCATGTTTGCTATTCTCATGCTTTAAGTTTGAATACCACATGGCACTGAGATTTTTAAAAATCTGATTGTTGACTTAATTTCTACTTCCTTAATTACTGGTAAAGGTAAATACCTATTTTAGATTAAATTATCTTAACACATAAAAATATAAAAAGTATCTTGTATATTTTTTGCCTTCTTGTTTTTCCTCTTCTGTAAATCACTTTTTCATATTTGTTGCTCATTTTACATTGAGGTTTTTTCATTTCCTTCAGTGATGATGATAATAATGACTAGTTTCTAGAGATCTTATATTTCCAGTTCTATTTGTTACAAAAAAATCTTTGTCCTATTTCTACTTACATTCTAACTTTACCACAACATTTTATCATATAACATAATATAAATATTGTGTATTAAAATCCTCAGTCTTGCTCAACATCAATGTCTTGTTTCATAAGTTATATCTCCGAATTATGGAAATGTTTTCTTAAAGTTTTATAACAGTGTTAAAATTCTGTTACACTTATGTCTTCAACCTACTATTTTTGTCTATAATGTGAATTGAGAATCAAATTTTGTGAATGCAGCTCATTTATTAGCCCACTCTTCCTTTTTCCCAATTTTTAATGTCTTTTTAGTTGTCCTCTAAGGGCCCAAGTGAGGATTCCAAAGCTCTCTATTTCCTTTCATTGAACTTTTTTATCCCAGTACCATTATGACACAGCTTCCATTATTATAGCTTCGTAATCAGTGTTTATATGGGCATTCCACATATTTGTTGCTATAAAGTATCCCTTTCAGATTAAAAAAACAAGCATTGTTTCTCATGATTTTGGAATGCCTACAGCATTCTTCTTTCAATAGTACCTGCTCCAGCACTAGGACAATGAGGAGACTGAAAGTGGCCTCATTCATTGGTTGACATGTATTATGGCTGCCAGGTAGGAACTCAGCTGGAATTACTAATCAAAAGCCTTTGTTTTCTTCCATGTTGCTCTCTCTCTCTGTATAGAAAGATAGATAGGTAGATAGATAGACATATGCATCTATATATGTATATAGGTATATGTCTGTATATATTGTATATATACATACATATGTATACATGCATTATATATATATATATATATGTTTTGCAGAACAATGACTCTGGGCAAACAATGTTCACAGAAAAGCAAAGCAGAGGTTACTTCAGAAATAAACACACTTCTGCTTTATTTTATTGTTCCAAATAAGTCTAGAAGAGGCTGGGGATATGGCCTAGTGGCAAGAGTGCCTGCCTCGGATACACGAGGCCCTAGGTTCGATTCCCCAGCACCACATATACAGAAAATGGCCAGAAGCGGCGCTGTGGCTCAAGCGGCAGAGTGCTAGCCTTGAGCGAGAAGAAGCCAGGGACAGTGCTCAGGCCCTGAGTCCAAGGCCCAGGACTGGCAAAAAAAAAAAAAAACAAAAACAAATAAGTCTAGAAGAAGTCTAAATGGAGTACACCTTTTAATGGGGAAGTGGCATCTCCACATTACTCAAAAGGACTTGGGAAGAGAAATTGTGACTATCTTTGGGAGATAACAATCTACTATTAGAAAGGCAAGTCTTAACTTTTTCTTTATGCTTCATCAACTTCATTATTGCCTTTTTGTCTTTTATCTATAAATCTATGAATTTGAGGATCATGTCTTCCAGTTCCACTTACTTGTTTTTGTTTAATGGGAGTTTTATATAAGCCTTCAGGAAATATTCAAAAAGTGTTTAAGTCTTTCTATATGCTCCCCACCCCACCACCACCCCTGCCTTCTACATGCTGTGTTAAATAATAGTCAAAAGGGACAAAAATCCTATCTCTTGTTGAGCTTATTCTTAACATTGAATATGGAAAAAAAATCCTTAGTTATTTTAATCTTGTACTTAGTAGATATAGTTTGCTTCTCAAATTTGTAGTTCTTGCTTAATATTCTTCACAGAAGGTTGCCATTTCTTCTTACAAACTTGTGCCTCTTTTAACCTAATTTATTCTTGGGCAACTAAGGGTCTCGTGCCTCTTATTTGAGACTAAGCTCTTTGATGACTAAAGCTTTAGCTACTTAGCATGTTCTCACAGCACATATAACAGGACAATAAAACTTGTTGAGCAGATTGAATAAAAAGAAGCATAATGAAACCACAGATTCAGTTGCCTATTTGGAAATCTAAACAGAGCCTGGTCAAAGTCTCTGGTCTAAGCACGTGTGACTTATCGTTATCATTCCTTTGCAGAACACACCTTACAGAAAAGTCACTGCATAAAAGGAGAGGAATGACCACTTACATCAATGGTTAAACAAAAAAGAAGAAATAGAAAATTTTCCTCTCACTTTGTATATGGACATTTTAAGTAATCCAAAGTATATTAAGCAATTCAAAATGTATTCATCTGGTCTTGACTAATCACATCTTTAGCTAATATCTTTTAAATGTGTTTCTAAGTTGGCTATAGTGTGCAACAAATTAGCTCACATAATAAAGGGAACGAAGTTCAATGTGAGCTTCATTCTTTAAAAACAGGAATCCATGGACATTTCTCTTCCCAGATACCAAATCATCAAATTTCCATCATTCCTGAAGTTTTTCTAGCACATCAATTACAAAAATAGGAAAAAAAGCTCCCACAGTAGTAATGCCAAGAATACGAAATAGTGGTAAATACCGAAGAGGCTTAGGATTCATATTGTAATTCCTCACTCTCAAGAAAGGTAGAGTCTGATGCAGCATCACCAAACATTAAAAATGCATCAAAATCATAACCTTCCATCAAACAGAATTTCCAAACATTTTCAGTTCTGACACAGAGATGAGGAATAGTTTTATCACTCCATCACTCTATTCGATAATATTTATAGTGTACAGTCATAAGCTTTTGTATATTTGAGGATTACTGTGAACAACTTTTATAAAATACCAGTCCTCTGAGAATCTTCAGACACTATGTAAGCAATATAAATTTGCAGAAGTTACAATATGAAATGTTAACTTCAGAAGCCAGCATGGAAAGACTAGAGAACTCACCCTTAGCTAATACCATATCATAACATGTTGGACCCCTTCTCCCCTTACACACACATGGTCTTCCTTCCTGCCACTTCCAGTATCCCTAGGGATCTCTTTTTCTTATACAAAATGCATGCTAATAATTAATTCATGAATACAGATCACCAGGGCAAGATCTGTCACTGGAGGAACAAGTGTACTTTTCTTCACATATCACTGTTTCAATAGCCCAGGAATACTGCATACTCAGCAATCCCAAGCCAGACTTCTCATTCCCACTCCATCCTATTTGCTCTTCCTTTCAATTTCTGCAGATTTTTGCAAATACCATCACTATCTACCCAAGACTTCTATGCTAGAACCTTTGTGTCACTTATGACTTTCTTGCATTTCTCTATCTCCCACATCTAATCTACACAAGTTCTCATCCTTTAATAGTACAGTGATCCATTTCTTCTTTGTACTCATGACTAGAGGGTGGGTTCAAGTCGTTTTTTGACTCCTCCATGCGGCATGGAGACCATCATCTCACTGGACTCTGTTTCTAGGTGTATCTCTTTCGATTCCTTTTCTGAACAGGCACCGAGTGCTTTAAAATACAAAGGTCAAATTATCCATCTGCTTACTAATGGCCAAGAATTACCAACATTTTTACAGAACAAAGTTTAAATCCTAGCATAATAACTTACAAGTCCTCTATGCCTCGAGTTTTCTCATTGAGTCCTGGTTTTCTTCTCCTCTGTCGCCTGTCCATGTGAGATTACTGAGACTCCAGGACACTAATCCATAGCTTTACTCACTCTGCTCCTCTGGAGCGAAAGTCCTCTCCTCACCTTTCATGAATGAATGCTTCCCATTCTCAAAACCAAAGCAGTGGGCTGGGGATATGGCCTAGTGGCAAGAGTGCCTGCCTCGGATACACGAGGCCCTAGGTTCGATTCCCCAGCACCACATATACAGAAAACGGCCAGAAGCGGCGCTGTGGCTCAAGTGGCAGAGTGCTAGCCTTGAGCGGGAAGAAGCCAGGGACAGTGCTCAGGCCCTGAGTCCAAGGCCCAGGACTGGCAAAAAAAAAAAAAAAAACAAAAAACCAAAGCAGTTATTACTGCCTCTGTGGATTCCAGTTTTTCCTGGAATCCACATGTGTTATTACACATTGCCCTCTCTGTACCATAAATATAATCATATGTAATATTTATGGAGTTCTCATAATGTGGTCAGAGGCTGAATACATCACTTTATCAATGTGTCCTACAAATGAACAAATTCTTTCCAGATACTTTTTCTTAACCATACTACTATAGCCCCTGTTAGTAAATATGCAAATTAATTTAATATGCTTTATCTTACCAACTTAATATTTTTATTTCATTTCAGTAGCCTGAAAACTACTTAGTACTCTACTGTCTTATCTTGCCCTTTCCTAAAATATTTCACTGAAACACATTTAGACTCAGTGCTCTGTTGATAAATAATATTTAATGGCTTCAAAAAATAGATATTATAAGTAGAGCTTCAATAACCTTCCTCATACATAGAGATTCTAACACAAATAGAAATGTTTTAGATAGATAGATAGATGTACATATACATATATTTAAAGAAATTTAATGGCAAGAGAAGGGGTAACTTTGTCCAAAAAGAAATGTACTCACTTTTTGGCTTATGAAACTGTAACCCCTCTGTATATAACCTTCATCATAACAACTAAAAATTTTAATGGTTCCAGATCAAAACAATTTAGTAGTTGTTCAACAAAAAAGGACAAAGACTGCCACTGACGTTGTCAGTGTCAAAGATAAACTAGTACCATATGTGTATATTATTCATTTAGCCAAGTTAATTAGAACCTATGTGGTTTTCTACTTGCTCACCTCATTTCCAATAGTTCCATCTTGAAGTCACATTTGAAGTTTATATTCTACAATGCTACTGTTAGACATTGTAATTCTAAGTAATTCCATTAGTGCTAGCACGTGTAATCCATCTATTGAAAGTCCTTGATCCAGCTTACTGAGGGTTACTGGCTTGTGACATTAAATCAAGATTTTTCATCAAGTGCAAAGGATAATAAAGAATAAAAATATCTGTAGATAGTAATACTAATAGAATAGAATACTAATAGAAAGTCAAAAAGCCTCCCAAAACTTTTAGATGTAGTGGAAAGAATAAAAGATGATTTTCCTATCAAAAAGCTTTGTCGTTCTTGCCTTGAGCCAAATATTTGACAGCTCAACCTTTTGTTATAGTTCATCCTCTCAACAGTCTAATTTTCCATGTTTGTGACCAACCTAGTCCATCTTTTCACAGGCAATGTCTTGTAAAAATGCATATCATTGAAATACAATCTAAGTTGGAGAATATATTTTTATAAAATAAGTATAAACCTTTTCTGGTTTATAAAAATTGACTCACCTTTAATTGTTATTTCAACTAGATTTTAAGACCAGCACTTTGTGTGCTCTGCTAGTAACAAATAAAATGACAACTTTGAAAGCTTATCTAGAACATTTAAAATCAAATTCTGTTCTGTTCATAGGCTCTGGTAAAACCTTAAATGCTTGTAATTTCAGTAAATATGCCTCATTATATTCATTTGTATAATTAATCTTTTTGTACATTATTTTCACACAATTCAGGGTTGTGAATGTTCTTCCCTCTCTAGCAGAAAGTTATCATCTCTCTATACTTTTGCATTCTTCCCCAAGTAGTTTTGCCACCTAAATATTTAATTAAATAATCTAATATCTTGTTCCATGATTAGAGTCTTAATTCCCCCAGCAGAGAAGTCCCCAAATTTTTGCTATTTCCTCTCCTCTTTTTTAGTGGCTCAAGCACATTTTCTTTCAGTCATCCAAGCCAGAAACTTGCAGTAAACCATTCCATTCTATCCACACGCCCATAATTGGTCATTAAGACCTATTGATTCTTTCTCCTGAATATATTGAAAATCTATCTGCTCGTTTTCACGTTAACTACCATTGCCTCATCATTCATCACTTGGATGGGTATAGTGATTTTCTAATTGGACTTCCTGTCCGCCAGCCTCCGCTCTACCCCTTGCTTCTTCTCCACAATACCCCGAACCTAGTTCATTCTTCTGTAATAAATGTAATTACATTTCTGAAATGAAATGGATGATGCTATTTCTCTAGATGAATCTTTCACCACCATTGACAATAATATGTAAGACGCACACCAAATTACTAACACAGCATGTCAGTGTGCCCTTTATGTATTTTACCAGACTTATGGTTTATCTATCTTCTCACCTAATCTCATACTGCAATTCTTAATATAGACACATGTAAATATTTTCTTTTTTATATGTTCTACAAGGACTTGGGAAATATTGTTCCCTAATACTGGTTTCAAGGAAAAAATAATTTTAAATAGGAGATGGAATATTAATTTTAAAGACATAGAGAGCCTATGTACTGCAAACATATAAAGTAAAATTATAGATATATCGTTAAGAATAAAAATTCAAAAGGACTAAATTTATCTATTGAAATACTTTAAATTGGACATTGATGTTCTTTGCATGACACAGTACTAAAATACATGACACAGAAAAGTTAAAAGTAAAATGACAGGAAAAGATGTGACACACTGATATAAAGACAAAAAGCACAGTAGAATAAAGAAGACAGTTTCCAAAACAGAAAGGAATAACTATGCTGGAAAACATGAAACTAAAAGTGATACATAAATAATGGCCTTGAATAAAATACAAATTGAATCATATAAAATTAGGAAAATAATTACCAGTGAATAACAACAGGAAGTTTCAGTACAGTTGTCTTAGAACTTATAGATCAGTCAGCAAAAAAAAAAAAAAAAAAAATGTTCAATTTCAGGAGATGTAAACAACAAAATTTAGGTTTGCCCTGTGGACATACGTGAACCCAACAATTACATAGCAATCTACTTAACAATGTGATGCACTTTAAAACTGAACATAGGCAAAGCAAGTCTCAACCAATATTGGAAACTCAGTATCACTCAGAAATTTTCTGTGAAAATGAGACAATTGTGACGTTCTCTCTCTACCCACTGGTATTTGTCCCAGGTCCCACCATGGATACCCAAATCTGCATATGATCCAGTCCCTTACATAAAGTGACCTAATTTGGTATTCCACCCTACACATGCATTATATTATCCCCAGTTTATGGACAATATCTAATAAAATGTAAATGACATGTAACTAAGGCTGTATTATATAATTTAGGAAATAGAATCTTCACATATTTAGTACACAATGTGAGGACAATAATTTTAAATATATTTTTAATATTTTAGTTATGGTAAACTTAAATGTGGGGGAAAATTTAATAAAATTGAAACTTCATAAAAATTTTAAAACCCTAAGATCTGAGAATTTAAGTTTATACTATTCCTTTTTATCTCAAAGAATGGTTTTTACTTATTAAATCTTTGATTCTTTCAAAAACATCAATATTATTTTATGGTTTCTAATTTCCCCACTAAAAATACCTATGGTTGAACTAGTGTTTCTTGTTCAATGAAATAATGCTATTACTGACTGTATGCTAGAATGTAACCTTACCACTGACCTTCTGGCAAGCACTTCCAAAAGGAAAATTGAGTCCTGAAAAAAATATAAAAGCCAGGTATTGATGGCTCAGGCATGTAATGCTTAGCTTCTCAAGAGGCTGAGTTCTGAGGATTGAGGTTTGAAGCCAGCATGTGCAAATTCAAGAGACTTTTTTCTCCTATTGACCAACAAAAGACTAGAATAGAGGTGTGGCTCAAGTGGTAGACTGTCAGTCTTGAGGGAAATATCTAAAAAGAAAAAAAAAAGCTTCAGGCCCTGAGTACTAGCTCCAAAATAAATAAAATTAAAATAAAATTGAGGTAGTCAATCACATAATAAGTAAATAGAAGCAATTTGATTAGCTCTACAGAAAAGTTGGATTTTGTTGGCTAGTGTGTATCAGAATATGATTAGGCAGTAAAATCCATTCATCTACTTCCAATCATTATTTCTCTTCTTAACCTGATGATAAAGGTATTCAGACAGCATTCCTTTTAGATTATAAAAGAAATCCTATTAAATGCCAACCTATAAATGGTACTTCTGGAAGCATAAAACTGAATCTGGGTTAGTTTAGGATGAAATGGGCCTTAACTTAGATAAAAAGTGGAAATGAATAATGTATATTTCGTAAGTCTTCATGCAAAAAATATTGGATACTTCACTGTAATTTTTCACTTTTGCTTTGTTGAATTTCACATCAATGATGAGATTACTTGGCAAGTCACTTTTCAGATTTGTTTATTAATATTGTTCTTCCCTAAAATCTTTTTTCTAGTAACAGAAAGTTATCCAGAAATGGTAATTAAAAGGCACTGAAGGTCATCTAATCTGTTGTATTAGCTTTAGGTCAGTGACTAGATTTTGCCAGTCATCACTCTGTCAGCTTTAATACAAAGCATGCATTAATCTTACTAATATTTCAATTTGTGAGCTAGATTTTTTTCACAATTAAAATTACTAAAGCTTTAACATACACGGAAATAATCGTGATAGTAATTGCATTCCTAACAATTCTAGATGACTCTATTCTGGAAATGTAGACAGATGTCTGTAGCAGGTTTTCTGAGAATGTAGCAGGTTTTTTTTTGTGTGTGTGTGTGTGTACAGGTACTGTGGCTTGAACTCAGGACCTGAGCACTGTCCTGGAGCCACTTTTGCTCAAAGTGGCATGCTACTTGAGCCACAGCTCCACTCCCAGCATTTGGGGGGATAATTTATTAAAGATAAGAATCTCATGGACTTTCCTGCCCAGGCTGGCTTTGTTTTGTTTTGTTTTTTTTTTTTGGCCAGTCCTGGGCCTTGGACTCAGGGCCTGAGCACTGTCCCTGGCTTCTTCCCACTCAAGGCTAGCACTCTGCCACTTGAGCCACAGCGCCGCTTCTGGCTGTTTTCTGTATATGTGGTGCTGGGGAATCGAACCTAGGGCCTCGTGTATCCGAGGCAGGCGCTCTTGCCACTAGGCTATATCCCCAGCCCCCCAGGCTGGCTTTGAACCATGATCCTCAGATACCAGCCCGGCGAGTAGCTAGGATTACAGGCATGAGCCATCTGTGCCTGTCTTCTGAGGACCACTTTTAAGACAGTTGTATGATCTCAAGACAAACATACAAGTCTCACATAAAGTACTAAGTGCTGAAAACAAAAACATTTAGAACACACAAAAAACATTTGTACTTAAGTAATTTATAAGAGATAGTAGGAGAAGACTCATCAACCTCTAGCTATTTGAAGGCACAAGTGAAGAGAGCGGATGGAAAATTGGCACAAAAAAAAGGTAAGTTACAATGACATGTTGCTGACCTATTCACTGAGATCATGTTGGCATGACCAGGTAAATAATATGAGAGAAAACATCTATTTACACAAAGTCTTCCACTTAATTGAGTTTAGGGCCAGTTCAGTAGTCAAAATGATAAAGAATTAGAAAAAAAATCACCATTCCCAGATCTTTCTATAAAGAGAGGAAGAAGTTAAACAATTTATCAAAAAAAATAGGAATACAGTTGGCTGCCTCCTTTTCCAGGCCTCCTTCCACTGAACTAAACTGAATTGGATGTGTGAATTCAATAGAAGCAATCTCACTGTAAAGTCAATTAGCAAAGAGGACTAGTCCACCCTTTAGCCCCATCTGACAGCTGCAATAAAAGTCTGTGGGAAATGCATTATGAAGAGTGTAGAGTAATTCAGTGTAATTCTGTTAAAGCTAAGGCAATCTGAGTATTTAATTGTGGTATGTCTAGCCAAAGTCAATTACTCATGCACAAAGGGCTGGAAAATGACCAAGGGCTGACACAGTAGATTTCAAACTCTGTTGAATTAAAAAATGAAGTTGAATTAAAAATTTGGGAAAGAATATGGGAAGAAAAATTCCAAGAAAAAGGATTAAATTAATACCTTAATAACAGAATTACAAACTTTTGGTTGTGAGGTTATTCCAAGAATGCTAAGTGCTCATGGGAATTTACCTAAAACTGAAAGGAAGTGAATTATAATTCAAGATGGAGGCAGAGGAGAAAAGGATGGAGAAGGGGAAAATAGGGTTCATAAACTTCTGTGAAAACTTTACAATCCAGACTTTTTAGCCAACTTGAACCATGTTTTCCTAAGACAAAAAAAAAAAATCCTACCCTTTAACAATAACCATCTGGTACTACAAACAAACAAATTAAGTGTTTAAGACTCAAAAGCAGTAATTATAAGAGAGAAATTACCTCAAGACTCTGATAGTGGATCTAGCTGAGTAATTTGACTTAAGAAAATGCGATTGAGCTGGGAATATGGCCTAGTGGCAAGAGCGCTTGCCTCCTACACATGAAGCTCTCGGTTCGATTCCCCAGCACCACATACATGGAAAACGGCCAGAAGGGGCGCTGTGGCTCAGGTGGCAGAGTGCTAGCCTTGAGCGGGAAGAAGCCAGGGACAGTGCTCAGGCCCTGAGTCCAAGGCCCAGGACTGGCCAAAAAAAGAAAAAAAGAAAATGTGATTGATATAAACCCCATTAGAAACACAACCAGGACACAAAAAGGCATATATGCACAGACTATTTTGAGCACATGGAAAGTATGAGTGCTGAAGATTGAACCCAGGGCTTTGCACATGCTAGCTAAGCACTGGCCCATTGAGCTTCATTCTCATCTCTTAATTTCTCTTTTATAAAGAAATTGCCCTGGCTGAGAAATGGGATTTAGGGATTAGAGTACAGAAATGGATGCTAGCCTTAACAGTATGAAGACCTGGGTTCTGAGGCTACTACCCTGGATCGTGTACTCCAGAAATGTACTCAGTACTCACTGTAACCCCTGTGTACATCACCTTGACAATAAAAATTTTAAAAACAATTTAAAAAACAATTCTTTTTTTTATCTTTAAGAGAAAGGCAGATTAGATAATCTCTGAACTGACAGCAAGAAATGGCACCAATCTTCTCATTTCTCCACTTGAAGTTTTGCTCACATTCTCTTTAACAAGAGAATAATTTTTGCAGCACAGTGTTATTCTGCTGTGTGATGTTCAACTTTTACAGGAAACTGCCTCAGCCTTTGCCAAAGACTTCAGTGGACAAGTAACTTCAAATGATTAGTAACACAGAGCACTACAAGTCATCTGAGGTCACTATTTGCATTCTACCGTAGATAGAAATTTTTTAAGTAAGAAATGTTGTTAAATGCCTAGCTGAAATAATTTAATGATAGCTAAAGTAATGCTTTCCACAAGATTGAATCTGAATGCAAGCCATAGATAAGAGCTGCTTCCATTTGCAAGGTAGCTATGATAGAAGCACAGCAAACTGGAGAAAGAAAAACTCCTTTCAAAGTATGTATTTATAACAGTCTAACATTATGCCTTTGACAAAATGGATGAAGATAAATTATCTTGGAGAGCTCTGTGTAATGGCATTTATGGTTAGATACAAGAAGGCCATTTATTTCAGGACTATTCATATAACTTATTTGCTTAAAAAGTAGTCGACAGGGGACTGTTACAAAGTAAAAATCTTTAAAAATAAATCCAGATCCACTACCATATTTCACATGTCACTGTTAATATCATTATTCTAAACATAACAAAGCTAACATTTTAAAATACATTCGCATGTATTCTTCATTAGACTTCTGGTGGCTAAGAGATTAGAGTCATTAGGTGTGTAGCGTTGCTTTCATGGTAGTTAGGAAACATTAAAATGCTGTAGCCTGGTCCAAAAGTCACTAACATGAAGCATTTTCACTTTATTTATTTTTTCAAAGTTTTATTATCAAACTGATGTACAGAAAGGTTACAGTTTCATACGTTAGGCACTGGATACATTTCTTGTACAGTTTGTTACCTTGTACTCAAACAGAATGGCAATGCCTCTCACTTCAAATATTCTGCATCCTACCACACTCATCACTTCCATAATGAAGCCACCCCAAATCATGCAGCTACCATGTTTGTGCCTATGAATTAATGCTCATGCCTTCCTAAACATTTCTTTTCCTCTCTTTTCTTTGTCAACCTTACCTTTATTCAAATGCTGAATACTCTTGAACTACTTCAGGCTTATGTCCCACCAGTTGTTCAAAGGTGGAAGGGAGGGAGAGGAGAGGAAGGGAACGGAGGAGAGAAGAACCTACCTGAATTTGACTGTGGAGCTATGGCTGCAACCAACACATCATTCACTGATCACCAAATCAAGGACAAATCTTAAATGTTGATTTCTATCAAAAGGTTGCAGAAGAATTTGGCTTTGAAAGCCTACTGATCAGCTATTCAAATGTATCTTTATTTCTTTTTATGTTTAAACAAAGCCAAAACACAGACAAGAGCCATAAGCCTCTATTAATATTCACGTAAGTCAAAGAATTAAAATGGTGATTATAGAGATGAGAAAGGGTGATGGAACTCAGGAGATTTTAAGGTGAAATTGGAAATAGTGCCAGATACATTTTTCGAGGACCTTTCTCATGTTTCTTGTATCCCTATTAGAATGCTTGCACTCATGAGGAACTCGCCACCCCCATCTATGGGGGCTGACACTTCATCTGTCAGCTTTTTATTCCCATAAGTCTCTGCCCTCAAAAGTGCTGATCATAAAATTTTAAATCACAAAGTATTTGTAGGCATTTTTTTTTTTACTGTAAGCTAACATTATTGCTTGCAACATCAATTCATTCTAATAAAGAACTGAAGACATAACCCTACAATAGGTCAGGACAATAGGAAGCAATACTAAGTAGTTAAAACCCTTAGTCTAATGAAAACCATGATTTGAAAGACTAGTGTATCATTAATGAATGCCCCTTAAACATATAGCATATCAATTATTTGCAACCCTGTATCTATGAAATATTTTCTAATTTGTGGAACTCATATTCTAATTATATGCTTAAATGCAATTTGGTTTAGTCTTACAAAGCCATCAGTACCTCAAGCTACAGGTGAGATCTCTGAAGTAAAATGAGGCACTTTAAGAACAGATTCTATGGACTTTGTGTCTCCAAAGGAATAGACAAA
Organism: Perognathus longimembris pacificus; assembly: GCF_023159225.1. Classification (NCBI taxonomy): domain Eukaryota; kingdom Metazoa; phylum Chordata; class Mammalia; order Rodentia; family Heteromyidae; genus Perognathus; species Perognathus longimembris. The sequence continues at coordinate 43,064,282 of NC_063162.1, forward strand.
ATTCGGAAGGCTTTCCTAGCCAAAGCATCAGTATACTTTATTATAGAGATAGTGCCACACAAAAAATAGCATACAAACATGACTTTGCTGATTTTCCTATATATCCACTTTTCCATATTCATTTTTCCTTGCAGATTCTTTTTCATAATGCACTTTCTCAGGATAATAAATTGAAACAAGATTTTTGACATTTTGCTATTAAAGTTCCAAAGCCACATAATTTCTATTCAATAGAAATGAATCACCTAAGACCTAAACCCTGCCCATATAAGTTTTCACCTGTCTCTCTAAATGGCCTGTCTCTCCTAAGCAATATAGAAATTGTATAATCCACGGAGAAAAGGTAATTAATGGAGCTAGTTCTGTCCATTTCAATCACTTCCTCCAACCAGATGTTTAGCATCTCCCCTTCTAATTCATTCCTTTCACTGTATCTTCCTACTTGTAATAACTTCTTTCTTTACCTGTTCATTGTGTCTCACCCAATGGACTAACGTTGTTACATACGAGGACTACAACATATGTGGCTACCATATCCAATGTATGAAATCAAGAGAGAATAAAGGAAGAGAGTAGCCAAGGTTAGTATATGATAGGAAAAACTGACAGCATGTGGTTACCAATATCATTAATCTCTGGATATAACAAGCAAAAGCAAAGGTAATGCATTATCACTTTACTCCATTTTGCATTTACTATAAATTATTTAGTATCTTTTCTCATTTTTCTGTTATGAAAATAATGTATACCACTTGTTGAAGGTACATAGGCAGGTTCTTTGCAAATGACTTTGACACCATCATAGAAGAAAGTAAGATCCACTACATCTGCTAAACACAGGATAGTCAAAGCACACAGAACTGAGTCCACAGGCAATAGAGACAGAAGGGCAGAGATAGGCTATACATTTATTTCTATTTGAAACCCAAACTGTACTCATGGCATCATGAAACTTGACTGTATTTGCTCCATTTGCTCTATGATGGAGTTTTATTCTACTTTGCTTAATAACTATATGGAAGGGCTTTATTTAGAAGTATCATAATGCCTTATTTACTCAGTATAAACTTCCCCAAAGTAAAATCTGGCATCTCCTTTTCTGTGAAACAAACAAAAAAAATTGAATGTGCTTTTTATACATCTTTCTGCATTGTGAAAAAGTTCATATTCACATTGTGTTGGTTTTTTTTAATTAAAATTGTGTTTTTGCAAACTTCACTATCTTTTCCCAAGGGAAAATCCTCCAGATACTTTGAATTTTCATATAAATTCACCTTTTGTCACTATAGAACTCTAAATCATTGTCTTAAAATATCTACAATTGTGCATTCGAAACTTGAGCCCAGTGTGATGACTTTTATCTATAATCCCAGCACTTGTAAAGCTGACACAGAGAATCTTGAGTTGAAGGCCATTTGGAATCACATAGCAAGATCCTGTCTCAAGAGCTGTTTATCAGTTATATACTAGGTTTAATATTTAAATCTTGAGGGACTGTAATGACAGCAGTATTCTACAAGATTGAACGTTTTAACCTTAAATGTTCAAATTCTGCTCCATTTATTTCTTCAAAAAGTATTGTCTTAAAAATCATTGACTATTTGTTCCTCACTGCTAAATGCAATTATACCCTTCATTGTGCCTAAATGATTCCTAAACCCAGATTTTAGCTTCAAACTCATGGCTGTAAGATCCCTTTAGCATCAACACACTGAACTGAAATTAGAACATGACTCACCATGTTATTTCCAAAGATGGACAAAGTGGATCATTTTCTTCTTCCACTACTTGGAGACTGAAACTAAATTTGCTAATTTTAGTCTCTTGATTATTCCTTCTCTTTCACCAATCTACTGTTGGCTTCAGTCTACCTCTTTTAACATCCACTAACCCTTTAAGTTCATACTTTCTCATGGAATTACTTTGTTTTTTAATTTTTGAAGAATCTCACTTTTGCTGTTACTAAAACATGAAAGAAGGCATTTAAGAAGTAAAACTTTTAAACTTAATGCAATTGCCTCCTATTAAAACTTTAATTCAGTTAAATTTGCAATCCTAAATCTTAAAATTATATCAGTGAAAGATAAAGCCTGAAAAAATGTATTGAATTTATTAAAAATAAGATTATTTTTCATTTCAAGTAGTTAAAAGTATGAAGAAAAAGTACAAAGAATCTATTCATTCCAAAATATCTACCATTTCAAATATTACAATTCAAATATAGAAGAATACATATGAATTATAAAATAAGTAGGCACTGAAGAACAGTTTTATGAAACAGTACTCATACTGCCCTTTCTACATTAAATGTGTGTCCTATATTCGAAATAACTGTACTTGAATAGGTCAATGTAAACAAAATTAAAATGAAAGCAAATACATTTACTGGAATTGAAATGTTTCGTGTGTGTGTGTGTGTGTGTGTGTGTGTGTGTCGGTGTCTGTGTCTGTGTGTACGTGTGCATGCCAGTACTGGAGCTTGAACTCAGGGCCTGGATGCTGTCCCTGAGCTTCTTTTGCTCAAGACTAGCACTCTACCACTTGAACCATAGCTTCACTTCCAGATTTTTGGGTAATTTAGTAGAGATAAGAGTCTCACAGTTTTCCTGCCCGAGCTGACTTCCAACCACTATTCTCATATCTCAGCTTTCTGAGTAGCTAGGATTGTGGGCATGAGCCCCTGTACCTGGTTTCATTTCTCTTTATTGTGATGGGGTCTCACTCTATCACCCAGACTGGAATTCTAGGCTCAAGAGGGCCTCCCACATAAGCCTCCCAAGTAACTGGCACTATAGTTGTATGCTGGTGCACCTGGTTTGACAAATGTTTCTTTAATCTTATAAATCCATTACTTATGGAAATGTGCATCATTAAAAATTGTCATTACCAACCACAAACGTGGAGGAAGTGACTTCTCCTGTCTTTCCACCAATCCGATATTTTTAGTTGTATCATTATTTTCATTGTTTGCTTGAGTCATTTCAATTTATGTAATAACCACCATGTTGCTGGCTTCTAACTTTAGCTCTGAATTTAAAGTGTCTAAAGATTTGGATTTATATTTGTACTTGGGAGTTCCTCTAAGCTGATCTCTTTCTCTTAATCCACTCCTTAATAAACTCAATTCTACTATGGGTTCTGTGGTTCTCATTTTCTTATGCCAGAGCCACAGAGTTATTTGGTGCTTACTTTTTCTTCAAAGTACAGCAATGTATTTTCTTGTAATTCTGTATGTCAGCCAGGCATTTCTTCTTCTTTGGGCTTGCCTGAGAGATCTCTGCCATTCTCTAGCAGTTTGGTCAGGAGTGGTTGATCTAAGACTGGCTTATCTATGTGTCTAGTTCTTGCAGGAATCTTAATCCTAGGAGCCTCCACTGGGATAACAAGCATGTCCCTCTTTACACATCTCTCTCCGCTCCTAGCCAGACATGTTCGCAAGTGGTGACTTCAGAATTGTAAAGCAAAATGAGAGAAAGCCCCAGTGTAGAAACTCTTTCCTTCCAAGTCTTTGCATCCATTATATTTATTCACTTTTCCTTTTAAATATTCTTTTAATCATTGTTTGTACTATTTTATTGACTTTTTACAGGCTTGAGATGTGCATTTATATTTACCCTTAAAAGAATAGTTAGGTAGGTATAAGCAGATAACACTTTGTCCCTTCTGAATTTTTGAACATCATTCTACAGAATTTTGACATTTTATGAACCCTTTGGAACATGGATCTCCTTTTATTTCCTTCCCTATGCCTTTAATCTGTACAAGAACACAAGTATTTGTTTATTAGAAGTTTATTAAGCTTATCATAATAAACAATGTCCTTACAATCAGGTTTAAGACTTTATTCCGAGGCAAGCACTCCTTGCCACTAGGCCATATATGACATAATTTAGCAATTATCTGTAAGTGCCAGGGTCCACTTCAATCTGTACCATTATTGTTTTTAGATTTTAGTTTTCTGTATCTGTCTCTAAAAGCATTGTCTCTGATTTCATACTCAGAAATTAAAGAGAATGAATTGCAAGGGAAAAAAAGACTTTATTCCAGGAATTCATTTCTTTTCTACTTTTTTTTCTTTTTAATTTGAGCATACAATTTTAGCTATATTGGATTTTCTTCTCTTATTTCTATAGCTATAATCTTTCCCTACAATTTTCATATGTTATAAATTTAAGTTGAATTTTGTAGGCCATTTTAAGAATTTTATCCATGTTTCTTTGTTTTCTGTACTATTTTGTTTATAATATCTTCTTCCATGTAAAATTTTTACCCCATTTTCTCCAGATTTATATTATTCTTTCTTCTACTTTTCACTGAATCTCTACGTTGATTGTTACAGAAATTTTTCAAGGTTTTATTTATTTCCATTTTTATTTGTTATCTATATTATATCCATAATTTATTTGAGCTGAACGGTAATGTTAATCCTAATCTTCCTATGTTTCTTGGGGAAATTTCTCCTGTGATTCTTTTTTAATAGCTACTGTTTCTGTTATCTCTTTAGTTTCCTTTACAATTATTATTCACACTTGATTGTACAGATGGAAAGTTCAGTCTGGAGTCTCTTGGTAAACTTTTCATTTCATGCTTCAGTCATCAAGTAACCCTTTTTTTTTTTTGCATAAGTTTATCTCCATATTGTATGTAATGGTTTGTATTTTGGGTTTCTTCTTTTTTATTCCTTCCTCTTCATTTTTAGTATTCTCTGTCTTTAAAACTTGGATCTGAATAAGAACACTATCATTTCAATATCACTTCTTCAGCTTTCCCAGCTGCTTCACCAATTCATTATCTTCCATTACCATGTATTTCTTCCCTCTGAGTCAAGAATGCTTTGATCTTTAAAGATTATGGTCCTGGCTTTAAGGGAACTAATCATCAGACTCTAACAAGTATTACAGCATTGTAAGGAAAATGCATAGATGCATGTGACTAAGATAACAGATAACAAATCTTATATACAGCATTTAAAAATACCATTCTGAGGGAGGAGGTGACAAACAGTACAAGAAATGTATCCAATGCCTAACGTATGAAAATGTAGCCTCTCTGTACCTCAGTTTGACAATAAAAATTTAACAAAAATAAATAAATAAATAAATAAATAAATAAAAATACCATTCTTCAGTAAAGTTATTACAGTCATGACATATTCCACAATTACATGCAGGCAAATATATCACCTTCCCCTATTAGTTACAATAATTTTGATATAATAACAGAAAGTCTAACAATTAAAAATTTGCCATGTACCCTACCAAAAGCAAAAACAGAAAATGATGTACCTAGCATTGTATTGGCAACCTAAAATGTCTTCAATTATTCTTACTCATCACCTCATAATCCCAAGGTAGTTGCTTCCCTACAGTCATCAGTATTGTGCCCAGGGCAAAAAGAGAAGGGAGAAGAGCACTAGCCACAATTTTTCTATTTTAATGGGAAAACAGAAGTGTTCCTACCCAGCTTCCCCACTAATATCACCTCCAGCAAATTTCTGCTTTCCACTCATGAGAATTTTTCATTGCTCCAGTATAAGCATGCAAAAGAGAGTTAGGAAGACCTATTGATTCAAACACAACAGTGTTTGTCACACCAAATGCTAAGAACCTCCTTAGAAAAAAAAATTAGAGCTTATCCATCTTCACATGGCCAGAATTTAACAGCTTTCACCTATTTGAAGACATTAAATAAATATTTATTAAGCTCCTTTCTGGCTAACAATATTTATTGCTTCTGGATAAATGATTAAATTAACTCTGAAAAATATTTACCACAGATCTTGGACAGCTAAAATAAGTTTATAACATAGGTCACTAAAATATCATTTTGTTGGAATAACTCAAAATCTTCTCACTTGCTATTTTGAAATACACAATTGATTTCAGCCATTGATTACCCTACTGTGTCATAGAATAAGAGAACTACTTCCTCTTACTGTTAGCCGTCCTGTCACCCTTCCTATCTCTTCTATACCCAACTTACCATCTGATTCCTACTATTCCACTCTGTACTATGAGAAGTCTGTCAACTTCTTTAGTTTCCAAATCTAAATGAGTATGTAATATTAGTCTTTCTGTGACTAGCTAATCACAGCTAAAATAATGTCCTTTAGGCTCATTCATATTGACTCAAATGACATGTCTCTAATCTCTCTTCTTTCTCTTTGTCCCTTTTTCTCTGCCAGTACTGGGTTTTAAACTCAGGTCCTTACTCTCTTCCTTTTCCAGTCAAGGTTGGCTGGTACTCTACTATTTGAGCTATGCTTCCAGTCAGCCTTTTTTTCTTTTTCCTAGTTAATTAGAGATAAGATGTTGTCTCATAGACTTTTCTGCCTAGGCTGATTTTGAATTGTGATTCTCATATCTCAAATTCCTAAGTTAAGATTACAGATGTGAGCCACTGGTTCCCACCTGATTTTATTCTTTTTATTACTGAAGAATAATCAGTTGATTCTATTTGCTGCCACTGTACATAATGCTACAAATATACATAAGAGTGCAGATATTCCTTCAGCATCTTCATCTCCTTTCCTATGAATCAATGTCCAGTAGTGGAATTGCTTGTATTCAGTAGCACAATAGAATTCAACTGTAGTAAACAAAAAATTGGTTATATACTTCAAAATACCTAGAGAAAAAGACTTTGATACTCTCCACACAAACAAAGAAAAAATGTTTGAGGTCATAGATATAAATTACTTTAAATGTATCATTACATAATGTATTCATCTATTAAAATATTACAGTATACCCAATAAGCATATTAAATTATTACTTGGAAATTTAGAAGTATTAAATAGAAATAGAAGTATTAAAAGTTAATAATCGCTACCAGTATTATCAACAAAATTTACATTTCTTTTGTCCAGTCCGGGGACTTGAATTTAGGACCTGGGTGCTGAGATTGTTTTGCTCTAGGCTAGCACTCTATCACTTGAGCCACAGCTCCACTTCCAGTCTTACAGACTTTCCTGCTCAGGCTGGCTTCAAAGCATGATCCTCAGATCTCCTGAGTAGCTAGAATTACAGGCCACAGCACCTGGTGTGAAATCTACATTGTTGTTGTTGTTGTTTGTTATTGTAATACTAGATTTTGAACTCAAGGCCTTGTACTTAATAGGCATATCCCCAGACATTCTTGCTTTGGGATAATTTTTTAGAGGTCTCCTGTGTCTGTCTGCCCAAGGCCAGTTTGGACTATGATCTGCCTACCTGTCACCACATAACTTGGACTCCTGAGTAGATGGGGTTACAGGCATCAGCCACCGTACTCAACAAAACCTACCTTCTTATATATGTCTCAGTGCAAGGCACAGATTCTGGGAAATCGTGAAAGGCCTCCATCCATCGAAGGTTGCTCTTCCTATGCCTCAATGAATGGACAACATAAGATCACAGAATTGCAGAGCTGAGCAGAATCATCTAGCCCAATCCACATATTTTACAGGGGGAGAGGTGAACACCAAAGAGAATAGATACAATCCCCATTGCTCTCAAATCTCCTAGATCCGTTCCTATGTTTCAGTCTTCTCTAAAATATCCTTTCACCTTTCCATTCCCTAAAATAGCCTTTTGGGGTTTTCCCTTCAGGTAGATTTTTTTTTCCAAAAAGAAAAATACTTGATAGAGTATAAGTTGTTATAGATAACAATTGTAAGGGAATTGTAAATATTTACCATTATCATTTGAAAATAATGAGAACCTCCAGTGTTCCACAGCCTTCATTTTCCCAAATGCTTTATTTCGAAAAGCATTATCTCCGTTTGCTATCTTAGAAAATATAAAATCTACTTGCTAGAAGGGTATAGAAGACAACATATATCAAATCTGTCTCTAGGAAACCTAGGAAGACAAAAACTGTAACAAGTTACACCCAGCACCCCTGAAGAGCCCGGTTGGTTGTTTATTTGCTTTTATTGATTGCCCTCTTCCTTGGAAAAAATGTAATTACTCAGGGTTTTGAGATATTCTCACCTGGATATTAGTTTTGTATATACTCGTTTATGAAATGATCAAATGATTCTACAAAATATAACTAGACCTTAATATAAGTTTTCTGAAGGCTAGAAAACTAGAACCCCATGAACAAAACATTCTATTTTTGATCCTATTCTTTCCTGATGAAAATAATAGCTTTTATTTTACTTTTCAGATAAGGAGTCTTACAGGTTCTTCTGTACTGCAGTGCCTATCAACTAATATGCAATATTGTGCATCCCTGATTACAGGCAAAGTTATGCTAGTTGAAAACCTATGTGAAAAGGTATTTCTTTCTTAACCAGAAAAGTACTAGGGATAATTAACTTTGGGGAGCACTATGGTTGTAGGCAAGTAATATACCTCAGTGTTACACTATTGATACAATAGAAAGCAAGTTTCTCAGAAGTTGAAAGTTACAGATGGGTCCTAAAATAGTTCTTTCCTTGTGTATACTGGTAATTTCCATGTAAGTGCAGGTAAAACACAGGCTTGCTCTCACAATGACAGATGAGTTCCTCTCATGTATTTCAGCTATGGAACACATGTTGGTGCCCTGAGTTTCAGATCCTGCTCAATGAGGCTTTTCTTTGTTACAGTCATCAGCTCTGTCTCTAACTACAAGTGATTAAGGATAGAGAAAAGAATCAAGACATTTTGCATTTTAGTCATTTTGCATTTTGGTTCAACGTAGGAGGTAATTATTACAATGCACTATTCATTCCAGTAGGAAAGGAATTTCTTTTTTTTGTTTTGGTTTTCTTGTTTATTTGTTTGTTTGGGCAGTCATGGGGCTTGAACTCATGGCCAGGGAGCTGTCCCTGAACTCAGAGTGCTCTATCATTCGGAGCCACAGCTCTACTTCCAGCTTTCTGGTGATTAACTGGAGATAAGAGTCTCAGGGACTTTCCTGCCAGGGGTGGTTTTAAACCATGATTCTCAGATCTCAGCCTCCAGAGTAGCTAGAATTACAGGTGTGAGCTACTGGTGCCTGGCTAGAAAAGGATTTCATTTCCTCTCAACTGGTACCATGCAGGCTTCAGTGTTCACAGATGTGCTAGTGATTCTCTTAAATTTATAACCATTCTAGGCTTCCATATATCCTTTATAAAGTTAATGTAGGAGTGGTAATAGGTTTATAAGAATTCTAATTTATGTCACGCTGTTTTGTTGAAGAGAAAGTTAGCTTCTATTTATAGCTTTAATAAACACTGCATGCTTCTTAATTGTCTAATCCATGGGGTAATAGGATATATAAACTTAAAGTTACCTTTGCCTAGGAACCTCAAAATGTATCTTCTGGAAGTACATATTTTAAATTTTTTCTAAAGAAAAATAGCTTTTAGATTTAAATATTAAGGAAACATTACTGTTCTAATCATCTTTTTATTTTTATGCTTCAGTTTGAAATTTTACTTTATCCATAGACTAGCTGTAATGACTAATGGGAGGTACTGCTGTAATTTTTACAAGCTGGTGACTGTATTGTTTTATTAAAGTAATAGATATCTTTTATTTTTTAATAAAAATTTCAAATCCATGCAGAAAAATCATAGAAAGTTTTGTTGTAGATAGCCTAAACTGCATTTATCAGGAAGAAATGAACAGCTGCAATGCCATGTAAGCATCACTCCACACAAAGTTAAATGTCTAACACAGAAAGATCGGAGAAATAGTACATACATAAAGCTTAGTTTTAGGAAAAAATGGAGTCTTTCCAGTGATATTTTAATGTTTAGACTGAAGTGTTTTATATTCGTGTATGAAAATAGAAAGATGATAGCCATTAAAGTATTTTTAGAGCAAGGATAGGAAAGATTAACAAATGGGGTGAATTTGATCAAAGGACAATACATACATGTTTGGGCACAGCACAACCAAGCCCCTATATACGGTCGATACACCAATAAAGATTTTTTGTTTCTGTTTTTGTGTATGCTGGTCATGGAGCTTGAGCTCAGGACCTGGACACTGTCACTGAGCTTTTGTGCTCACAACTAGTGCTCTACCACTTGAGCCACAACTCCACTTCCAATTTTTGGTAGTTAACTGAAGATAAGAATCTCACGGACTTTCCTCCCCTGGCTGGCTCTGAATCACAATTCTCAGGTCTCAGCATCCTGAGCTACTTGGATGACAGGCATGAGTCCCCAGTGCCCAGCTCAATAAAGTATTTGTTGTTTATTTTATTGTAAAGGTTATGTACAAAGGGTTACAGTTACATAAGTAAGGTGAGGAGCACATTTCATGTCTAATATTGTTATCCCCACCCTCATTTTTCTCCCACTTCCCTCCCCACTGACTCTCCCCTCTCCCAAATTGTAAAGTTCGTTTCCAACATTGTGTCTTGTGAGTATCACTGCTGCATTGGTTCACTCTTTGTCCTTTGTTTGACCATTTTGTGACCCCTTTCCCTTCCCCAAATCAGATAAACATATACAAGACACAGGGTACCAAAATTGAAAACAGTGATAACAGAGGATAAAACAAAGGAAAAAAGAAAGAAAAAAGAAATAGCTTCACACAGTACATGAAAAAAAAACCTCCCTTGTTTCCACATATTGGTCAGTAGAAGCTTTTTAATGTCATAGTTCCTTCTTGAATATGACTAAAGAAAATATTGAATTAAAAGCTACAAGAATTCTTAACATTTAATTAGATGCTTCTTAAATATAAAGCATATTTTCTTTTCTCCAGGGGCTTTCAAAGTTATAACCATTGAAAACACTGAGTAAATTGGATTCTAATTAATTATATATTAATAATATATGGATTTGACACTCCTTACTTTCTCATCAGTTTTTCTATTCTGGAACTATTGGTGATGAGGTCACTGTGTGTCTGTGTGTGTACGCATGTGCATGCACACGCGCACACAGTATGGAGGAGGCTGTGAAGCTGTGAAGATCACAGAGTTTCTGCACTACTCAGGACTTTGCTTCAGAATGTCTCTCTATTGATTTTATCTTTGACATAAAATAAAACTTGAGTCACACTTCCCTTCCTTCAGAACTGTGTTGAAATTGCTTCCCTGGCTTCTGACATTGTGTAGACACTAGAAATCAACCTTCATTCCCCGTGTGTGTGTGTGTGTGTGTGTGTGTGTGTGTGTGTGTGTGTGTGACTCTTTTCCTTAAATGTTCATATAATTGAGTTTGTCTTTATTCTTGGGTATTCAGGAAGCAGCACTAAAAATATCTCTTGGTATTCATAGTTCTATATAAAATTTTCCTAGAACATAATATAACCTTCAATTTAGAGATGTAAATCAAGCCTTCATTTTTGGTACTTTTATTGATTCATTTTTTTCTGTTCTCCTTTCTCAGAAGCATGTCTTCTCACTCTCATACATTTCATCATTATAAAAATTTGTATTGTTTGTATGTGTTTTGTTAGATTTGTTTCCCCCAACCGGGCACCAATGCTTCTGACTCTGTTTTCAATCAAGCATATTCTATTCATGTTGCTTCTAGAGTATATTTTCATCCTGCATTTTTTTCATTCCCATTTTCCTTGATCTTTGTTAGCTCTAGTTCCATCTGCTTTTATTGTAGGCTGCCTTGTTGAATTCTCCTGTTTCTTCTCTGAATTTTGTTTTTAGGACACTTATTTCTAGTTCTATGCACTTTTTGTAGGGCTTTTGCTTGTTTCCCTTTCTGGATTGGAAAAATGGTATCCTTGTGCATAGATTAATATACTGGTGGACTTCAAAATTGAATGAGGTAGCAACTTGCTATAAACTCTAGGGATAAAGCTAGAAACATTTTTTGGGGGAGCATTATTTAGTGTAACACAATAGTACATTGATAGATGCTTCAAAATCTTTATGCTTAAAAGTTATTACTTCGGCTGGGAATATGGCCTAGTGGCAAGAATGCTTGCCTCATATACATGAAGCCCTGGGTTCAATTCCCCAGCACCACATACACAGAAAGCAGCCAGAAGTGGTGCTGTGGCTCAGTGGCAGAGTGCTAGCCTTCAGCAAAAAGAAGACAGGGACAGTGCTCAGGCCCTGAGTCCAAGGCCCCGGACTGGTAAAAAAAAAAAAAGAAAGAAAAAAGGTTATTATTTTCCTAATGTTTAAGAGAATACAGCCAAATAAAACAAAAGGAAGTAGCAAGAAGTTGTCTTGAAAAGTAAACAGTTGGTTCATTGATCTTACTGTTGTTCAGACACTGGTAATTTATTTGGAAGGTTCTTCTGAGTCTACTACATAAAATAATCAACATTACCTTAAATATTTCTTGGAGTTATTCATGATTAATATATAAGGGAAAGGTTTCTCACTTTTGAAATACTAAGTATATGAAATCACAAGCAATCTTTTTTTTGTTATCACTCATCTATTACCAGCAGTTACCTAAGAGGACTTTCTGTAATGTTCTGAGCCATAATGGCATATGGCAAAAGGTTTAAAAGTTCAACACAACACATTTTTAAAGAGAAAGACTTGTTCTGCTTACTATATCTGGTATGCATATGAAGTTTTTATTAGCTTATAAAATATTTTGTAAACACAAACTACAAAATCTCACCCTCTCAACTACAGGAGCTTGGTAAAGGCCATTCCCCCTCAAGCTTCTTACAGGTATAATTCTTAGGAAAATAAGATCACAGAGCAATAATATTGAAAGAATTTTAGACATCTTATGTAACAACAGACATCAAGTTTTACTAAAAGAGTGAAAATTGTTTTACACAGTGTTATTTGTAATGTTTTCTAGTATTCCCTTTCTGACTTTGTTCTTTCATCCTAGAAAATACTTTTATAATGTATACTGCAGTTTAATACTCTCTAAGCTTCTATATTGTATATCACAGCAACAAATTATTGTTCTTGGTGGAATTTTGAATATGCAGACAAGTTACAATGCCTATTAACAGATGTTCTTCATTTTCACTCGAATACCAATAACAATCTGGCAATTTGGATTCAAGAAGCGTTTATAAAGAGAAATGAATGAACACTATTGAAACAGTTCATAAATACATATATTATCAATAGATCCAATGAACTTAGATACCATTTAAAATAAAACACAAAAATATTCAAGACAAATCACAAAATAAGCAAAATAGTATTATGCAACAATACAGGAACTTCCCTAGGAAAAAAAAAAGGGACTTCGAAGAGTTATTGTCATCACATAGCTACGCAAATATCAGCCAAAATGATCACTCAAGGAAGAGCAGTCCAGTATTTTGTGCATGCCTGTAATCTCAGCTACTCAGAAGACAGAGACTTGAGAAATATGGTTTGGACCAACCTGGGCATAACTAAGAAATTATATCTCAGAAACAAGGTAAACTTGAGGCATGGCTCAAGGGATACAGAAGTTGTTAAGGCCCTGGGCTCAATCTCTAGGACGGTGGAGGGAGAAAGACAGAGAGAGAGAAAGAGGGAGAGGGAGAGGGAGAGAGAGAGAAAGATCGAGAGAGAGAGAAGAGAGAGAGCAGTCTAAAGTAAAAAAAAAGCTTAGAACTTGAAATTAAATCACTATTTCACTTTGAGCAGCCACTTGAAGAAACAGTTTATTAATGCCCTTCATTAATTTTCATTTGAAGCCTCTCTGTCAGGTCTTTGACGGTTGAGAGTTTTCTGACATAGAGTCAGACATCTATAAAAAATGAAACTTATTTCAAATTTTAAATAAAAGAGTTTAGAAATCTATAATGATAGTTTCATCATATTTCTCCTTTACTCTGAGAGGTTGTAATTTAGGATCACATTAAAATAAAAACTCTTTAGAAGCCTTCTTTATTGTTCTGTACTGGATACAGTTAGTTCTGGGTTCTCAGGAAATAAATGATGATAAAACAGCTCCTGTTACCCAAATCACACATAATTTCAAAATCTTGGCTAAAAATGAAAGCTCCCTAGGAGAACGGAGAGCCTAAGGGGAAGGGAGGGAGAGGGGAGAGGAAAGAAGGAGATTGCTCAGTGAGTCAACTAGATCTTTTTTATTCCTCTTGTAGAAGTTACTGCAAGTTTCAGATCTGACATTCAACTGACATTCATCTGAAATTGGTATTCTTGGATTCTTCTAATGACTCACTTAGAAAATATCAAATACAGATATTTCTGTCAATAATAGTGACTTGTCTTTTTCTCTTTAAGACATTTTCATTTTCACATAATTGTTGATGGGTACTTTCTTTGAGTTTGCCAAGGCAACATAACTTGTCCATTAGAGCATACACAGACTACACTTTGTTTTCTTTCACAACTTTAAAATTCACAGTGATAGGCACTTTCTTTTAACTTCTAGTTAGGTGCCAAAAACCCCTAATATTATGATGATGTTATTTTACATTTGCATAGAATCTGTTTTTCTCCCTTGACTCTCATAACAACTCTGTAAGCAGGAGAGAATGTTGACAACCATTATTTCACAGATAAAAGGATGAGTGAACTATTCTAAGTCACATAGCTAAATTCTGCAGGGATTCATTCTCTTCTAACACGGACCTTCTCCTTTCTCCTGGTACTGGGAACATGAGGCACTGCATTCCATACCTTTCCATGGAGTCTGGGGTTTTCAATAGAGTTTCCCATTCATTCTTATTTCCTCCACTTTGTGGTTATTGTTGTTGTTTTCTTTTGTCACTTGGATTATTGGCAGATGCTGAGAAATAACCTTGGTCTTCATAAAAGTAATTTTAAGGATGGGCTCAAAAGCTAAAAAATATCTGCAGGGACTGAGAGTCATCTATACAGCCATGACTGCCATTGCTTAATATTCCCCCACCTGGCTAAAATTTAGGCTCCACCAATCAATATTTATCTTTACAATATCTTAGAAGTAGCGTTTGCAAGTGATAGACCTGGAGAACTAGGAAGCAAACACAGCAGACTAGAAGCCTGTGAAGCTGTACAGGCACTCCCACAATGGAGTGTGGTTATGGCAGACATGATACATGATGTGGTAGAGATTTCCAGCTCAGGAAGCAAATCAGAGATAACTCAATGCAAGCAATTTGCATTTTGTAAACATGTTCTTTACTATTTGGAAAACTATTTAGAAACTAATTTAGATCTTTAAGAAAAAAATGGAAGTAGGCTAGGGAACTTAATTGTTTATTTGTTTAGTGCCACTCCTGGAGCTTGAATTCGGGGCCTGGGCACTGTCCCTGAGCTTCTTTTTTTTTTTTTTTTTTTTTTTTTTTTTTTACTCAAGGTAGCATTCTTCCACTTGAGCCACAGCACCACTTCTGGCTTTTTCTGTGTATGTGGTACTGATGAATCGAATCCAGGGCCTCAAGCATGCCACCACTAAACCAGTTTCCCAGCCCAAGGGAAACAAATTTAAAAAAAATTATAAGTCATGTAGAAAGTATATTTTCATAATCAAACAACTGTTTTCAATGTGTAACTACATTGTTAACAAATAATTTTGTCTTGAAATACAAGTTGGGTGATTTTCAAAGGAAATTAGATATCCATGCCTTATCTTTAAACACTCAGCAGCTTCATTTTATCTTTATAGAATTCCCCTCTCCTCACATAATGTGCTTTGTTAAATACTATTTAAGGTTAAGAGGTATTTGTACTAGAATTTTAAAGAAATGTACATAAGTAATCACTTACTTTGTACATAGTTTCAAAACACTTTTAAAATTCTTCTCAGTTCCAAATTTGATGGAATAGTTAGATTACCTCAATACTTTAAGATGTAAGCTGTGATGAATACTGGAATTGGTCTTGAACTACAGACAGACATACATATGTAAATATGTATGCACAAATCAATTAATACAAAAGTATCAAAAACAAGAAAGCAACTGAATAATTACATATCCTGTGAGAATCTAGATAGATAAAAGGTATTTATTTGTCTCAATTGTTGTTTTGGTGTAAAGATGATAAAGTTGAGGCACGGGGGAAATAATTTAATCCAGGATGTCAAGAAAAGCAATAATTTAGCAGTGTTATTTCTGACCTCTGAACTCAACCTTTACATAGCCCTTCCCATTTTCTCATCTCCAAAAAGAGTTTAAGTGGGTGACTTTTAAGATAACATTTACTTATGAAATTATATTATCCTATGGATAAATATAACACAGTGAGTTATCGACATAGTTATGTATCGAGGCATTGTTTGCCCAAGTTCTTTCCAAGTTCCATAAGCATCCAAATGAGGTAGAAATGGACAGATTTAAGATTTTTTTCAATAACAGAAAAAAATAAGAAGGCAAGAAATCAGGTGATTCATGGAAAATAATAAGAACTAGTATTAGAATATAATTCTTCATCTTTACTCTTGGCTACATTCTCCCTTTCTATGCATTATGCTTATCACAGATATACTGAATTAAGGTCAAAGCATGAACTATCTTTGAAGATTTTCAAAGAAATTTATCATTTTGCTGTTAATTTAATAAGAAAATATTTTAAGTGAAGTAAATAAAAGACTGCCAGTAACTACATAGGACCTTATAAAGGCATACCATAATAGCATTTCAGAGAAGTCATGTTATTTCAACTTCAGTATTAGATATTTGGAATATGCTATTTAACCCACTGACTAACTTGAAGAATTCGAAATTTGAAATATATATATTATATATATACAAATATATGTGTGTGTGTGTTGAGATAGCTAGGAACTTAGCTTGTATGAAGAAAATAGAGTGATTCTTGTGTTAAAGATCCAAAAAGCTGAGTACAATGGCAAACACCTATAATTCCAGCACTTGGGCAATTCCAGCATGAGTTTAAGGCCACCCTGAGCTATAAATCTGGATTTTCTTTTTTTCTTAGAAAACAAAAAGAAAGGCAGCAATGAAGGAAGGGAGAGAAGGAGGGAGGGAGAGAGGGAGAGAAAAGAAATCCAAGGAACAGGCATGAATCACTCATCACTCTGTACTAAGAATTCTACTAAAGTATCCAGATTATAAAGTCATAAATTGAGAAGCACAGCTATGAGATCATTTTCAGTCCTTTTCACCTGCCACAAAACATTCCAAGCATGTATTCATTCTTATCTCTGTGTAACAATGGTATTTTAATTCCAGTGCTTTCTAATAATAAAATTGCTTTTAAACCACAGAATTCTATTATTCCGAGTTGTAATAAAACAACATGGTTTGCATGAATGGGTCTCAAGAATATAGAACTTGTTAAGCACTTTTCTGGTAAAATAAAAAATGTGCTTATGTACTTTCCATGAAACTTTTACTTTCCACACTGAATTTATTGTGATCTCATATATAGAGGAGGTCTGCAGAGAATACATGATTTTCCCATAAACACACAACCAGAAAATAATTGCCTGCCATGATTTAGATCCCCTCTCTGTGGCCATAGAACTGGCATTCTCATACACTGTACTACATGACTTATATTTATTGTTGTATGAACAACAGTATGATCTAGATCCAAGTAATTATGGCCTAGATTATAGTAGTAAGGAAAACGTGCCTACTTTACACCATTGCTCATTTCAACATCTACTAAAATCACATTTGATGGACTGATTTATAAAATCGTTTATTTTGCAAAATTTAAGAGAAAGCAAAGGGGATATGTCTGATTTGTGGAGTCTCTGCTATAGTCCATGAGAGTATATCATGAATAAGGCAAAAATGTTTACAGAGTCCCTTGTTTATGTGTGGCTCACATGCTGCCAGGCATTAAGCATCGATAGGTGCTTTGATGTTTTATCAATAGCAATAATTTCACACATTAAATCCAAAGGCAATAAGTAGAAAAATATTGAGATTGTATAACTGTCATGCTTACAGCTTCTAGCTTCACTTTTCTACATAAAAGAAACCCATGAAGCCCAGCATAGGTTCTAGGGATTCAGGAGGCTAAGATCTGAAGATCTGGTCGAAGCCAGCCCAGGCAGGAAAGTCTATGAGAGTCTTATCTCTGATGAACCCATGCCCCAAAAAGCCAGAAGTGGAGCTGTGGCTCAAGTGGTAAAGTGCTAGCCTTGAGCACAAAAGCTCAGGGACTATGCTTAGGCCCTGTGTTCAAGCCCTAGGACCAGCACACAGACATGGGAAACAGACAGACAGATACACACACACACACACACACACACACACACACACACACACAGTCCATGAATAAAATCTGTGAGGCATGTAAATCTAACAAAGAGTGACCACTTTTATTTTTTATGTGTTTCAAGATCAATTAGCTCATCTGAGTGCTGGGAACTCACTAACATGTGAGCTTTTCATCTGTGTATAACAACAAAGGCTCTGGTACTACTGAATCACATTTTAGCACACAACGGAATTTATATTATTGAGAACTTACTGGCTTTTGAAATCTCTTTGAACTAAAGCACCTTTACTTCTGCCTGGATTACTTTAAGGTATTTTTATCTGTGCACAAAGACAATAGCTGTGCTTTTCCCTCCAAGAGCTTTTGCAAGCCTGTTGTGTTGTTGTTGTTGTTTTTTCGTGTTTTTTTTTTTTTTTTATCATGGGCTTGAACTCAGGGTCTGGGCTCTGTCCCTGGGCTGTTTTGCATTCTACCACTTTGAGCCATAGCTCCACTTTCAGTTTTCTGGCGATAAGAGTCTCATGGACTTTCCTTCCCGGGCTTGCTTTGAACCATGATACTCAGATCTCAGTCTCTTAAGTAGCTAGGATTAGAGGTGTGAGCCACCAGTGCCCGACTTTACAGTTTTTTTGTTTGGTTTGGTTTTTTTGCTGGTCCTGGGGCTTGAACTCAGGGCCTCAGCACTGTCCCTGGCTTCTTTATGCTCAAGGCTATCACTCTGTCACTTGAACCACAGCGCTACTTCTGGGTTTTTCTATATATGTGGTGCTGAGGAATCAAACCCAGGGCTTCATGTATGCGAGACGAGCACTTTACCACTAGGCCATATTCCTAGCCCCTTTACAGTTTCTTTTCAAAGAAATACTTTAACAAAAGTAAGTAGAAAAAATATTGGGCTGATTTTAATTTAGCAATCCTCTGTTTCAAAGAGACTCTTCAAGTCCACTTGACTTGAAAGAGATTTTTGCAGTCAAGTTCTATTTGCCTGTAGCTTTGTCTCTGAGGAGTTTGCAGCATTTTAGGTGAAAGTGTGCTGTGGTTTTTAAGAGCATCAGAACTTAGATCTTCACCACATCTCCAAATAGGCAAACTTCACATCACTATGGCACACAGCACCCTTACATAATGTGAATCCTATGGTTCTTTCTTCCCTATCCATAGAGTTAGTTAGCTAGCTCATTAGTTTCAGACAAGATCTCTCAATGACCTCAAACTCATGACCCTCTTGCCTTAGAGTCCTGAGGGCTGAGATTAGAGCCATGTGGCACCACAACTAGAGCAGTGGAGCATTTTGAGGGATTGTCCAAATCAGATGATCATAATTCATTAACATGAATATCATTAGTCATTCCTTGGTAAGAAAATATACTAGGAATTCCTAATTGTACCTACATATAATATATGTACATATATACATATGTTTAGTGCTAATAGATATAGCTCATTTTCACTTTGTACACAGTATGCCTCATATGTGCCAGGCATATTTTAACCATGTATAGCAACACATTTAATCCTGGCAATAGTCTTGTGAGGTGGACACAACTATTATCTCACTATTGACAGGTTAATTGACTTGCCCAAGATCATAAGCAGCGAATCTAGGATTCAAACACTAGGAGTCTGAACTTAAAATGTGAATAAAAGTTATTATATATCTGATGAACTGATCATATTTCTTGCAATAGTTCTATGATAACTGCTGGTCTATCAAGTTTTCTACTGTTCTTTAGTACCCTTAGTGTCCCAGAGTTCCCTTTCAACTACTCACCTTCCACTAACATGTTTTGATAGTTCAGTCCCTCCAGCGCTGTCTCCCAAGGTCCATTTTTGACTATTAACCCACAATCCATCCGCATCATATTCTCCTACTCAGACCCAAAAACTGACTCTCTAGTCGCTGTAAAATAAGGTTCAAACTCTTTTGTATAATATTAAATACTGGATAGCGTCTGACCCTCCAACTTACCAGATTAGTCTTGCTTCTACCATTTGCTTCACATGAGCTACATTCTAATAAGCAGTCTATTTGTGGTTCCCTGCTAACATCTTGATCAAGTTAACATTATCTCCTGGCAATGCCATTCCTCTTGGTATTCTTCCTGACTGAAATATCTCCACCCACATCTGCATTAGGAAATCTTAGAAAGCCCAGTTCAGATACCACCTACTTGAATTGAGCCTGCCAGTTAGAAGCATTCTCTCCATTCTCCAAATACTGAAAACTTCTTGTTCCTTCCCATGTGATACTTACCTGCGCTGAGTTATCTGTACATACTACCTTTCCTGGACTGTCACCTTGCTGATTGTATTGGTAATTCTCTTAATCATAGCTATATAGGTGTATAAAGCATATACCCTGCACATAGAGTTAAGTATAGATTAGACATTTTCCAAAAAAGTGAAACTATGACTTAGAAAAAAAAGAAAAATCCTCAGACTGTCAAAAAACATAGGTATAATATTAATCATGCTTACTGTGGCAAACATAACATGGAGAGGTTGGCTTAGAGGGAGCAAAGCTGACCTAAAGGGTTTAGAATGATTTTACATTGTATTCACACGTTTGATTTAAGTTTAAGATATGCTGAGTCTTTGTTACTAATATAAACAGTGGTATTTTAAAGTAGAAATTCCAGGAGAAAGTAAAGAATATGAGGTAAATATCACTTTTTTTTAGTATGAATCAATAAACCTCAACTGAAAATAGTTTTTGACATGTCATTCCTAAATTCCTTTCTGGAAGCCTTGAAAAGAGACACAGTATTGTAAGAAAAAATGAAAAATATCTTAAAAGATAGATGATCAATTTACCTCTCCCAGTATTCATAATCCAATCTTCTGATCAAATTAGGTCATGGACTCAAGCCACACCCACTTAGTATGTCACAGAAATGCTTTCCTATTGAGCTTTAATGTTATTCTGTCAGCTTTTTATTTTTTATCAAAATTTGCTTTAAAAATTCCAGAGCTGAAATGGACACCTAACTTCTTT
Organism: Perognathus longimembris pacificus; assembly: GCF_023159225.1. Classification (NCBI taxonomy): domain Eukaryota; kingdom Metazoa; phylum Chordata; class Mammalia; order Rodentia; family Heteromyidae; genus Perognathus; species Perognathus longimembris. The sequence continues at coordinate 43,085,271 of NC_063162.1, forward strand.
TACAAAGAAACTATCTATTCAATTTCTCATATTCCTATTTAATCTCCAACATTAGAATTTCCTTTAAATTTTGCTCTTGCCTTCCTTGCCCAAAAACTAGAACTAAATAATTTCTCAAGCTTTTTTTTTTTTTTTTTTTTTTTTTTTACCAGTCCTGGGTCTGGAACTCAGGGCCTGAACACTGCCCCTGGCTTCTTCTTGCTCAAGGCTAGCACCCTGCCAACTTGAGCCACAGCGCCACTTCTGGCCGTTTTCTATATATGTGGTGCTGAGGAATTGAACCTAGGGCTTCATGTATATGAGGCAAGCACTCTTGCCACTAGGCCATATTCCCAGCCCTCAAGCTTTTCCTTATTTTGGTGAAAAAGAAAGCTCAAAAGAAACTTTCATAGAGAATTAGAGCAATTATGTTAACAGGGCAACTACATTTGCTCCTTCCTCCTCTTTTAGTTATGACTTTCTATTTTATTAACCTTGTTAAATATATTCTGCACTGTAAATTGCTTTGTATAATTGGGGGTTATTATTTTGAAGAACATACTATTTGGAGAATAAGTATTGAGGATGCAACTTGTTCTTTCTTTCATTCAGCAAGTATTTATTTCAACAATCACAGCACTGGTAATTCTAGCTATAGAAAACAGATATTAAATGGGATAGAAGTGAAATGTGCAGAATACAGAATAACGATTGTATTAGAGAAAAATAGTGGATAACAAAAAGGAAGGAAGGGTTACAATTTAGATGGCATCTGATGAAAGGCCAAAAGGGAGGAAGCCATTCAGCCATCTAAGGGAAGAAATCCAAGGTAAGGGATCAAATCAAGTGCAAAAGATTGGAAGGCTTGAGTGTTCAAGAACCAGCTGTGACTTGGTGGATGGGGTAGAATTAGGGTGGAAGAGCTAAGGTTGATTGGGCGAAGGAGCTTGGAAGTTATAATAAAGACTGAATTTGATTCATTAAGCAAGTAGACAGATGTTTTCACACTTCAACTGATAGAAGCCACATGTGTGCAATACCAGTACTCAAGGAGAGTCAGGGTGATTTTTGAATGAAGGCTACCCTGGACTATATAACAAGATCTGGTGCCAAAAATTAAAACAAGGGAAGCTTTGTGACAACTAGTAGTCATTTAGCAATTTTTAAATAATATTTATGCATTTCAAATGATATTCGTGACATTTGTCACTGAATATTAGAAAAACTAGTGCTTTCAGGATATGTTTGCCATTCTAAAGCAGAGATGTCTGGGGGCCAGATTCTGCTTGAAGGATTACCCTGCCACAGAGAAGATATAAAGAGTTCAAGTTGTGCTTTCAGGCTCTGTGAGGTCACAAGGAACGAGAGAAAGCTTAGAGAACTTCACCACATGAAAGGTTACTGAAATGCTGCCAGGAAATTCAAAATAAGACAGAAATCAGGAAGCCACACTGTAGGTTCAGGCTCTATTATATTCAAGGAACTGGACACACATTGAGAAATTCATATAAGGTGACTTTACACAGGGTCTACAAAAGAAAAGATAAATTAGTAATAAACAAGTATTGTTGGCCAGAAAAAGACATATGGCTGTTTAGTTTTATGGTTTCCTATTTCTTCAATTACTCCTTCACACAGCAAAACTATATTTAGTACTTACTACATTAGCACTGGGTCAACATTGATAATATAAAGAAAAGTTATGTAAGAAATACGGAAACATCTCAGAACCTCAAGTAAATGTCTTTCAAATGGAAGAGATAAGTATGAGCTACCAACATCTACTTCCTTTATCTTTAGGTAAGGAAAATCATATCAGATGGTCAGGTAGAGGAGTGATGGTTATCGGCATTGCAGATAGAAGAATGTGTAGAAGAGATGTGAATGAAACATGAGTGGATGCAGGAAGATGAACTAGAAAGCTGTGAAAAATGACGAACACTTGAACTGAGACACTATCAGTGGGAGAAGAGCTAAGAAGAAAGTTACAGTCCATTTTTAGAACAGAGTACTGACAGGACATTATGACTAAACAGGTGTGGGTAGTGTGAGAGAAGGAGGAAGCAAAAATATCTCCAAGTTTGCTAACTTGAACAACTTACATGGATGGTACTTACAGTGGCCAAGTTCAGTTTGGGATAGCTTAAAGATTTTGGTAAACTACACTTAGTTAATTTGTTGATGTTATGTGAAGGCAGGTAGGAAGAAGACTGATAGACTAAAAAGATCAAATAATGGAACCCTGAAAATATCCGTGCTTAAATGGTGGATAGAGGAAAATTGCTCTGAGAAGAGATTGAAATAAATAGGAAAACTTTCGGGAAAGCTCTAGAAAAAAATTGTTTTGTTTCATCATGTTGTTCACAGTGTCTACTGAAAGTAGGAAAGCTAAGCATATTTATTTGGCTTTAAATATATTTTTGCATGGAATGTTTCAAAACAACTTTTTTTAAAAAAGTGTTTCAGTTATAAAGATTATCTGAGATCATATTAGATAACTACTCTGAATACTATGCCGATTAGCTATCCTAAAAGAAAAAACATCCTCAAACATGCAACCAACAATTAGACAATCCCAGGCTACTGTATGAACTCTGAATAGTACAACTTTTTTATGAGAATGGATTAATAAACATTTTGACATTATGGAAATTTAAGTCCAATACCTTGAAAATCATGTTAGTCTATATAGAACCACAGGTGTGCTTCTGGTATCAGATCATTTACCAATTACTTAACAGCCAAACTTGTTTACAGACTTTTCATTACTTCCTAAGGCGACAGAAACTTGGAAAACCTTAATTGTAAAAACAAAAGAAAAATCATTAACTAGGTCATTTGTAGATCGGCATTTTTAATGAGATATTTTAAACTGCATCTCTTGATTCTCTAATATTTAAAGTCTTACATAAAATTAAAATAGCAACATGTATTTACATACTCTGCAATGACATAATAACAAAGATTACTAAAAAGGAACAAAATATATAAGTCCTCGTAACCCATTGCATGAAGTTTTAAGAAGATGCATAATAGATCCTCATTGTGTAGATATAATCAAGCATTGGAAATTAAGTGTGGAAAATGTTGGGTAGAAAGGACTGAGACTGTTGTATCAGCAGTTATGTTCTCATTTATTTTTTACAAGTTTCCACCTGTCACTAGCTCTATAATAACACATGAACAAATGACTCACTCTGAGGGTATTATGAAACCATAAGCTATACTCTTACCATACTTAACACTATAACTAAAATTACAACTTTGCAAATTGCAACTAGAGGAAAATTACAGGTTATACCAAGTATAGCAGATGTATGGAAGAAGGTAGCAGCTGTTAGGAATCCTGAATATTATACCTTATGAAATTATATTTCCAGTTAACATCCATGCTTAAACAGGTTATTCATTCAAAGAATGTGTGCTTGAGATGAACATTTCTCTGTGTGGAAGACAAGAACCTTGCACTAGAAAATCCTATTCCCCCGAGTGTTTGTGCATGTTCAGAACTCCAAATGAATTATATGGTGTCAATCTAGGTGTATAATAATTTAGAAAAGGCAAAAAAGTATTTCTGTTTTCACCAAGAGGTGATGTGTAGTCATTTCTAGGGCATTTTAATGCATATTTGTTGTTTTAAAACTTTTATTAGATTAAAAAAGGAGAAAAAGCATCTAGGTATAGAAATGACAACTTGTAAGAGATCCGAAAATTTAAAAGGCCAGATATATCAGTAGCGATGTAAGCAGTTGAAGAAGTCAAGGATGAAGAATCTGCCTCAAATAATAGTCCTGGAAAGTGGAAACATTCAAACAATAGTCACTTCACTACTTCAGTAACCAACACTTCCGTGTTTAAAAAATTATTACTGAGAGCTCTGAGATATATCAGTTCATGCAGATTCATCTGGGCACCTAAATTCTCAATATAAATATCCATCTCCTTGAGCCTTTAAGACAGCCACCACACCATCCTCCTCGAAAGCATATTATCTGCCCTATGCAGGATGTTGCCAGGGTCTCAAAATTGCCACTCTGTCCTCCATGTGCTGCTGGTCAAGCATAAGGTTGAACACTTGGTGCCTCATCATCAATTTTTTTAAGTAGTGTAATGAGTTCAGCAACCATCCTACCAGTGATTATAAAAGCAGCAGTATTCAGCCCCACCTTATGCCAAAAATGTGCATGTTCAATGAAGAGAAACATGCTCTGAAGGTGCCCTTTTGTGTCCTGAGGATACCAGCATTCACTGTAAACTTGACATTTCCTCTGTCACATCTGGTCCCAAGGATTCCAGATAAGATGATTTCATGTGTAAAAGTCCTCAGGCATTTTCTCACAGATAAATTGCATGAAATTGTGGGATGAAAACATCATCATGCATAACTCAGTCAATATTTTGTAGACTCCCCAGTTGATCATGGAAGCTACTGCACAAATGTCAAACACTTTAGATGCATGGCATACTGTGTGCCATCACAAATTTGATTTCCGAGGACCATGAAAATGATGAGCTCATATGCTGTTTCCTGCCCCTGTGTGACATTTACTTTCTCTCACACCCCCTCCTTTCGTTTTTATGGATTCTTCTGAAAATATCAGATGGAATTTTTCACAGATGAAAGAAGCTGTTTGTCTATAACTTAAAGCAATTCACAGTAGTGACATTAAGATGATCACATTGATGGTGATGCAAATTAAAACTCCTGAGAACTTTTAGTAGAGGCAGTAGCATAACAGTTCACCTAGCTGGCATAAAACATTCAGAGTGGAGCATCAATGCAAATTAGGATTCTCACTCTGCCACATAACATCCTACATATGGTTAAATTATAAGCACACATCTGACCAATCTGACAAACATTCACTGAATGATAGGGCCATACAGCAAAGAGGAAAAGATAAGAAGACCAAGAGTCAAGGATTTTGCAATCCTTCAGTATCGAAGTCACCATGGATAAAAAAACACATACACATGTCATGCTCTTTTAGATTTAGAAATATTCCATGGTAGTAGATTGTTACATAAAAAATAAGGAAAGCCTTTAAATTATACCAAAGATAAGGATAAATGTTCCTTAGGACACAGAGACACTCAGTTTATGTTAATTGGATAATCAAAAGTAAAGAGAAATGGTCAATATACTATTATATGAATCTGACTGAAAACTAGGGAATTCAGTGAAAGATCAGCTTCTGAGTATGTTCTGCCTGAGCAAGCAGACAGGAATGAGTTAAACTTATTAGAAAAGATTTGCTGAGATGTAGTAACCAAGGGCTTAATAAGAACCTTTGGTAGCCTTATGAGCGTTCCTCTCTCCAAGCTACATAAGTAGCAAGGATGTTACCCATGTTGCTACCGAAAATAAATGAAATGACTAAGTGTATGTCAAACGTCATCTGTACGTCTATTTGTAGTCATTATATATCATTAATCTATTCATTATATAGTAATCATTATAATTATTTTACATGTATCACCAGAAAAGACAGTGGTAAGGCATTCATCATCAATTCTTGTTATTTATAAAGCTTTATCTTATCCTCCTCCTTCTCCATTCATGAAATAGTTTCCAGACACAGTTTGGAAAACAAGGACAGGAACTTAATGACTCATAAAAGCTATGGAAATTAAATGCCAGCTGTATTGCCATTTTCAGACTTGGGCTTTAACACCTCTAAGCTATTAAAATTTGTATGTGTCCCTTCATTCAACAATTCTTTCATTCAACTCAATGATGTTCTCATTCAACTCAACGATGTTCTCATTATGTGCTATGACTTGATGACTCATAGGTGAATAAGATAACATTCTACCCTCTAGAAGCTTAGACTCCAGAAAGGAGAGGCAGACAGAGAATCACAACAAAGTACCACAGCTTATATGAGTTCAGAGTACTATTGGAGATAAAGCTGTAATGATTCATTGTCCTCAGAGGCAGTGGGATGAGGACAGAGAGAATAGAATGCTTATTCAGGAAAATAGAAGGTTTGTCAGGGTGAAACAAGTCACTGAATAAAAATGAAACTGACCTCAAGATACATGAGATAGAGTGAAAGATGGAAAGTAGAGAGAGAAAGAGAAAAGAGAACCTGTGTACTACAAAGATTTAAGACATTTATACAAATAGGAGGGGGGATCAAGGAAGAATTTTAGGACAGAAATTCTAAAATGTGCTATAAGAACACAGCAAGAACAAGCATGGATGTTGGGTGGCCGATTAGAGATTGTTGCACTGTGTGTCCAACAGCCTGGCAATAGAGAACTGAAAAGAATATTTAGAGCTGAGGATAGACACAGACATCAGTTAAATCTAAAATATATATTGGAAAAGTATTTGACTCCCAGTTTCTGGTTTGCAATTAGACACTGACATTTTTTTGAAAATAAAAGGAGTATCACATGATATGGGCTTCATTTTCCACATCTTCTAAACACATTGATTTTTAGTCTGGAGGTCTGGGGAGAGACTTGGATGCATTGGTGTATAGGAAGACGTGGGGAAAGGATTGAGTGGATGAATCATTGCAATAAGAGTATATGAGGTGTGAAAAAACAACCAGCAAAACCGTGAAGAATACCGTTACTCTCTTAAGCTAGGAAATGGAAGGAAGGGCCAACTAGGCTGGGGAAAGGGAAGAATCAGGAAACAATCACAGGAAAGGCAGTGGTCTGCAAATTCAGATGGGAATGAATGAAACAAGAGGTAAAAGAATGAAGAGTCCAACTGTGTTTCTTGGGACAAAACTGAATGTGTTTAAAGGATTTAAGAAGCAAATGACAAAGTGAGAACTAAGCATCTAGGTTTCCTTCCCAAAATAGCCTGCTTGTGAAAGAGTCCAGAAACACAGCAGAAGGACAATATTAATCAGAAATAGGGAAATCAAAAAATGCAGATACAAAATTACCTATAGGTGTGAGGGTAATGCCCAAGGGACCTCACACGTCAAGGTTGGTTTTCTTCCCATGCATCAAGATTAAGGTCTACCACCAACTTCCCTTCCTATATTTCATGTGTGCCAAGACTAGATATGGCAACAACCTACAGATGGAGGCAAGTATGAAAGTGACCCCGGTTCTACCTCCTCTACACTACCACTGATCACTAGAAATGTGTCCACTATAGCAGAAGCAAAATGATTAGAGTGCCACAGCAACAAAAGGTGACAGCTCAAATAGAGAAACAGCCATTAAAGCCCTCCCTGTGCTCCCATCAAGATAAGTGGCCCAACGAAAACCTTGGAGAAGGAATAGGCTTTGATGGCAATCTGGACATCATTCATCTCTTTTCTTCCTGATTCTTCCAGACAGGTTTGTTTACCTGATTTCCCTGCCTAACTTGACATTTTAATACTCAGGGTCACCTATCTTTCATCAGGCTCATTAGTGTGCTGTTGGCTCAGTCTGCCAGATTATCCATGAAGTGTTCAGAACAGTACCACCAACTTTTGCAATGGTATCTAGTCTTTACTCTCTTACTCATCTGAAAGAGAACCCTCATCTTTACAAATATTTTCATTAATACCCTATATTTGTGCTTTTTAACTGTATCATGTCAATATCAAAGGGGTTTGATGCATGCCAGCTCAGTGGTACACAGGTCAGTGGTAATGCCAATAGAGACTGCTTTCTCTGCTTGCTTCCATGAGACTCAACACTGTCATTTTATCTGCAACTTAACAGCTGAAGTATTTTAATGTAAAAATAAGCCAAAGAATATTGTCTCACATTTCAAAACCAAGGACTATCTAGAGGCTAAGTCTGTATTATTTTTAGAGGTTGTTTTGTCTTTTACTTTTTTTTAGAGATAGGGCCTCATTAGCTTAGACTGATTACCTCAAAAATGCAGTCCTCCTGCTTCAGCCTACTGAGTGCTGGGATTACAGGCATGTGCCACCATGCCTAGTTTAATTTTTAAATTCTAATTTAAGATTTCCTTTGACTAGTCATACCTAACTTGTGATTTCCTTTAAAAGAGCTAAATATTCTATGGTAAATATTCTACAAGGAACTTTGTTCTTTAAGGAGAGCAGGGATCCATCTGACTCTAATGTACCTTGCTTGTTTTACTTTGCAATATATGGGAAAGGAATATTTCAAAGCATTCAAAGGTTCTCTCATAGAATTTCGAAGTTAGTATTACGATATGATGATGCAAAAAATGAACTTTAAAAAAAAATTTTTTTTTTTTTTTGGCCAGTCCTGGGGCTTGGACTCTGGGCCTGAGCACTGTCCCTGGCTTCGTTTTGCTCAAGGCCAGCACTCTGCCACTTGAGCCACAGCGCCACTTCTGGCCATTTTCTGTATATGTGGTGCTGGGGAATTGAACCCAGGGCCTCATGTATATGAGGCAGGCACTCTTGCCACTAGGCCATATCCCCAGCCCCGAACTTTAAAATTTTTAAAACCTACTTTTGAGGAGACAAATGGGGTAGGAAAGGATCATGTACATATAAAATGCAATGTTTGAAACATCATGTTTGATATTATCCAGGAAGTTCACCAAAATTCCCAATGAGCTTATCTCTGTGAATGATCGCAAGAAGTGCAGGCTGCCTCTGTCTCAGAGTCAGGCTTAGTCTTATTTTTGCTGGACACAGATTACACAACATCAACTTTTGAAATGAACATGGAAACAATGAAAACCAGGCTCACATGTATAATTCTAGTTATTTAGAATGCTGAGGCGTAGAGGACTGCACTTCAGTTTGTGAGATTCAATCTGTAATTAGCTAGCAAAATTCCCTAATGGAAATATGGCTCAAGTGCTAGAGCACCAACACTGAGCAAAAACCCCAAGCAGACATAAGGCCCTGAGTTCTAGCCCCAATACACACATGCACACACACACACACACACACACACACACACCTATGAAACTATGATAAAGTCACTTCCTCATGATTTGCACTAATTTTTTTTCAAAAGGTCTCCTAGGAATTTACAAAGATGAAGTAATTTAATAAATATTTTGCTCAGTAAAACTCATGATTCAGCATAGTATAGTACAAAGATCATGGTCTTTAGAGCCAAAAACAGAACTGAATCTCAATTTCAGCAAACTCAGCTCTGAAACTTTCTAGCTTCATAAACTCAGATAAGATTCTTATCTCCTCAGAACCTCTATTTCTTCACTGGGGAAAAATGAGGATAAATGGAGTAAGCCTTCTAGAAGCTATGAACATTAAATATGATTTGATAGCTAAAGCACCTTGCCCAGCATCCAATCAATTATAGCAAATGTTCAGGAAATATTACACCCTCTCTTATATTCCCCCAAGCATAGCTCTTCTCAATTTTTAGATTTCAAGTATCAGAGAACTAAATATATATTTGACTACTACCATTTCCACGGTTACTAACCATAGTTATTATTTGCAATGGCAACTAGTTAAATCTTAGATGCAACAAATATTGAAACATACAAGTGATCTAATTTCTTGCTTTATAAACTATTCTGCTCAATATTCATTGAATACATTTTTACAATAAGAACTCTTCCTTGACCTTCCTTATAAGTTGCCTCTAATGAACATTAGCAGATCGAAATTAGCAGGAACTTTGGCGACATTACAAAGTTTCCTTTCTGGAGAGGGGAATCTGGGCCTTAGGAAATTTTGATGACTTACTCTGTAGTAATAATGACAGTTCCAATAAAAGAATTTTCCTAATTCCAAAACCAATGACTTTCCTTTCATCTGTTTCCCACCCACCAAATTGTATACAGTGTAAAGACTTACTGGGTAAAAATATACAGAAACTTGTTTAGGTCAATATTTTTCCTCTCCTCTCAATTGTCACCACAGGGAAGCATACTATGCATTGAATTTCTAGTGTGGAAATATGTCATTATGTAAAATAAAATAGAGAAGAAAATAGAATGAATTTTACATTGCAACACAATAGATACACTTAAATATCTAGGTGGCTAATAGCAGGATAGATACGCTGGTCTTTCATTCATCCATCCTCTTATTTTCTATTTCATACTAGAACATAGATCTATAAAATAGCTAATGGAATTTCGATTCAGAGCCCCTGCATCATCTTCTTGGCCCATTGTATGCTCTCTTTCCTCCTAGATTCCTCCTAAATTCACCAAATGCTTTAAACATTTCAGTTTCATGTCAGGGCTTTGCTGCTACCACAAATCTAATATGACAAGTAGTTCATTTCCACATACAAGGGCAGATAAAAGATAATAATTTTTGATCATTCAGCTACCTCTACCAGAGTAACTGAGCCAACAAGTAGCAGCAAAAATTGGACTCCTGATCTATCCAAAATTCAGTTAACTCTGAAGCAATAGACAGTGGCCACTGACATCTCTTCTCAGAAGCCCACAAGAATTCTTGAAAGAACATGCCTGTCACTCATTCTCACACTAGCCAGTCAGTATTTTGCTATCAACATCCATTATTAACATATTATTAAAATCTATCATATCTACCATTCTTTTTTTTTTTTTTTTTTGGCCAGTCCTGGGCCTTGGACTCAGGGCCTGAGCACTGTCCCTGGCTTCTTCCCACTCAAGGCTAGCACTCTGCCACTTGAGCCACAGCGCCACTTCTGGCCGTTTTCTGTATATGTGGTGCTGGGGAATCGAACCTAGGGCCTCGTGTATCCGAGGCAGGCACTCTTGCCACTAGGCTATATCCCCAGCCCATATCTACCATTCTAATACCACTTCCAAAAAATGTAACCAGTTTGAGCAGGAAGGACTGAAAGCCCTGTGCTATGGATTCTAGACATTGAGATGGGAGATGAATGTGCTTGCTGAGCACCTGATCTGCACTGCCCCTCATTCTAGATTCCAGTTCTAACCAAACAGAAGCAGGGCTGGGATCTTGGAAAGAGCCTTCACCCTTAATGTGTGGTCCAGGACACCTTGCCCTTAATGAGTGTAGTGTATACTACCAAGCAATACTGGTATGGAGGCCTTAGGGGGAGGGGGGAAAACACAATAAACCAGCAAGAAAACCAAGTCAGACTAAGGTCAGACTCAAAACCAGTTGCTAACAATATAACTGAGACACTGAAAATGAAACACAGTGGAGGGGGAAGTGGGTTTGGAACCAGAAGAAGTTCCTGGGAGATGTGAGTGTGTTGACGTGTTAGAATAAGGAGAGGGGAGGATTTCCAGTGCCAGCTTCAGTCATAGAGTTCAAAACTCTGCCTCACTACATAGTGGTAAGTAATTTAATCTTACTATTTGTTTCCTAAGATGTAAAGTGGGAGAAATAAATGTTCCTAAATTCAGAGGAGCTTCATAAGGAGTAAATCTATTTAATGTAGTGTCTAACCCTTACTAAGTGTTCAAAAAAGTTAGATAATATCATGCTTCAGTTTAGCATTCTTAGGGGAGTAGATAGGAAATAAGGACCCAAAGGCAATTTCGGTACTCCCTTTTATATTGGCATTTTGAAGGGAAGGGAGGGGAAGGGAAGAGAAGGGAAAGGATCAAAGGCAATGTGTATATAGATGAAATAATCACACTGGAACACTGGGTTGGAAAGAGATGGTCTGTCATTTACAAATCTTATTTGCCTGCATCACACACTCAGAGTTCAGAAACCTTGCCTGGATCTGTTCCTTGCTTTTGTTTATGCCAAGATGCTCCAATGGTGCACTTATCATCTTGCGATCCAACTTACAGAATCTCTAGTACTGTGTTTCCATTCCCTTCTCCTGAAACAGTTTTAAACTATCCCTATCATTTTAATAAACTGTTGCAGGTGCTAGACGTGCGAAAAGTGAAGACACAATACTTATAATGAGAGATGCAGACCCATGAGATGAAAGAGGTGCTCCTCTCCTTTTGTGGATCATCTCTATCCCCAGGAGGAGCTTCTGATAATATCTATTGGTTTAGAGTTAACTAAACTTTATCTGAAATTAAAAAATACACTTAAAAAAGATTTCACTCTGCATGAAAGATACATAAAAGAAAGTTAACAAGAGAATCTTCACACACACACACACACACACACACACACACACACACACACACACACACTAATGTGCTTGAGAGAAATTCTAAGTATGAGGGCCAGGGAGAGGGAAGAGGCAGAAGGATGTGTGCTTCTCCTCCAACCTCTTGTCTGTTGGAATCCAGTTCTTATATCTTTCCCTCCTTTATTTTGGCCTCTAAGACCAAAAAAAGACAAAATAAAATAAAGATCCAACAAGTCGCTTCTTGTTCTCAAATGTTGATGAAATAAATTCCCACAGTTTTCAAATGCCAAAATAATCAGCCTAAAAGCTATTCTATTTGATTAATGCTTCCTCTTCAGAATTGAAAGGTTGCTTTCCCCTTCTTTTATCTCTCCTTGATAACAAATCCTCCTCAAAATAAAAGCTTAGGGGGTTGGGGTTGTTGCTCACTGATGGAATGTTTGCCGGGCATATGTGAAATTTTTGAGTTCAATCTCCAGCACCACAAATAAGTGAATAAAAATTAAAAAAGTAAAAAAAACTTCCCACATTTAGTTCAAAATCACACTTTTTTTCTGATATGGGGCTGGAATTCAGGACCTCACATTTGCTCAGCTTTATTGTTTGTGGCTGGTGATTTATCACTTAAGCCATGTCTCCAGTTCAGAATTTTGATGGTCAGGCCCAGCCTTGTTTTGAACTATAATCCTCCAGATTTCAATCTCCTGAGAAGCTAGGATTCGAGGCGTGAACTACCAATACCTGGCTCAATGTTATACTTAAAAAAAAACAGAACTAAGCTAGAGACCCTATTATTCCTAGAAATAGAAAGAAAACCTTGAATTATGAAATGAGCTTCTGAAATGGAAAATAATATTGACAGGGCAAATATTCAATTGTCAAGGAAAAACATGTCTGTTTCTAGGAATAAAAATTTCTGAAATTTGTATTTAAGCAACTATTATCAAGCTAATTTAATAAGGATCAAAAAAGTAACTAAAATTTAAAAAATGGTTTCCCTTCACAATTTCTTCTTCTATTTGTATTCATTCCCTGCTATTTCCATGGAAAACAAATTTTAAACAATAGAATTAAGCAGGAAGACCTAGAAGATGATTTTATATAAACAAGGAAGTAAATATTGCATCTGAAAGTCAGTCTATATGATTTTACATAGCTTCCTATCAGATAACCAACAGTAAGTAAATTATTATACTTGCATTTAACATCGATTTAAAGAATGATTTGCATTTACTGAGACAAGAAAAATAATATATGCGAATTAGAAATCAAGAAACTATTACACAAACTCCTCATTATAGCATGAGTACTAACCAAAAGAAAAGAATAAAAATATCTTGAGATCTAAGCATACAAATGATCATACTCTGAAAGAATAAAAACCAGCCATTCCTCTGAAAATCAGGGCATTCTTCCCTGTCAGAGCTGTAAAATGCATTGTGAGGTACCATACAGTCCTCATAATGAATTTCCTAGATGAAAGAAAGACATACAACAAAATAAGCAAAGAGAAGTAGACAACAGAACATGCCAAAATAACTGAAGAAAATACATTTGTACCATTCCTGGGGCTTGAACTCGGGGTCTGGGCGCTATCCCTGAGCTTCTTTTTTGTTCAAGGCTATCATTCTACCACTTGAGCCACAGCTTCACTTCTGGCTTTTTGGTAGTTAATTGGAAATACAAGTATCAAGGACTTTCTTGCCTGGGCTGGCTTCAAACTGTGATTCTCAGATCTCAGTTTCCTGATATTAATTCCCAAGGAGGATGGCTTCTCATAACATTAATACTTTAGTAACAAAGTATCATCTCTCCACTGTTTGTAGCTCATCTTATTATGTTCCAAATTATTTCTCCATTTTCTCCTGTATCATCATGCTTGTTTTATTCAACTTACATATTTAGTTATTTTCCAATTCTATTTCCTTTTTATGATGGATAAATATTTTGTACCTAAAATATAATCATAAATGGATTTTTTTATCCTTTAAAACAATCAGAGTTGACATCTGTAGCTTGGGGTGAATTGAGAAAAATTAGCAACCATTTCATGTAGGGTATGGCTTCTTTACCCAATAAGGTAACACTATTGTACAGAAAATAATTTTAATGACAAGAAAAGACTACAGAGGAGAAAATAGGAAATAATAAGTAGGAAACAATAAACAAATAGGTCACACATTCATTTTTACCCTGTAGGTTGGGCCTGATCTGGTCACAGGTCTACTACTGTTATCCAATTCAACTAATGATGCAGGCTCAACAGAAATCCAAGGATGGGGGAATGTTAAATCAAAACTTCACTATCAAATAAACTCTCATTTATGAGTAACACATAAAACAAAAATTGAATCAATGAACCACATACAAATATAAATGTAACAGTTTTCTCATCAAAATAGATTCTTAACTCTAGGCATGAGTCTGAATTCTCCTGTGAAATTTGCTTATCTAGTTTACAAATAATTCCACCAGCTTTTGGATGACAATATTTCAAGGGTTTGTCCACTAGTTTGCTTTATATTTAGTTTGAACAGAAAGGAAAATGAACACAAAAATCCAACAATTGTCAAACCAGCAGACACTGAATTTGTAATGGTAGAGTTGCAGAGAAGAAACAACAGTCCCTGACAAATTCAAATTACTCCCCATAGAAAACTTCCTCTTTTGCCTCCATTTATAGAGTGGATTCAAGCTGTACACAGTCTGAGTAGGAGTGGTGAAGAGTACAAAGGTCAGAGATCAGATGGGTAGCATAGTGACATAGTGTTTGCCTCATACCTGTGAGTCTGTAGGCACTACCCTGAACACATTTGTTTTAGAAAAATGAAACAAAAAGGTCAAAGAATAAGAGTAGATGTATTTAAACACTGTAAATATACATGCAGAATGCTAATCTTAGCATGATATGCTATTTTCTATTATTTAGAATCCCTAAATATACTCAGAATTAAGAGATGCATCACTCATAACTTACCTTCAGCTTCATTATTTAATATAATATCCATTTATAAATCAGTGGACTCTGAGCTCACCAACAGATTTGACTATGCCTAGGCATGCACAAATTTCCCATGATTTTAAAGATGTAAAAAATACACACACACACACACACACACACACACACACACACACACACATCCTCTGTCTGGCTTCCACTCACTGTCCACTTTCTCTGCACTAGGCTAGGATGCTCTGTTGCAGGAACTGCATGTGGAATGTATGCAGAACATGCCTGTAATGAATCTGCAATGCAGATAAGAGGGAAGCATTATCCTTAATTTGCATATCACACCAACACAGTAACTGATTTGTCAAAAATCAAGCAATTTACATATTCTAGGCCTCCTTCTATCCTTTTTGTTTTTGAAGGTTAGGTTTACTTTTATTTTTTGCAACTGCATTTATAGAGATAAAATATATCTTTAGCTAAACTTGCATAATTTGAAAATATGAATATTTGATTTCTTCAAATGACTTAATATGGGGAAAGAAAAGAATGCACTTCAATTCAGATTGTAGAATCGACTGGCAAGCTCCAGCTCAGGGAATTAAATTTAGCCTGCTAGGTCCTTCAGTGAAACATAAAACCACCTTCCTCCAGCAGCTCCAGTAGGGAGACATTGCTCTGCTGCCTCTCCAGTCTCTTTTGTACACTAAGGCTGATGTGATTCCCTAGACTCAGGTCCTGTACAGAATTTAAACTACTTGTGTGAGTAACAGCCAAGGGAATTTATTGACCACCTCTCAGACTGAAAGCAGAAGTGACCACTTGCATCAAATTATCCAAGTGGATTTTTAGCTTATTAAAAATGGGATCGTTTATGATTGATGGTGATTTTTTTATTCAATAGTCTCATCTATTTGGATATTTTAGTATCTGAGAATATATATGCAAAGCTTTGTTTGAATTACTTAGCTACCCAACACTACTTTTTATGTGCCAAGGCAACAGCACAAATCACATTATTTGCAGAAGTAAGGAAGTCTTTCCCACAAATCAGCCCCTACAACCATAACAAACATTTATTTATTGAACACTTGGAATAGTTACAAAGAATTATAGGACACCATTTCTGTTTTCAAGAACCTTACAACACAGAGAGATGAAATATTTACAGATACAAATTAACCAATAAAAAGACAGTGATACAACTAATGTCACAAAGCCAAAATCACCATAGAGAAACTGCCCTCATAGGAATAAAATCTCATTACCTGCGTGACTTAATCTTCTAGTTTTCAGATTCTCTCAGTAAAGTGCACAAGTTGAACTAGGTTATTCCTGGATGATCTACCAATATAAACAGTCTTAAAAACAATATATCCTTAGATGCCTTCACAGATTTACTCTATGCCTTTCTCTGTAGCAATATATAATAAGAAGGAAGTCAGTGGCTACCAAGAGATATTTCAATTTATTTACTTTTTAAACACTTAACAGTTCATAGACCAAGGAATGCCATTCCGTTTCCTAACACATCTATATACAAGAAGAATGAGGTTACATGGATCACATCTATCTATTAAAAAATTATTGTAATTTTATTTGGAGGAGACAATGGAAACTAAGAATTTTAAGGCCCAATCCCTAACTTCAGGGTCATTCATGTCAGGCCCAGTCACTTGTCCCAACACACCAAATACAGAGACAGCTAAAAATAAAGAGCAAAGAAAAGAAATTTATTGTGAAACACAGGCAACCATTTTCAAAGACTATACATAGCTTTTGGTTTATGTAGACAAAGAATGTGGATGGGGGCAGTGGTATGCATAGTTGTACAGTCACAGGTTCCAGTGAGGAGTCATATTAACAGTCTAATTCAAGATTTAAAAAACAAGTTTTACATAGTTAGAGGCCATACAGGAGGTTCTCGCAGTGGTACCTCATAGTTCCTCTCTATGCGTATGACATGTGTTTGAGTTCTGAGAAGATGGGCAAAGATATGCTAGCCAATCACATTTGTTGAATTCCTGAGGAGAGTTTGCCTTCAAATTGCTGCTTTCTTCTACCTTGTGCCAATAATCAAGGCAATCTAATAAAGAAGAAGCTCTCTCACTCATTCCTCACTATGACTAAAAGCCCCAAACTGTCAACACCTTGCTTATTGTCCCCTGAATTCCCCCAAGTCTGGTGTTTCTTGGCCCTAGAATCATATGGGACTCCCTGCAGAAACAGTCATACAGCACAACAGAGGTCAGACGGAGCCCAGGGAAGATAATATTATCACAAATCCCTTACTTTTCCCAGTCTGTAGCATTTTTCCCCAAATGCCCCATTAAGGGTCTAAGATATGTTAAGATCCTTTTTATTTAGAAGTTGGGAAGAAAGAAAGAAGGACATTGGAAAGGATGATGAAAACAAAATGATAAATTAGTAAATAGCAGTATAAACTACAATCTACTGTTCTTAAGTCCCTGTATAACTCCACTAACACATTTATTTTGCTATTGCCTGTAATGAAAAACTACTCTTCCATTTAAAAACTCAGAAATAACGCACTAATCAGCCAACACCTCCAAGTTGTAGCAAAATTCCATAAAAGAAAGTAATGTAACCCCATATACAAATTAGTCCCAGAGTTGAGATACCTAAATTTATTCTAGGATCTCAAGAAAGAATATGTAGGATAAAAGCACAGGAATTTAACAGAAGCAGCTACTTACAAGACGTATAGACTGCTTTAACAGTAAACTGAGTGACAAGGACCACAAGATCACACCATTGTTCAAGCCAATATGATTGACATCTTCAATCTCTGGCCTCCTGTCACATTTATAGCATTAATGCCCCCTTTCAATCTACATAAACTTTTAAACATTGAAAATGATTAAGTTAAATTAAATGAATCCTTTAAAGTAATGATCCATACTAATGTCTCACAGAAGAGCACAATGCCTGTAGCAGTATTTTCAATCTTACTGCTCTTCTGTCCAGGTCTGACAGTATGCAACTTTTCCAAACTGTAAGAGACAGAAAAATAAGGTCACAAATAGGAGATGCATCAAGTAGGGAAGATTTCTGGCTCCACTCAGACTTTTTACGCTCAGTGAAAGAATTTCTTGAGTCTGCAGGTAGATTCGGAGAGATCTTGTCATTTTCATGGTGCCAGCACAGTAACCCAAACTTGTCCTCAGCTGCACATCTGAGCAGTGGAGAAAGAGCCTAACTTTTCCCAAGAGTTCTTGTTGATGCATGACAGGAGCCATAGGAAATGTGACAAATGACCTTTCCCTACACTGCTAATTCAAGCATTTATGTACACTTCTGAATTTAAAACTCATCTGAAAAAAAAAGAAATCTTGTAGAAAAACTGAAATGTAGCTGACTTTGCTACAAAGAAATTTGTTAACCAGGATATCACATTTTTTACATTTTATCAAAGTAGGAGCAATAAAAATAGAAAAGTTTTGGAGCGAGTAATTCTTAGATCCAAATCCCATCTTTGCCTCTTCCTGTCTCTCTTCAAGATGATTGCATTGTCTCACATTTCCACATCAAATGCAGACCTCAGCACACAACCTAACACTTACTTCATCTCTTCCCAGGTGTCATCATTAGAACAGGCATTAGAGTTTCCCACAGAGAGTTCACAATGGTGGAATAAATCTGATAAAGTGTGGAGTTCATGGAGAGAAAGAGAGAGAGAGAGAGAGAGAGTAAAAAGACAGTGGTTGAACTAAAGGAACAGGAAGCAAGAAAGAACAGATTTATAACAGAACCTTTCTTAGTTCCCAGTACAAAAAGAAAATTTAAAAAAAAAAAAAACACAAAGAGGGAGGACTGTTTTGACTAAAAGCTCCAAGATAATGAAAAAGGAAGACTTGCAGAGTTTGAAAGAACACAATGCTATGACCAAGCTAGGGTATTAAAGAAGATTTTCTAAGCAATAGAAACTTAATGAGATACAAAGTATCATCTATCAGGTATTCTGAAGGCAAGCAATGCTTCAGGAAAGATGGATAGGCTATCACTGACCTTGGACTTTGTTCTCAACATGAATTTGCTGGTGTTTTTGAGGGACTGAGACCTGGAAATTTCCATTCTCATAGCTAACACATAGAAGCAGAAGAAAGATATGCCTTAAAGGTGTTGTTTTTTTTAAAAAGCCATCTCAGGAGTAGTTTAAAATTGCCATGGTACATAGCTATTGTATAATATTTCATGGAGGTGGATTTAGTTATTGACAGGGGATTCTGGTCAAGGAGGTATGGTACCCTACTATACACTCACCTCACCTTTTATGGTCTATTGCCACAATATGCATGTGCTGTCTTGAGAGGAGGATAAAAGGATGCTTGTAAAGTATGCAAAAAAAAAAACCAGTATCATGTTTCTCTGTCTTCTGAGAAAATTAAATGTTGGCTACCTACCGTATGAAATATGGACTGTCTCCTATGAAGGGAATTGATACAACACCAGAGCTGAGTAGTTGAGTATTCATGATGGTCATAAAAAGGGCTATAATTCAATAAGAGGAAGCCTGCAGGTCCACTAGGACCCAATTAAGAGTTATAGGTTTGAGAATTGCTTGCTTCAGTAGGAGACCCTCTCTCTATTGTTTTCAGTTATTTCTGTGTATAGTTTAGTCATTGCTAAACTTCCCAGATTTGGAATGGGTTACAGAAATGTTTTTATCACCCACTTTTGTAGCTAACTTTGTATTCTTTTTCTAAATGAGAATCCCCAGGTTGTATGAGCTTCAAGCCGCATGCAACCTGGGTCCATTCCTGATCTGTGTCTGTGAACCTGCTGTCTCTTAAGCATCTCTGTAACTGTAGGTTTGAACAGCATCAAAGAATATTCAGAAACTTTTAGAACAATGACATTACTAAGGATAAACAACAGGTATAAAAAATTAAGTGGTGATAGAAAAATAAGAGTCCTCTCTGCACAAAATAACAGTCATGGCACACAATCACTTTCAATTAGTATGGTTTTTAACTAACCAGACCAGTATACAATTAAATAAGCAATATATATCCTTGTGAATATATAACTTCTGCACAGTTGGATTAATAGAAACCTGTTTATGCTTTATTTTTTATTTTAAAGTTTTTATTTTATTGTCAAAGTGAAGTACAGAGGGGTTACAGTTTCATCAGTGAGTAGTACATTTCTTATCCAACTTGTTACCTCCTCCGTCATTTTCCCCCTCCTTCTCCCTCCTCCTTTCCCATGAGTTGTACAGTTGGTTTACACCATAAAGTTTTGTACATATTGCTGTTGTATTGATTTGTCTTTGTCTCTAGATTTTGGTGTTCCCTTTCCCTTTCCTAATTCCATTACACATATACACATTATCCAGGGTATTAAAATTAGTTACAGTGATAGCAGGGGGAAAAAACCACATGAAGGGCATAAAGAAAATGAACAACTAAAAAAGAAAAAGAAAAGAAGGACATGGTTTCACATGGCATGTTGAAAGTAACTATAACAGTGATATACCACTTGTTTTTGTAATTTGAAGTTCATTTCATTTAGCATCATCTTATGTGTTCATATGGGCATAGCTCTTGAGCTATTGTGATCTTCTGCTAAGACTACCCTAGACGTGTACTAATTATTCCCTATGAGGGGAACCAGAGAGTCCATGTTTCTTTGGGTCGGGCTTACTTCACTCAGTATGATTTTTTTTTCCCCAAATCCTTCCATTTCCTTATGAATGGGTGGTGTCATTCTTTCTGATAGAGGCATAAATTCCATTCTGTATATGTACCACATTTTCCTGATCCACTCATCTACTGAGGGGCATCTGGGTTGGTTCCATATTTTAGCAATGATAAATTGTGCTAAGATAAACATGGTTGTGCTGGTGGCTGTAGTGTGGTCCTGCTTCTAATCATTTGGGTAGATGCCCAAAAGTGGTGCTGCTGGGTAGTAGGGAAGCTCTATGTTTAGCCTTCTAAGGAACCTCCATACCACTTTCCATAGTGATTGAACCAGTTTACACTCCCATCAACAATGTAGTAAGTTTCCCTTTTGGCCACATCCCCTCCAGCATTTGCTATTGTTAGTTTTCCTGATAATGGACTTTCTTACTGAGGTGAGGTGGAATCTCAGTGTTGTTTTGATTTGCATTTCTTTAATGGCCAGTGAGGTAGAGCACTTTTCATGTGTCTCTCTTGGCCATTCTCATTTCCTCCTCAGAGAAGTCTCTTTTTATGTCTTTAGCCCATTTGTTGAGAGGGAAGTCTGTTTATACTTTATAAAGTCTTAGAGTTCAGAAGTTCAAAATCAAATTACCTGTCTCTAGGCCAGTGTATACAAAGGACATGAAACTAAAGAATCCTCCATTAATGCATCTGATGCTAAATACGTTCTGTTTGACCTAAAAATCATTCTTACCAATAAAAGAATGCATTAAACAAAAAGCTGCTCCACATTCTCAATCATAGATTTTACCTTGAAACTGTGGCAATTTGGCTGAATATTTAAATGACCTATGCTTATTGAACAATTAATGTCAAACTGTTCAAGATTTTCCTTGACTGTATGTTTATGAAACTATTCTTCCATAAGCAGTGTGTGTGTGTGTGTGTGTGTGTGTGTGTGTGTGTATACCAGTAGTGGGGCTTAAATTCAAGGCCTCTTACACTTCCTTAGCTTTTTCATCCAAGGCTGGAGCTCCACCACTTGAACCATACTTCCACTTACAGTTTTTTGTTGGACTTTTTGCTTGGGTTAGCTTTGACCCATAATCCTCAGATCTCAGCATCCTGAATAGCTAGGATTACAGATATAAGTCACCAGTATATGCCTAAAATACCAATACTTGAAGTTAATAAACATATATAGAGAAAGACAGACAGACAGACAGACAGACACACACACACACACACACAGAGACAGAACCAGAGAGAGAGAGAGAGAGAGAGAGAAATAGAGAGAGAGCGAATCAGAGAGAGACATAAGCAAAAATAATTTAGTAGTTGAATAAGTCCTGGCTAAACAAACAGTAATAACGAATCATGTATATTAAGCAAAGTGAGGACACTGGGAACTCAATCCACATTCTAGCTTCACTCTTTTTCAGCTGTCTGATGCCCTGTGTTTTCCCATTCTCTCTGTCTCAGGTTTTCTATCTTAAGAAAAGTCATCTCATCAGGTAGCTATTAAACTAAGTGCAAGAATACATGTAAGGTACCTGACATATAGAATAAGCAACTTCCATTATGTTTACCAGTTATAAATGCTTACTACATTTCAAGAGATAAATACATGATGAGCCCAATTAATGTCTGTATTGGTATTCCTGATAATATTGGAATAGGAATTAGCATTAATAATAATCAAAATAATCATGTAACGTTTAGGCTACAATGAAAATAAGTGTGTTTAAAGTAGAAAATTGGGGCTGGGAACGTGGCTTAGTGGTAGAGTGCTTGCCTAGCATACATGAAGCCCTGGGTTTGATTCCTCAGCACCACATGAACAGAAAAAGACAGAAGTGGTGTTGTGGCTCAAGAGGCCGAGTGCTAGCCTTGAGCAAAAAGATAGGGACAGTGCTCAGGCCCTGAGTCCAAGCCCCAGGACTGGCAAAAATAAAAAAATAAATAAAGTAGAAAATTCAAGTATTTTCTGTGACAGATTACTATGATATGAATAAAACTGGTACAGCAGGAATAAAAATAAAAAGACAATGCTTGTCATTTGCTTGTATAACCTGGCTCACCTCAGAAAGGTGCACATGAGGTTACATCAATGTTAAGTGAGAGAGTAAGGATCACGGGGCAGCCTAGGAGAAATGGAATTGCTTGTGCTCTTGGGTACAAAAGAGTGGGAACTGACTGAGAGTGATTATCTCTATTCTTTCTTGACAGCTTAATTAAGTTCTCTAATTAGTCACAGTCACTAAGCATGACATTATCCATGCTTCTTGGGTTGACTTCTTCTTCGCTCTAACAACTGGCTAGAAAAGTTACCTGACTAAACAGTGTCTTTCAATTGCAAAGAATCATTTCTCACCTTAACTAAGGAATAATTGACAAAAGTTATATCTGTTCAAGGTGTACAATGCAATATTTTTGGTACACATAAGTCTTGAAATGACTTCTACAATTAAGTTAATTAATATGTACACTGTCTCACATACTTTTTGTACAACTGTGAGAATATTTTCTTATATTATTGAAGTATACTATGCTGTATGAACTTGTCACCTTACAAAGTCAAGTTTGTTCTCTTTGATCAGCATCTCCCCACTTTTTACAGACACATTCTACCCTTATTTTCTACTATTTAATTCTATTTCCATGTCACTTCATTTAGTCACTTTACATGTAGTACATTCTACACATATATGAGAGCATGCAGTAGTTTCCTTTCTGTGTCTAACTTATTTCACTGAGTACAACCCCATTCACCTTCCTCCATGCTTTCACACATGGTAGAACCTCCTTCCCTTTTGAAAGCTGAGAATCTGAACCCAGCACTCAAAGTCAGTTCACTCCAGTGTGGGCCTCAGTGGCTTGTGAGGCTTTGCTCTGGGTCCCCAAACTGTCCTGATCACCCTCCCACCGCCAGACCAAGCTGAATGTCTTCTTAGTGGGACCCACACTCTGCTTCTCTCTCTGAGATTTTAATCCTCTCATCCTATCTCGGTCTCCTTTGCTATTCCTTGAGGAAAGTACCCACAAAACACTGAAGTCTATTTGCTGGAGTTTATACCCTACCCATAAAACTCTTCTTCCCAAGCAGAATTAAGAGTCATCAATACTTACAACAAATAAATCACTTCTTTTTAAACAGTGTTGCAATGCCTTTTAATTCGATTATAGGCAAGAAGTGGGTGGTACAGAGAAGGCTACAGTCTTCATCATCCTAAAGAAATCACTCTCTAATTGTAGAATTATTTTAAAAAATCAATAAGAAAGATAAGTGATCACACACACATAGTCCCACACATCACACATAAGTCCAGGACCTAAACAAAAGCCTTGTAAAAATCCTTCCAATTCATCTATATCTATTCTTGAAAGACTTATGTCTATCACTGTAGTATATTTTATGCCACTAATTACAGGTTCCAATAATCTTAGGAAATTGTTTTGTTATCATAACTCCAGTCATAACATATTATTTTAAAAAACCTATCTACAATGCTGCATCAATTAATAAAGGCATTCTGGGATCCTGCAGATGCTACATTTACTCTTTACATCATTTTCACTAAAAAAAAATTGTTTCAGAGTTTTCTCAAAGCTCAGAGTTATATTTTTCTTTACTGCACTGGTCTCTCTTGAAATTTTATCACTCTTTTATTTCCTCTTTTTTAGTCCAACCACATGTACAATTTCAAACAATAAGCTGTAAATAAGCAGTAAACAACATTGAAATAAATTATAATATTTTAAAAGTGAGAATGTACTTGCTCCTTGGCTGGCTCTCTACCAACTAAGCCATGCCTCGAACCCTCAGGCTTCTTTATAGTAAGACTTAATGAACTGTTTCTCTTTTAAATCTGGGATCAGTTTACTTACTATATTTAACATGTAGAATAATGTACACAAGGAAAATCATTTTAAAAATCTATATTTTAAAGAGAGAGGGAGTGTGTGTGTGTGTGTGTGTGTGTGTGTGTGTGTGTGTGGCACTATTTCTCCTAGATTCAGAACTAGATGGTTGGTTCATGTATTTGCTGAACTAAATTCCACAAAGAGTATCACTTTCAGCCTCCACTGCCCCTCAAGACATTCTCTTTCCAATGTCCAAAAGTTCCTCACGTGGAGGGGATATGTTAAGGTATTAACAAGAAGGATGATCACAATTGTTTTTGTAAACAGCGCAAGCATTTACCTCTTTAGCCAGGGTCACCTGCTATGTCTCTGTGGAATTGTGGGTACAGTGACAATATTTTCTACTTTATATTGTTCACAAACCAGAAAGCAAGAAGTATAAACTGAAGTATACTGATTCTTAGACTTGAGATCAGTTTTTCTCACTGTGAGATGTAAATAGAAATACAGTGCCTCCCTGATGTTAAGGGCTAACTCAAAGAATTTGTAAATCAAAAATCATTACACATAAGCAAGAAATTATATTTTTACCATAAGCAAAATGTTTCTTCCTCCTCCTTTAGTCTTTTAATTCTGCTAATGCTGCCAGCTGAGAGAAAGATATTGCTTATGAAGGATTGATAAATATCAATATATGCAAATGAGTCTTCTCAGTCTTGAGAAGCTAATCTTTTAGTTATAATTATCATGGTTTCCATTCCATCTAATTTAAGAATTCTAGAGGCAAGGTAACATATCATACACCCTCAAAATGATATGCAAAATGCACTCTGCCCTCAAATTGCTTATATTGTAATTGTGATAAGATTAACGAACCAGATCAGAAGTTTACAAGAATATGAATACTTGATGAATGACCTAAATGAAATGACATCATGGTAAATAATCAAAAAAGCTTTGAAAATGGTAATAAATTCTACTTCAGTGAAGGACAGTAATATTATATTTTAAGATCAATCAGATATAACAAAATGGAAAGAAAATAAAGAATTGAGAAATGCTGATTAAATGAAAGGGATTTGAACACAGTTAGACAACGAGAAACTAGATGCCAAAAATGAAGTTAGACTTAAAGTAACATGATATTGCACTTTGTACAATTTTATTAAAAGTGATACATGATCAAAGAAATAAATTTAATTAGCACATTTGGAGAATGACTGAATCTTAAGATATTTTATATTATTCTCTTGGTTTTCCTTTCCTTTCTTTTCTTTTCATTAAAATAGTCATGTTGTTCTTTCATTGAGAAAGTAAATAAATTTTCTCATGGTCAAGTGATATCTCTAAACTCTGTTCTTCAATAGAAAATAAAGGAAATCTGAATACATACCAGAGACTTTTCAAGTTGTGTGTTTACTTCAGTCTCAAAGATTAAGAGACCATGACTTTATACCACTGTACATTTTCATATAGAGTACCATATAGATACTCATCCTTGCAATTAAGTGCTAAAAAGGAGATTGAAAAATTAGAAGACATTATGTAGACTCTAAGATTTTTTTCTCCAATTTTATTGGGACATATAAAATTAGCACTAACAATTTTTTTTTCAAATTTTTATTATCAAACTGATGTACAGAGAGGTTACAGTTTCATACATTAGGCATTGGATACATTTCTTGTACTGTTTGTTACCTTGTCCCTCATACCCCCCTCCCTCCTCCCCCTTTCCCTTTTCCCCCCTGAGGTGTTCAGTTCACTTACACCAAACAGTTTTGCAAGTATTGCTTTTGTAGTTGTTTGTCTTTTTTTACCCTGTGTTTCTCAATTTTGGTATTCCCTTTCAATTTCCTACTTCTAATACCAGTATACACGGTTTCCAATATACTCAGATAAGATTACAGCGATAGTGTAGGTACAACCACAGGAAGGTAATACAAGAACATCATCAATAATAGAAGCTACAGATACAGATGGGACGTTGAAAGTAGTTACAACTGTGATTCCTCAGAAGGCTAAGTATAGAACTCCCCTATGACCCAGCAGCCCCACTTTTGGGTATCTATCCAAAAGACCACAAACAAAATCACAGTAATGCCACCAGCACAACAATGTTCATCGCAGCACAATTTGTCATAGCTAGAATCTGGAACCAACCCAGATGCCCCTCAGTAGACGAATGGATCAGGAAAATGTGGTACATATACACAATGGAATTTTATGCCTCTATCAGAAAGAATGACATTGCCCCATTTGTAAGGAAATGGAAGGACCTGGAAAAAATTAACAATTTTTTAAAGTTTCTAAAAGAACAATTAATTGGTAAGTGGCTAAACAAATGACATCGTTTATTTGCAATATGTTCAGGTACTGAAATAGTTCTTAAAATTTGAGTTTATATCCAAATATATACAATTGAAAGGGAAAATATCTGAATATCTAATAGAATTTATATAAAACAAAAACACAAATTCTGTTAGAACCATGAGAAACTACCAGGAAAAGGTACATAGGAGAAGCTGAGGTGTGAAAAATAAGGGTGCTTTGAAAGAGTTATCACCTTGTCCCCTCTGTGGTAGGTGACATATTAATCTCTACCCAGATGCAGAGAACCTGATCCAAATGGAAGCATTTTATCTTTAGCCTTTCTAAATAAAATGTAGGTAATCATCCATCCTCTCCTGCTTATGAAGAACACCTGCATCTGCTACACATTGCTACTACACAAGGTTACATCCTTCATAGGACAACATCACTCATTAAAAAATAGAAGGTCATCAGTAGCTTAACTTTTCTATGTCATATCAAAGCGCCTTTGCTGCTGATTCCCCTTCCTTTGGGATTTGAAATTGCTTTCCCCTCAACTATTCAGCATTTGGAATTCATGTGTTTTCTACATTACCCCTTGACTTGACTATGGATTTAAAATAAAATTAGAGCAGAAGTTCTAGGCAACTAAAAGCCTGCTTGTGTTTAAGACTGTAGCAATGTTTCAGTCAAAAAGATTAAATGTTTCCATAAAAGTAATTCCACTGAAAACCTACTTTAAAATATGGTCAACATAAAAGTACTGGTGCAAGAAAAATAGTATCTCAGCATGCTTGTTCCATTAGCTTGTTTCTATGAGACTTGGTACATTTTTTTCAGACCTTAATTAGGAAAGATAGCCTCATTACAAAAAAAATTCCTTATTAGCAGATAAGCAAATGAGAAGGAAAATAATAAAGATTATGATAAGGAACCATGTTTTCATTACACAGTGATGTTCTAGATTCACACAAGGCTTATATGCAGCTGCTAAGTTTTAATGATGTAGAAGGAAGCTTATTAACTTTGTAAAAGAAAAACATAGTGACAGGAAGTATCAACCCATTCATCTTTCTGCCTATTTCTCCCAAACCAGAATTTAACTAGAATCCAAAGAAAAAAGACTAATAGAGGAGAGAACAATGTAGTAATGGTGATCACTTCCACATGCTCTATTTCCTTTGATCACATATAAAATATGAGACAGGTGGATGGTCCTTGACTCATTGTTTTGTAGATTAATACCCAGAGAGGCAAAGTAACTGGTTTAAAGGCTCCCTCATAGTAAATGGGACCCCAAAATCCATGTCTGTCACTCTCATTTACAACATATCAGATCCTGTAAGAAATAACTTCCTGATGTTATCTTTCTATCTGTACACACTGGCAGTGACCTTCCTCAAAGCAAAAATAGTTATCGGATTAACACAGCAGGGCCAAATATCAATGAGGAAATAGGTCATTCATTAGTAGAACTTTGATAACTAAGTGTCATATTTTTACTTTGCTGTTTTGCCAGCTGTTCTTTATGTTTGCTAAGTTTGTGTTAATGTGGGTCATGAAAGCAGGACACTTGAGAACACCAAATATAAAAAAAAAGAAATGTGACGTTTATATGAGTGCAATCACATACCTATATTCTGAATTGTCTCTGCAAGTCAGCATTGCTCCTGCCCCTTTGTATTATTTTCCTTCAAACTGCACCAGACCTCCTCTAAGGTGGACTTAGAAAGTAGAGAAGACAGTAAAACTGCCACTCTTCTCATTCTTCTGTAGCAATTGCTGGGAAGGAGGCGTCAGATGTGAAGTTTGTGTGGACTTCCAGCATGCTGAAAATTACCACCTTGGCTGCCCAGGTAGCCACGGTAGGCAGCACTTCCCTGTCACTTTTGTGTTGTTTCTTTTGTTATCTGCTGAGAGCTAAATGGGATTTTTCACTGGTCATTGTCTCCTAGATTTTCCAATGCTAAGTAAGAACCTAATTTCCTGCACTTAATTACTTCTCACTTGAAATGTTAAGAGTGGTTCTTATTTTTCTAACCAAACCCTGACAAATCAAATTCAGTATGTCCAATAAAAGCTCATTATCAGACTATCAGGAAGACTTATTTTAACAGACTTACCCATTAAGTAGTTATAAGGTGTGATACTCAAGACAGTACCACATGGTAACACACCAAAAAGTTTCATACTAACTCTGCTGCAAAAATTACATGCCTAATCTTAGTTCTGATATGTTGCATTATATGATTGAGGTAGCAACAAGAGCCTGAAACAGACAAAACTGAGAGTCCAGCTGAAATAAAATAGAATGTGATAGTATTTGTACTTTGGGAAAGCTAGGGGTCTCAAATCCCTTAAATGAACGTATATGAATGAGTCCTCAAAGTTCCAGTACAGAGGGTAGCATCGCGGGATGATGGCTGGCTGAGAGGAAGGGAAGCTGCAAGGTTTGGATATAGGCAGGCTATTCCTCACTAGCACAGTAAGAGGATTGGGACTAATCTGCCTTTGTTTTCGATTTTAATGACACAACTTTACTCACTGACAACTGCCCTTTCAAGAAGAAATATGTGGAAGGTCACACTGTAATGATCCTTGTGAGAATCAGTCCCCTTAGGGATATCTATTGGGAAGTTACTTGGGACTGGGAAACACACTAAGTCTTTAAAAAACCCTATTCTCCTTAGAAGAGAATTGACCTGTGATGTATTTGTATATGTATTTCCCCTCTGTATACACATACACCAACACTCAGTCTGCTTGGCAGAACTGTAAATCACTTCCTTCTCTGTATTCATGCATTGGCAAAATTGGGTACAATATATGTGATGTTTCAATTGTTCATAGTTCATTCATTTCCTTTTACCATTGGTTCGTTTTCCTATTAGTTTGCTTTTTCTATTGGCTATAATTCTCTTCTATCTCTTACAATTCTGGCATCTAAAGTGTTAAAATTTCATACATTTCAATATAATTTTACCTCGTAATCTCTAAATATAAGGGTCTGCCTTGTGTTCAACGCTGCACTACTTCACCATATTAGTTACATTTACTTTTCTGTAATGAGCTATCCTTTTAATTCTATAAGGAAATATGAAGAACATATTTATTACTAGCAGAGTATAATTGAAGTTGCCAAACTCTAGGGAATTTTTGTGTATTTATGAGATTCAAAATTAATTGTTTTTTAAATAATTGGAAAATGTTTAAGTGCACATTACTTTTGTAACACTTATATATCCTCAATTATTAGTCAGTAATTCTGAATACAATTATGTACAAGCTTTATTGATAGTAATTGTCTATAATACTGCTATAGAACAGAGTATTTTGACTTGCTCCCCTTAGTCAATTGATTGTGTTTTAATTTCTGTCCATGTCAATAACATTAAAGAAATATATTTCCTAAGGATTGTTTTACTAAATTAGTTATATGGAGAACTATGAATTCAGCTAGAGTAAGTTGTAACTCAGTTAGGATAAGGTATTTATTAGAATCTAGATGCATAATATTTTAGAGTTAGGCATGGAAGATGATAGCGATTCAAATATTTTTATTTCATATGCATAAGTTATGACAAATTCCTTTAAATAGTAGAGCAAGATGAATTGTGCAGAAAATTCATACATACATATTCACAGGTAGCTTCTAGCTAAGAAAAGAATTTCCTTCCCTACAGAGTAGACAAATATACGAAACAGGAAGAATGCTCAATAAAGAAAATGAATTTAACTACACAAAAGCACCCTGGAGTTGTAAATGAGTCATACAATTTCCCCAGCATCCATATGCCACTAGTTCCTGTGGCTCTACCGGGCAAGTCACTGAAAGCATACATGGATATGCTATATCCTCAACGCAGATTGCTATCTGCCATCTCACCACTCTACATAGAAATGTCTGGGCATGACAGACCGTTCTTATACCTGAGGAATTGTAATCAGTCGTTTCTTATTTTCTAGAAGAAAAGGATATTGGATGCATCCTAGGAGATAGTTTCTAATCCCTGATTGATTGACTAAATATCAGCTTTATGAATGTGCAACTCAGGTCTGTTACCTCATCTAAAAATCAGAGTCCAGAATTCCTGTCTTCTAAAAGTTGTGTTGAAAATTTAAGAAAAATGATCCCAGAACAGGAGAGGACTTTGTAATCAATAAAGATAACAATGAGGGTGGCTGGGAATGTGGCCTAGTGGTAGAGTGCTTGCCTAGCAGGCATGAAGCCCTGGGTGTGATTCCTCAGCACCACATAGACAGAAAAAGCCAGAAGTGGCACTGTGGCTCAAGAGGTAGAGTGTTAGCCTTGAGCAAAAAGAAGCCAGGGACAGTGCTTAGGCCCTGAGTTCAAGCCCTAGGACTAGCAAAAAAAAAAAAAAAGATAATAATAAGGGCATTGAATATTTTCTCACTGTTTTTATAAAGGTATATATTATTCCATCTTGTGACAGCAAAATGGAAATGCTGAAAGTTATAAAGAAAGAAACTGTCTGCTCTTCACCAAAGCTGTGCACTATCTTTGGACGTTCTCAAGAAGTTTATATTTCCTAGGTTCTCTTGTGGTGAGAGATGACCATGACCTTTCTAACATTGTGAAATAATGTAGTATACTTCTAGTCTCAGACAATAGAAATAGCCTAGGCCAGGTCCTCCATACTTTTCCCCCATGCACAGGCTAAATGCTGTAAACACCTCCCAGGAAAAAAAATAAGCTGAGCTACAAGAGAAGGGAAGCAGAACCATGAATGACCAATTGCAAACTTCTTACCACAGACACTAGTACTGGATTACTTGAATGCTTTACAAAAGTGCTCATTACAAAAGTGTAATTTCTGCTAAACCAACAAAGATCGGATTTATCTCTTATCATACCCTAGTAATACCCTAAGCCAGGAATATAAAACAAGTACGTTGCAAAAGAAATTATACCAGGAAGCAGGCTGCTACTCCTCAAAGAATGCTGTCAAGAAAGTAGATGTCAATTATAATTGTCATGTTTTAACAAAACATTACTAGGAATAATGATTCCTTATTTTAGAGAACTGAGGGTCTTTGAGGATCTTTGGAGTTTGTAGGAAACTTTTACTTCTTTCAATTGCCTGGGAAATTATGAGTGAGACAAAATGAGTTCTAATCTTCTCAACACTGTACTATTTCTCTTCTCCCTGTATAGCACACTGCCAATCTCACAGAAATCAGATATTATGAATTTGGAGAGGAATTTTCTGAAATTATTTAAATTGTTACTTGTTATTAATTATTAACATATCCCAACCAATATAGGTGTCTCAAATTATACTTATAACCACTATAAAAAATCTGGTTTCTAATCATGACAACCCAAAATGTGGTTTTCCTCATCTCTAATATTTATCAAACAAGAATCATTTCTTTTCTCTACACCGTCTTTTACCTTTGTAAAGATTTTGTACATGAATCAGAATGTTAAATGTTATCTAATGTGCAAAGATAAATCTCTGATGAATCAAGTAGAGGGAAATGCAAATAAATAATAATACTCAAAAATTTGCTTTTAATTTCAAAACTAAGGGTAATGGTAAAGAAATATGGAGCTTGGAGGGAAAATTGCTTTGTACAGGAAAGTCTTTATTAATGTTGCAATGTCTAGGGCTAAAGCTAATAATCACACATGTGAAGGACAAAGGCAAAGGGTATTGTTTTTTAGAGGCCAAGGATTTTATAACCAAAGACTATAAGTTAGAAATATAGAACAAAGATATTTGATTATTTATAACATGGCACAAAAATAATTACTATTATTGCATACAAAATATCTCTGTTATAGGCAAAGTTAAACTTCCAATTTTGTTATTGCCTTAGGGAATACTTTTATGGAAAAAACAATAAATCAGCCTATTAAGACTTCCCAGTGTCAATTTGAGATTATCACCTTACAAGTATTAAGACTGCTACTCTTTTAATAATATGAGTATTTCTCACATATAAAATTAGAAATAAAAAAATTACCCAGATAAGAATACTAAAAAACCAAGATGCCAGTGGCTCACACCTATAATCCAGCTACTCAGGAGGTTGAGATCTGAGGATCATAGTTCAAGCCAGCCAGGGCAGGAAGTCCAAGAGACTCTTATCTCCAATTAATCACAGAAAAAGCTGGAAGTTGTGCTGAGACTCAAGGGGTACTTCTGTCCTTTAGCAAAAAGGATCTCAGGAACAGCTCCTAGGCCCAAAGTTCAAGCCTCAGGACTGGCAAAAAGTGGAGGAGTGGGAAGAGGGGGAAGAATGATCATAAGTAGTAAATCATAACACTCTATACTTCAAGTAAAGTACTTTCTAAAGCCAAAATAACATCAAGAAAAAAATCATGCCACTGAGCTAGAAAAAATAGATAAAAACAGGCAAAGCTTTTAGCTTATCAATAATTCCAGAAGAAACCAAAGCAAGGATACAGACAATATAATGTGTGCTGTTTTAATTACATAATTTATTTTTATGTATTGGGGTCTAAAGAATGAGAATTACTTTCCTAAAAATTGCAATATATTTTTTAAGGATTTTTTTCAATTTGGTCCACTGAATTTAGATGGAATGCTGTGTGTTTGTGTGTGTGTGTGTGTGAATGTGTGTATGTATAAAATATTATATATAAAAATTCATATATATGAAATATAGATATGCCAAATGAATACAGTATAAAACCTATAACAAGAACTACAATACTAATTCCAGTCTTACCTACCAAGAAATACTTAGGATCAAAACCAAATGTCTCCTATTTCAAATTCAGCATTTTCTTCCCACATTTATTACTCACAATCCTTCAGAGAGTATGTTGGAAGTAACACTAGTTTTTGCTTCCCTGAACTAAGTAATAAAACCTTTAGTTAAAAGAAAACCTGCCCCTTTATATAACAAGGTGAAATTTCTGCTTATATAGGTGATTGTGTTCTCCTGAATGCAAATCACTTCTGAATGAAGAGGCTTTGAGCATATTTATGTAATCTGAGTTGCTATTTCCTCAGAAAATCTGTACATATTCATGAACTATAAATATAAACCACATAAGACACAAGCATGATGATCAGTTTTATCAAGCTATCTACCATAGAAATAAAATTTTTATGCATGTGAATTTATATATTTGTGTTTCTTAGAGCCATTTATGATAAATGAAATAATTCAGTAATTACTCCTATGTCTCTAAATCAGTTTGTCCTGTTCATTGGATTCTTTATCTAAGCTTCAATGATAATTGCTTGATACCTATAGTAACACTTCTATAAGTCCTTTCAGAATCAGGGTTTAGTGACCAAATTTTGACAGGTTTCAGATTAGAAACATGTGCATAAACATATGCATGCTTATATTAAAAGATATATATTAAACTAAAATAATAATTTAGTGTAATGTGCCCCCAAATTTACCTGACTAAAGAGAATATTCAGGGTTTTTTCCTTGAGATCACTGAAGAAAAAGGACAAGACCCCATATTGCTAACAAACTCTAAGGTGATTCAAAAAATGGGAAATTAGAAAAGAGATCCTGACTAAGCTCAAATCTCCTATTCATTTCTTCATGCAACCATTCATTTATTATTTTATTTATTCAACCCTAGTGTACTTGGATGCTGGATGTACTAGGACAAGGTATATCCCTAGCCTCACAAATCAGTGCAGTGAGTATGGCAGATGGTTGGCTTAAGTCTGCATGTATAGAATGCAGTAGAGACACAAAGAAAGGAGCTGCCATTTCTGCTTGAGAGATTGGGTGAAGGTCACTTCTGTCTTCACACAGAAAATGTCATTTAATCAAGGGTTAGATGAGTAGGTGTTCACTAAACCAAGAACTGAAGAAAGAACATCCTGGTAAGATGAACCCATACTGGAATCTTTGTGCAGAATATATTGGCTGACTATAAAATTAGAAAACATATTTTTGGACACCTACTAGAGAAATAATGAAAGTCAAACTAAACTGAGACACTGGAAAATAGGTTAGAGAAGCATATGTAATGTTAAGAAAAAATGTTAGCTAGACCTAGTATGTACGATGAGATAGAGAGAGAGAGTAGGAGAGTTCAAGATAGTCCTTAGTCTGCATAATGGTGGTTCTGTCTAGAAAACAGGTGAATATGAAGTCCAGATCTTTGGAAATAGCTTGAAGTTTGGAAACAGATTTATAAGTCAACAACAGGTGAACAGAGGGTGGGGCTAACGTATTTTAAACCATGGAAAGAATTTGATGGTGTAAGTAGAGTAAGAATAAGAGTTTGGGTGGAAGTTATGTTAAACAAATGAGCATGGGGGCGGGGGGAGACAAGAGGGGTAAAGAAGAGAGCCATGTCAAAAAAGCTAAATGGAGAGAGTCTTCAGAACCTTAGACCTCATCAGTGCATGACCAAATACGTCAGAAAAAGACCAAAAAGAATCTGTCAGTCCATCAGATCTGGCCATTACAAAGTGAATGGTAAGTTTCAAAGGAGACGTATATATTCTGTATCAGAGAAAGTAAGCTATGAGTAGAAATTCAATTGACAAAGAAAAAAATTACATAGATGGGTGTTCAAAGAACCTTCTTTTTAAGAAACAAACTAGGGAATCTCAATTATTTTTTTAACCCATTGTAGAAATGCCTTTCAATGTTTTCATCAGAGACAATTGTTCCTTTATTTGGATGTTTACAGGAAATAAGAAGCTTCTTAATTCAAGTGATAGCTCATTATACTTAACTTTTGAACAATAAGATATAGTTAGAAAAATACACATATGATAATTATGAACATTCACAAATTGAACACATATTTATGCTATATCTAAATCAAGAAACAAGCAGTACTAAAGGCCACACTGCCTCCTTTAGAGAGTAAATTATGATTTTTCTGACTTTTAAATACAACAGTTAGTTCTATTTTCAAACTAAGTATAACTAGAAGCATAGTTATATCTTTTTGCTAACATATGCATATTTTTTCTGCAAATACAACTAGAATTGCTGGATTACAGGATATGCATTACAGATGCTGTGATATTTCTCAAGAAATTGCTTCCATTTATATAATGAATAGATACTAAGAATTCCAGTTGCTCTACATTGTTGTCGAACATACATTTTTTACAAAACAATGGTACTATCACATTTTATTTTCCATTACTATGATGACTAATTAAATTCACTACCTTTTGGTAGAGTAGAAATAGAGAGATAATAGAGAAAGAGACAGACACAGTGAGAATCTCTTTTCCCACTCTATGAGTTCTTTTTCACTTGCTTAGTGGTATTGTTTTTATTTATTGTCAAAGTGATGTACAGAGGGATTACAGTTTCATACATAAGACAGTGAGTACTTGTCTTATCCAACTTGTTACTTCGTCCCTTCATTTTTCTCCCACCTCCCCCCTTCTTTTTTCCCTCCCCACCCATGAGTTGTACAGTTGGTTTACACCTTATAGTTTTGTAAGTATTGCTGCTGCATTGCTTCACCTTTTATCCTTTGTCTCTCGAGCTTGATGTTCTACTTCACTTCCCTAGCTCCAGAAAATGTATATGCAATACCCAGAGGTGTTTTGATTTTTAAAAAGCCTTTCATTTTGTTTTTTTCACATATACATTTTTCTTTATGATTAATGGGTTTTGAGTCCTAAGTAGGAATTGATGTCTGTTCCACCATTACAAAGACTTTCTACCATGTTTTGTTCTATTTACAATTTTTAACTGTTCTGTCCACTGTAATGCCTTTTTTTCAGTAACTTATCCATATTTATTTTTTTTAAATCTCTTTCTGGGTGCTGGTGGCTCATGCCTATAATCCTAGCTATTCAGAAGGCTGAGATCTAAGATTCATAGTTCAAAGCCAGCCCAAGCAGGAAAGTTCACAAGACTCTTATCTCCAATTAACCACCAGAAAACTGGAAGTGGAACTGTCTCAAAGTGGTAGACTGCTAGCCTTGAGCAAAAGAGCTCAGGGATGGTACCCATACCCTGAGTTCAAGCCCCACCACTGACCAAGAAAAACCAAAAAACTCTTCAGCATTCATTTTAGGGCAGGCCTCAGGGTAATAAATTCCTTTGGTGTTTTGTTGTTGTTGTTGTTGTTGTTGTTGTTGTTATATTTTAGATAATTTCATTTGGGTCAAATAATGTTTTTGTTTCTGCATTTTTGAAGGATACATTGCTATCATTAGTTACCATAACTGAATGGTTTGCAGTTATTTTCTCTCAGCAGTCAACATTTCATCTTTCTTCTATCCTATGAAATTTTTGTCCCTTGAAAGTATTAAGTTCTTTCTCTTTGGCCGTCTTTAAGGTATCTTTGTCTTTGATTAGTTTTTTATAAGTTTTATCATGATGTGCTTGTGCATGTTTATATTTCTACTGCTTCAGTTGTGCTAGGTAAGTTTCTTGAGTCTTTACATAGCACACTTTCAAATATTTTGGAAAATTTCTGGCTTTAACTCTTCAAGTAATGTATCTTCCCATGTGTTCTTTTGTCTCGCAGAAACTTCAACTTTACATACCTGTGAAACTCTTATGCATAATCCTGTGATTTTATGCATTATCTGATTTTTTCTTCTTTTTTTTCTCCTCATTTTCCTACAATTTATTCTGTATTTTCCAGTTTACCTAATGTTCTACTATCTCAACCTAGAATATTCCCCCATCAAATTCTTAATTTCAGAGAGATTTCTTTTTTCAGTTCAAGAACACTAGTTTGACTTTTTTAATTTATCCAAAATTCTGATAAAATGCCGCACTCATTTCTTTGATCTACCTTGATATTTTCTTAACATAAGCACAGGTATTTTAAAGTTCTTGCTCATTATCTGTAACATCTGGATTCTCTGTCCTAACTGTGTAGTTCTGATTTGCTTCACCTATTCACACATATAATTTTTCATTTATTATATGACAAATTATATAGAGGAGAGCCAGAAATCCTCCAATGATGTTATTTTTCACAAGAGCAGAGTTTCACTTTTCAGAGTTAGGTAGATGAGCAGTTGGTCATTTCAAGCCTAAGGATTCAAGTGGATCAGGGTTAGCCTGTCATCTTCCCTTCT
The DNA here is from genome assembly GCF_023159225.1 of Perognathus longimembris pacificus. NCBI lineage: Eukaryota > Metazoa > Chordata > Mammalia > Rodentia > Heteromyidae > Perognathus > Perognathus longimembris. Next base: position 43,123,016 of record NC_063162.1, read on the forward strand.
TCTCTATTTCCAAACCAGGAAGCTCTCCCTGTATTTTTATTAAAAGCCTGGTATATCTTTACTCTGAAAGACTAGGCACGGATATAACTCTTTTAGAAGTTTTCATCTTATTGCTTATCCTTGAGCCCAAACAGTTACAAAATTGCACAGATCTTTAAGAAGAGTTCAGCCTTGTGTTTGAGGTCTCCTTGCAGCCATGTCCTCTCCTTTGTTTCCTACCAAAAGTCAGCTGAGGCTTTCATTGGGCCTTGTACAGGCCTTCCTGCCTGCCTTCTGGCTTCCTATGCATCCTCAGAACACCACAAGTATGCTGTGGAGAAAGCTGATTGTGTCTCAGATTCCTCTGATCCCCAATTTGTCATCCAGCCTTAAACAATCACAACAAGGTTTGCTAGCTTTTCTTACCCCCAGAAGACACCTTCTGCCTAGGCTACATCCAACTCTCAGACCACACAATAACTAAGGAAAGAAATGACACTCAGTCATGTGCCTTTGAAAGGATTTCTACTCTGAAATCATAGTTCGTTCAGTCCTTGTCACTTATGGCCACAGCTCAAGGAACTAAAGCTAATTTATCCGTGTTGTTTCTTGCTATTACAACAGAAAAACAGACCTACCTGACAATGAAAAATATTGTAATAGCTCTAATTGGTTCTAGAAAACTCTTCATATTGAAACAGAATTGACACTGCTGTCAAGGAAAATTTCTTTCAATTCCTTTATTTTAAAATCTGGAACAACTCAGTTTATCCTCATCCAAATTATATCTCTTCTTCTATTTGGGGAACCGTCTCCCCTAAGTCTGTTTTCATACAATCTAAATACCATCTAATCTGAAATATTTACTGATACTCCATTTGTCGATGCCCCTTCTAATATGAAGGAAAAAGGAGAATGTCCAATAAAGGAGAAAGGAGAACCACACAAAAACATGTACAGATGCAAGAGAAGTTACTTGAAGAGCTGTTTATAAAATCCCATGAATAAAAGAAGAAAAACATAATCAAAGACAGATAAGAAATTCCATGAAATTTAGGTAGTAATGGAACAAAAGTTTTCAAAAGAAAAAACTGTCACAGAAAATGCTAGGGAACACTTCATTCTATTCAAAGCCCTTTTGAACAGATTTCTTCAATTCATTCTCACAATTCACATTTAATACATGAATTAACTTGGATAATTTTAGTGACTTGACCAATGTCAAAATGTAAGTAATGGCTGAAATGTTCTTAGTTCCAGTACTGATAATTATTTTTGTAGAACTGCCCTCAGATGTATTGAAATGTCAAAATAGTGCCAAGTCCCTGTTTTGTAACTGTTATAAAAAAATTATCTGGAAAGGATGTAGTTATAAGTGTGTGTGCGCATGTGTATGTGTATGTGTGTGTCTGTCTCTGTGTGTGTGTGTGTGTGTGTGTGTGTGTGTGTGTGTTTCTTTCTAGAGTTGCAATCTTTCAATGCAAAAACACAGAACAGGGTAGGGTAAAGATAGATACTCAGGAATCGTTGACCAGTACACTACTTCTGAATGTACATCTGTTTCCCTTGTGTTTGGCAGAATTCTGGATGATGTTATGAAGACATACCCTGCCAACGGAGGGGGGGGATACAGAGAAACTTCAATCACACCACACCAATTCCATCAGACATGGAGTAGGCTGAAAGGGAAGCTGTGGTGAACGCAATAGATTCTGTCTTTTTTAGCAGATCTAAAATTTTGTTTGAGGTATATGAGAGGCAAAGGGAGCCACCCCAAGGAACAAAGAGTTCATGGATTAGCTTAGTGTGGCAATAGCTTAGAACAGTAACTGGTACTCATCACTAGCAAAGACAGTGATAGAAGTTTAGTTTCATAAAAGATAACTTAAAGACATAAACTGGTTCAAAACTATGTTCTATTTGTTTCTCCTGACACACACAAAGTAAATGTGCATAGATTCTCTCATGTCTACTAAAAGTAAGTGTTAACACCACAAAATATAATTTTAATATTACTGAAGCTTCTGGGAAAGGAACAGCTAGACAATTTATAAACACATTTAGGAATCAAGCTACTCGTTAATATGGTCAATAATCAACAAATAAATTCTAAAAATATGTATTTAGCTTCTCTCTTACAATTTAAGCATCTCTCACTATAATGAATCTTCTCCCTTTTGAGGTACTTAAAATGCATGTTCCCTTAGAAAGGAAGTGTGAACTTCTAAGTGTACATTTGTTTCCCAAGACGGTTGGTGCCTAAGAAATTCATATTCCAATTTGGTTTTGAGTTGCAATGAGAAATTTCTCCACAAATAAATGCTATTTAAAATGTGAAATAAATTTAAAGAAACACGTAATGATCAATAAACCCAAGACCACTTTATCTGTAAGTGGAGAAATCTTTAAAAATAAATATTTCATTCCACAATAAGATTGGGAAAAGGGTTATCTTTAAAGAGGGACCCATTCTACTTAACTCATGGTAAGGATTACTGAGAGTGGAGTTGACTTGAGACTGGAGCACTTGCCACCAGCATGGGAAAGCGTCATGACAAGTGAAGTCACTACAGGATAAGAGTCTCTAATTTCATGAGATTGCATAGCTGCAGTTCTACTGGGTTTAGTATTTCCTCCAAGTAAGTTAAAGATGATGCACGCCATCCCCAGAAATTAGATGGCCTAACTTTCTACTGGTTGGAAAAGGAAGTTATTCACCAACATTCTGAAGTTTGAGGTCATGCAGAGTGTACGATTGGTTGTCTGGCACCTTGTACATGTTAGATACTATGAACTATATTGAATATGAATGGAGTTATCAGGTTACAGGAGGCCTGAGAAAATGGGGGTTAAAAATTAACTCACACATTTCAAAGCCATCTATTTTTGAAATGCACAATAAGCCACACAGGAAGCTCTTTATAACTAGCCAGCAAAATATGAGCTTTCAATCAACAAATTCTTTCATCGAAGGTGTGGTGCATGCAACAGATCTTGAGGCACAGATGGTATTTTACATCTGCACATGCAATTTCCTTTTTTTCCCCCTCCATTTTTATATAAATCACTTTTTTTTCTAAAAAAAGAATGATAGGATTTTCCAGTAAAATACAGCACTACTTAATACCTCTGGAAATGTTACTCACCTCCATTTCACATTTCTAGCAGCAATTTAACTGTCTTTAAGTATATGAGAGAAAAGGATCTTATAAACTCCCTTTTATTGCACCCTGAATAATTTCATGATATTCAATTTCCTCCAGAGAGCTAAAACTTTTTCAGCATCTAAAGCAACTGCCCTTCCTCCCTCCTCTCAATCCTTAATTATTTTCCTGTGATTAATTATAAGCTTTCATAGAACTTTAGACCAAAATGAATCATAGAGGTCACATTAGCATGATACCACCCTCCAGCTATAAATAAAGGGCAGTAATGGTGGGGACTTGCTCAAGGACATTTAGCTTCTTAGGGCACAGAAGACAGAAAAAGTCCACCTGTCTCACAAGCCACAATTCTAAAGGTACTACTAGCAAGATGAACGCCTGCTCATATCTCTAAGATGACTGTGTTTTTAGGATCGCATCAGGGTACCATGCTTTCTCTTTAAAATGTAAATCAGATCAATCTGAAGGCATGGATTAACTCAAACTTTCAAAATCTAAGTGTATTTCAAAAATGAATGTAAATATGTTTCTTAAGCACCTGTCATTCAAATAAAAGATAAATAATTTATTAAATTAATATTGTATGGAATAAAATTTTGGTACCAGGAATTGGGTTTGTATATATTTATAAGGGAAGAGCTATCCAGATTACAACATAAACTAGAAAATGTTCCCACAAATGAATGGCCAGCTTACTTTTAGAAAAATACTCTATTAGAAATAGTATCAGGTGACAATATCCTCTGTCATACCCATTCTCTTGAGTTCCAGGCTTAGGCTGTGCCGTTGGAGTTTGTCAATTTCTCTTCATCTTTACAATAATACCGAATTTATATCCCAAACAGTTGAAAACCAATTTCCTTTATAATATATTATGTTTCAGAAAACGGCCTTAGCATCACGATATCTGTGTATCTGGCAGCCTAAACATCATCCTTTAGACATTCTACTTGCGCATACCTTCAGACCTAATCACTTTGGCAAATCTTATATTGAGAGGATTAGTCCAAAACCCCTGAAACCTGCTACATTTCCCTGTACCTCTAAACCCCCTGTCATAACAACACTGCAACTGTATTTTCCCGTCTCCTCCAGTACCTCTTTTTTTTCTGAATAATTACTTATTGCTTCAGTACCTCTTAACTGCTCTGCACATATATTCTCTTACTCTTAGTCATCCCTGTTCTCTACAGTGTTGTAGATACAGATGTGTTTCATGCCACACTCCTGATTAAAACTTTTCATTGGTTTATAATTGCTTCATGACAAAATTCCTAAATATCCACAAGGAACTAGTGGTCCCAATGGTCTTCTAGATACTATCTTCTTTTGCATTTATATAATATGTATTGTTTTAATACAACATTTATAATGTATGTCAATCCCCTAACTTTAGTGAATTTCCATTGTATGGAATTTTTTGACATTTTTACATGTATTTATTTATTTTTCCTTATTTATTGTCAAAGTGATGTGCAGAGAGGTTACAGTTTCATACGTTAGGTCATGGGTACATTTCTTGTACTGTTTGTTACCTCCTCCCTCATTCCCCCTCCCCCTCCCCCTTTTCTTCTCCCCCCATGACTTGTTCAGTTGGTTTACACCAAATGGTTTTGCAAGGATTGATTTTGGAGTCATTTGTCTTTTTATCCTTTATCTCTCAATTTTTATATTCCCTTTCACTTTCCTAGTTCTGATACCAGTATATACAGTTTCCAATGTACTCAGATAAGATAGAGTGGTAGTGCGGGTACAACCACAGGAAGGGGATACAAGAGGATCATCAACAACAGAAGCTACAGTTTCACATGGCATGTTGAAAGTAAATACAACAGTAATATAACAGTCGTTTCCATAACATGGAGTTCATTTGACTTAGCATCATCTTATGCATTCATAAGGGCATAGCTATTAGGCTCTTGTGATCCTCTGCTGTGACTAGCCTAAACTTGTACACAATGGAATTTTATGCCTCTATCAGAAAGAACGACATTGCCCCATTTGTAAGGAAATGGAAGGACTTGGAAAAAATTATACTAAGTGAAGTGAGCCAAACCCAAAGAGACATGGACTCTATGGTCTCCCTCATAGGGAATAATTAGCACAGGTTCTAGATACTATCTTAAGGCATGTATTTTGCCTTATACTTGCTCATCATGCCCTTTCTTCATAGCCTCTGCTCCAGCCATGCTGGGCTCTTAATCCCTGCCTGCTTCTCATCCTTTGCACCCAATTTCCTTAGATTGAAGTGTTCTTATTCCAACCTTCTCAGCTTCCTTTAAGCTTTATTAGGAAGACTTTTCACTATAAACTTTTAATTCTGATCAGTTCTCTGTACTTTTCTTCCAAAACCAACATCAAAACTTAATGTGATGTAGTTGTATATGTGTGTAATTTACTGTAATAACTGCTTCATTAGTTACCTCATCCCTCTAGCACCTAGGACACTAGATGCAAATCCAAGTCCTACACTCATGTGTACTTCTAAGACTTTCTCTATAATATTAGCAGTACTAAGGCACATAATGCACATTCAGTGAAATCATAAGGAAACGAGAAGAAAGACTTGAGAAAGGAACAATGAGAAGACAAGAGAGATTTACAAAATAGAACTCATCAAGAGCTTAGTAAGTTCTATTTCATGTGTAACTATCCTATAGCTTAGCTAATTAGATGCTACTAATCTATATGCTAGATCACAGACAAGGGTGACATTTGGGCCAAATCAATTTAAACTTCAGCTGATTTAATATCTCTCCCTTAGTAGTTACAATTTACTAGTATAGTTTTAGAGCTCTCAAATTAAAAGTATTATTGTTAGCTTTTTAAAAAATGAACACCCTAGGTAGTAAACACACTAGATGTGACGTCGAGTCACTTCTCTTTAGTGTGCATCCTGTAAAGACCCATGCACTTCACCACAATGACCACTACCTGACTAGTGGATCATGTGAACAGCTCTAAGGCTCAATCACTCAAGTTGGCCTGTGTGGGCATTTGATCTATTAAGTAGAGGAGAAAAATGAACAACAAGAATCATTGTGTTAAGGGAGGAACCAACAAAATGTTATTTCCCCTTAAATTATTTAGGAAAGTAGAGTCATGGCAATTATTGTGGGAGAGAGAGAGAGAGAGAGAGAGAGAGAGAGAGATACACATATATCTGCCATTTTACCAACACAGTCCTCAAAACTCAGACTGAAATTAGAATGCCACTTGTAAGTATGAGAGACCAAATGTCAACCCAATGCAGTAGAACACTTTATTTGATTATGTGTCCTAGAACACTGGTATAATTTGGTTCCCATAAAGAGTTTTCTGAAATGCAGTTTCTAAGATACTCTTAATGTACTTCAACTAGCACCTACACATGAATTTAAAGCCATCAATAATTCATAATATGTGAGAGGACAAAATGTAATACATATTTATAAGTTTTAGAGGCAAGATTTGCATTTCCTTTTTTATTTTTCTGGTGTACTGCTGGCCATATATGGGGGAAGGAGTATAAGTAGGGTCGATTTATGAATATAGGCTGTGTTTAAGCAATTGTATAGAAGGAGCAGGATCCTGGGAATTTGAGAAAAATACAAAGACAGATTATCAGTATTATGGCCAAGCTTACTTGCCAACTATGTCACAGGTACAGACGGAACATAACAATAGGGCAGAACCTAGCTCTAAGTTCTGGAAGAACTTAGATGTGAAATCTAGGCAAAAAAAATGGGTTTCTTGGTTTAAAAATACTCAGGAAAGCCAAAATGTCTACAGAACTGGAAAGATATTAAAACTGGAAAGATATTAAAGAAAAATAATTGTTTTCAAGTGCCTGTGAAATAATTACCAACACACAGCAGCATATTAAAATTCCCATAGGGCGTAAAAATTTGCTACAGTTCAGATGACGATGGCTGCATATATTTCTAATATTTCTTCCTTTTGTCTTCGTATAGTAGATAGATAGATATAGTAGTAGATAGGGGTTCCGGGGAGGCAGAGAAAAGGGGGCAAAGGGAAACAAGAAGGAGAGACCATCTCAGTGCTAGTATTTTTTAAAAATAAAATGTCCCTTTTTATTAAGAAAGAAAAAACCATCCATTTTACATAATGTAGGAGATTGCATTGTCAGTTTGAGACATTTTCTGCTGAACTGGTTTTTCCATGTATTTTTCCATGTATTCTACAACACCTAAGTGGGGGTAGAAAGGAAAGCATCAGCAGGTTAATTTCTAACCTATCACAGCAATTTTACTGTTTATAATTTAAAACAAAACTACGAGAGTATGGAACAAAATTTTGGATGTCAGGAAGACATTTGGAGAAATTGATGCTAATGAAAATACTGAACTATGTGTATAATTCCCACTTAGACTCATTTATTAAGTCTGAACATTGAAATAAAATGCTGACATGAGTCTTTTCGGGGGGGGAAGTAATTATTTTATAACTTAACATTCTCATGCTTAACCCCACAAACTGATATTTATTCAGTAGGCATCTCGTGTTGCTCTTCTTACAGATGTCCATAGGAAAAGTAGAGCTACTTGCCTGAAACTAAACAGTCAGTCAATAGATTATTGTACTGGAATTCGAATTCTCGGTCCCTTAAGTTTAGTTGGATATTGGCAGTGTAGCTATGACACTTTCTACTTAGTAAGCCAACAATTCTAATAGTGTCCAAATGTTTCTCTTTCCTTCCTTCGGTTCTGACAGACAGAGCTTATAAATTTTTAACCACTTCAGCCTGATTGCATATCAAATATAGATTAATGTGGCAACAGTAATAATTACTAGAGAAATGACTGTTGGCAGAGCATTTAAAAACTGCTTAATTCTCTGAACTCATTTCAGCTACACACTGAAGAGAGATATGAGAATGACAAGCAGTGAAGTGTAGAATTATGCAGAAAAATACCAGAAGACATGATAGAGCATTTCAGTCAATCAATAATAATATTATAATAATCTCTTATTTATTGAGAATTCACTATTCCAGGAAACACACATATACCATCTCTACTACTAATAACAAAACTGTAGAATGAGATTTAGAACATCCATTTAACAAACACCAATATTGTAACAGAGAGGTTAATTAACTTGTCCAAGTCACACACTGAGTAAATGATAGAGAATGACCTTTCTTTGTTATTTCCATTGTCTTTACCTAATCTTAGGTCTATCATCTCTTTTCTTCCACTTTACTATTGTCACTCCTCATTCGTGTGCATCCTTTGTTCCTGCCATTTAGTCCCCTAGACCATTATGCTATCTATGCCCTTCCTGAGTGGTTTTCCAGCTTAGCACCCCTGATTCAGTGTAGTAGACTCCTTTCTGAGGCCTTCTGTGACTTTAGTCTAGAAGAGCTAGCATGTCTTCTGGAGATGCAGCACTCCTGTCTGAACCTCCTCAGTTTATGTTCACATGCATGAATCCTGCTTGGAGACTGGTTGCTCCTTGCAATCAAGAGCCATGCTTCAATTATCTTGGGATCACCATAACTTGACACCAATCCTGAACTTTATTTAGTTCATATTCAAGAAATAGGAATGTCTGTATTGCCTCAATTAGAAATTTAAGCTGGACCTAAAGTAATTGAAGGTAACAGTGCAATGCACTGAGTTGCAATCAGCATTCTGGAGGTTTCCTTTCGAAGGTAAGGGGAAATTTTTTGAGTATTACAAACCAGATGATTTCCATACTGCGTTTTAGTTAAAAACTGTTCGGGTTTTTTTTTTTTTTTTTGCTCCTTCGCTTACTGTTCATTTCCCCTGTTATATTTATTAATTATCAAATATATTAGCTGATCTGAACAAATGCTTACTCCCTTGTGGTCCATCTGTGCTTTTTTTCTCAATAATTTATTAAAGTTATAAGTCCTGGATTTATTGTCCCAGTGATTTCTATGGCACAAATTGTGATTTCAACACAGAACAGAGCAGAAGGGAGAGCTAATGGGGGAGGTAGAAAATACTTCATCAATACCACTCGCAGCATAAGTTTAAAAGCCCTTGAGCAGATTTTGAGAAGGGATAAAGTCAAGGCCTCAGTCTTCAAGAATGCACTTGCTGCCATTTGAAATTAAAAATCACTTCCTAGGGCTGGGGATATGGCCTAGTGGCAAGAGTGCTTGCCTCCTATACATGAGGCCCTGGGTTCAATTCTCCAGCACCACATATACAGAAAATGGCCATAAGTGGCTCTCTGGCTCAAGTGGCAGAGTGCTAGCCTTGAGAAAAAAGAAGACAGGGACAGTGCTCAGGCCCTGAGTCCAAGCCCCAGGACTGGCCAAAAAAAAAAAAAAATCACTTCCTAGTCTACTAAATTTTGTTTGGCCTTGGGCCTATATAAATTCTGTTTGCCCTCAGTGCTTTAAGGGAGATGCCAGTCCTATCGATAGCTCAGCGGGCCCTGAGGAGATGTCTCTGCAAGAATAAGTCAGGAATGCATGGTTTTGAGGGCTTTATTTCTGAAGATATGCATTTAAAAAACATACAAAGTGCTTGTTCTACAACAGCATGCCAAAGAGAATTTAGAATTTTAATACTGTAAGATATATTAGTGTCATCTCTGGGATTGCGGGGGGGGGAGGGGCATGCTGTATAATTGAATACTAGGTAGGTACAGGAACCCAAGAGATTGACCAGACCTTGGTGAATAGGGGACATATACCTCCCTTATTAACTAAATCAATGCAATCACCTTCGCATGAGGATTTAATGAGCATGCTGAGCCAGGCAAGCATTTCTGCTGCAGTCAAGGGTTCTATCAGAAGCCACCTGTGTGTTCTGACAATAAAGCAGATGTTCACCTAAGGGTCAGGAAGAACAAGTATGATCAAGGGACCACTAAGCATCCTGGTTTATACTTAAAGACCTCATTATTAAACTTCATGAACTTTGAATCCCTCTAAACACTCACAGTTCAATCTCATTTATTAGAAAAGACTTTTTTCCTGTCTTCAAAAGTATTTATAATGTCTAAGATACAGATTAAGCATGATGATAAAAATGTAAAGGCACATAGCAGCCTTTTCTCTGGACACACTGAGCCATTAATAGACCAGCTAGCAAACAGTCATTTTTCCCAGCACTCTTTCTTAACACTACAACCCAGAAAATGTGGTCTCAGTACCCAAAGAATATAGTCCTAATTTTTATGTCACTCCCATTCTTCCAACAGTATGACTATGACACTGTGCCACTTTTCATAGTCACATCAACATTTAATAACTTTAATACTTGATGTATATGTGAAATGTTCTGGGTTGTTTGTTTGTTTGATTATTACAACTTATGGGCTGGGGGAGGGGAGAGTGAACCAGTACTAGGGCTTGAACTCAGGGCACTGTTTTTGCTCAAGGCTAGCACTCTACCACTTGAGCCACAAGTTTACTTCTGATTTTTTTTTTGAGGAGGGAGCTAGTTAATTGGTGATAAAAAGGCTCACAAACTATCCTCCCCAGGCTAGCTTCACACCACAATCTTCAGATCTCATTCAGCCTCTTGAGTAGCTAGGATTTCATACCTGAACCACCAGTGCCTAGCACAATTTATGCATTCTTAATTTATATTTTATAATTCTCCTATAAAAGATTAAAAAGTATTCTGATAGTTCAACAATAAGAATTTTGTGAAGTTACTAAACAACACTATAGTCTTCTGCTCCTTCCTTTACTTATATGTGTCTAAATGTCATATACCTTAAGAAATCATTAAAATATAATCCTACAAGACATGGCTCAAGTGGTAGAGCATTAGTCCCTGAGTTTAATACCCAGTACTGAAAATGTGTGTGAATTATATATGCATACGTATTGAATAATCATAGCACTTGGGAGGCTAAAGCAGGAGGACCATATGTTCAAAACTATCCTGGGATACATAGGAAGACTATCTAAATATTAAACAAACAAAAAAAGAAAAGAAAACAAATCAAATATTCCATGCAAAATCATACAAAATACATTTCTTATTCCTGTAATTCATTTGGGATGGTTGACATTATGCACGTCTACAAATTCTATTTTACTTGTGGAAACTATAACATTTATTAAAATATAAGTAATTAAAGTATATAAAAATATAAGGAGAAAATAATTAAGGTTTAGGGCTGGGAACATGACTCAAGTGGTAGAGTGCTTGTCTAGGAAGTATGAGGCCATAAATGGATAGATAGATTTTTTTTTTAATCAATGATCATATCTTCAGGATATTAATTAGCATAAATTACAGAATCTAACAATAGGGAAATTTTTACACAGTTGAAAATTCTACATAACTCTCATAGTATCTTGTGTTTGTGCCATTCAGATCACTGAATGTCAAATCATGTCAAAATAAGGTAAAAAAAAATTCTCTGTGTAAGGTCCACTGATGATATTGAAGATACTAGTTTTTCTGTCCAAATTTAGCAAAAGTCATTTCAGTTTTTTAGATTACATTTCATATCGACTTTGGACTTTGATCCAAAACCACATGATTACACTGTTAATGAAATAAGATACACCATTGAGAAAATAATGCATTTTTCATTACATTATTCATTTTGTAATTTAGTTTTTATCAAAACATAGTTGAAAGAGGACTGTCTGCATTATATATGGTTGGTTACATAATACTGACTAAAAAATTAATCACATATATCATTTCTAAGAAATTAAGGCATGCTACATGCTATGAAACAAGATAAAGTGAACCCTAGAATATGACAGTTTGTAAAGATTGGTAAGTGTAAAGATAGACACAAAAATGGAGGCATTGTAGGTAAAACATTGAAAAGAGCTAGATACTCACCACTTCTATCATTACCTCTGAGCAGTCAAATGGCATTCACCTCATAACTGATATTTGTGCATGCAATTTAGAAGCTGATATTTATTTAGTTTTGCTTTCACATATCAGGTATGGTAGGTGATCTACCCTCATGCCCATGGTCCTAAATTATCCTCAAATGTTCATCACAAATCTGTGCTTCAAATGTCCAGAGGTATTTGACTGAATAATAATAAAATTATTGCAGATACTTTTTTAAGTTCATATGTTTGGAATATACTGCTTGAAGTAATAAACTAACTATAAATCATCTTATCTTGCATGATATTCATTACAAACATCAATATATAAATATAAAACTCAAGAAACAGTTGTGCCCCCTGCCAATCTTTCTAAAAGAATTTTCAGAACATTATTAATAGGCAAGCCTAAACAAGACCTACAAGGTATATATTCTCTATTGAATTTATAGCCTGGAGAAATAAGGTTAACATAAAATACTACAATAGCAATATATAAATAACACCAAACTGTATGTATATGAGCACATATATGGTATATAAAATTTCACTGCAATGGAAGATTTTTCCCTCGACTCTCATTACATCCCATACATACTAATAACATCTAGGAAAATAATAGCTTACATCTGCTGACTTGTGAAACTAGTGAGTTGGTTTTCTTCATTCAGAATCCCTAAGGCAGCCAATAATAGACGAATTGATATAAATATGAGTGAACATTTGAGTGGATGGGGGAGTAAATAGCATTATTTCATGGTGATGTATAAAAACATCCAGAAGAAAATCATAGTAGGAGCTTATCTTCACAGAATCAAATATGTCTGAGGAAATGTCACTTAATCTAAAATAACAGCAGGATTTTAATGCAAATGGAGTGACATATGTAGACCATCATCTCATTTAGTTGAGGAATCATTTTATTAGAAATATATCAATTTAATAATAAAGTTGAGAAGCTCAATGCTATTCAGTAAGTATATCATTTGAAAGTCTGTTAGGTGTTTATGACAAAGTCTTGCCACATTTCTTCCACAGGCTAGCTCCCAACTTCTAAGCTCAAGCATTACTCCTGCTTCAGCCTTCTGAGCAGCTGGGGCTACTGGAGCTATATTACAGTGTTTAATGGATGATGACTGTTTGACTGGAAGCTAGCTACTAGCAGTAGCTACTGGAACTTCAGTAATCCTGAAATCCTGCTTTCTAAAGCCAAGACTAAGAACTGCTAAAGGAAATTAGAATGTCAAAGTCCTGAACACAGGACAAGCTCTCTCAACGGGATGTGTCAGAAATTCAGTTTATTTTATGAAGAATGCTGAAACTACAATAAACTTTAAAAAAAAATAAGGATAGAGCCAGTTGGAAAGTTAATGGGGTATCAAAAGTCATGAAAGACTACCAAATATAAATGCCATCAATCAGGGAAATAACATACAGAGCCTCTCTATGAGACCAACATGCCCTATCAGTCATTAGCGCAGAGAAATCTCCCCCACTTACTTCCAAACCAGCACCACTGGCTGTTGGTTTTGTAGTTTCTGATATAACTGATGATTGTTATTCTTGCAGACATATACAAATCGAGGCTAAAAGTATCAACTGCTGCATCATTATTATAAGACCCTTGAGGAGGGTCTAATGTAACTACTTCTTGCAGAAAGGGAAAAAAATGGAAAAGAATGTTTTCAAACTGATTAGCAATTGCACCTCATTGCACAGCAGTATGAAGACACAGATTTGGAAACACTGCATCAAGATGAGCAGAGCCTTTGGGCCATCATCTCAATTTGGGTCTCATCACTTTACCTGGCAACAGTGCCAATTTAGCAGGCACCGGGCTGTGCAGGAAGATTTGCATGTAAATGAACACAGTTTGGGGCATTTTGCTTTGCTTCAGTAAGAGAAAAACATCACTTTTCACTGGCACTACAAAAATGAAACAGAGGTTAACACAGGCAGGTCCAGGGCAGAGTCCATTACTGGGAGAGCTCATTTGGCAGGTGGATCAAACTCCTGGAGATCATGAGTAATTCCAGGAAGCACTAAAGAGTTTGATAAATGTAGATGTGGAATATTACTGGTGAGTAAAACATAGACGTAACATTCTGAAATTTACAGGAGGAAAATGGATGAGTTAAAGAAGGATTATTTTATTCTTAGCATTGCTTTTAAAAATTTTATATTTTTCAAATATATAATTGATACTTTCTATAAACAAAAATCTGAGAAATGAATAATACCTAAGATAGTCAACTATTACAAACACAAAGTAGGGTCATTATATAGGTTTTCATTTTAACAAAATGTGCTGTTCCTTAAAGAGAAAGAACCACCTTCCATAATAAAGTAAATATATTCAAATCTTTTGAAATAGTTTGTAATAAAAAAGTTTTAAAACAATTCAAATTAAAATAAACAAGGGAAAATAATGAAGGATTTCAAACATAAATTATAGTTTACTGTGCCTCATCATTAGTGTAGATTTTTCATCACTCTGCCTTCCATCTCTAATATAGTCAGATTAGCCTAGATTATCATGTCATTAGTATTTCACATAATATCTCTATCATAATGTTTCTGTAAAGTTTAGTCATCTCAGAAGTTTTAGTTTCTCCCCAGTCTACATTATGTAACCTTGCTTCCTCTTCACTTACTCAATTATTTTTAACTAAAGTTAAGAAATACTGTGAGAGAGTATAAAGTACAGAAAAACAGCAATAGATCTTTTACTCACAAAGGTTATGGTCTAATATAGGATAAGACATATGTACAGAAGATAGAACTTTATATATATACATATTTAATACTTATACACACATGAAAACACGCCACAAAAACAGATCTGAAAAAATGCTTCCAATAATTCAAAGAAAGAGCATGAAAACAGGAGTAAGTAGGTGGATGAGTGAATGATTGAGACATTGAAAGATGCCTGTTGGGGAGAGGAGGAGCTCTATTCTTGTAGCTAGCCTTCTGTCTTCTACTTCCTAGACACGCATCAAAATGATAATGCTCCCGGCAGACATGATGAGGACAAGGAACAGGGGCTTGGAGCACTCCCAGTATTTAGCACATCAGGCCCAGGGAAGGCTCAGGAAAACTTCACTGAATGAATTGGTTGATGAATGAATTTTCTATTTCATTTTATAGACACTATCATGAAATTTTAAGAAAACAAAGCATATTACTGATTATTATTGTGGCAAAACTGGCATAGAAACACCATGTTTTCAAGGCACAAAGCAGTTGTGTCATTTAAATATTTAAGTTTATATTTTTGCTGTTGTTGCAAAGATGAAGAAAGTGATCTTATTTTATAGACTCCAGATTACTTAGAGTAAGTGAGGGCACTACTGAGATACAAATTTGCAGACACACAGAGAGCTAGTAAAATCTGGGACTTTTTTTTAACTCTAAATATAATTTGTTACAAGTAAAACTATGACCTTCCAAATAGAACTCAATTTATTTTTTTCACTTTGTGATTTTACTCTGCAGGAGTGAACTATAATGTACCCTTCACACAAAAGGTACTAAAAGAATTACTGCATTCTGGCACTCTGTTTTCTTTGACATTATTCTCAAATTACACACTCTGGAAATATTTTCAAGTTGGCATTGAGTTCATACTTTATTATCGTATACTTATAATCTCAGGTAGCAGTTACCACTGTAGTTGGTAACAGAGCTCTTTAAAGATCATATGCGGTCCTAAGGCCTGAATTTTATCTAAGAATTTTAAAATATTTTAAAGAGTTTCAAAGTATTTTAAAATTTTATAGATAGCTTCAGTAATTGGGCCTCTTAATTGACTATTTCTTGAAAAATTTTAATAATTGAACAGTCTGCTGTACTCATCCCAATTAACCATTAAGATGCTAAAGTTTTCCTGTAGAGAGAAGGCTCTCCAAACAAATATGTCAGCTTCAAACTGAAACATATTATCTCTGTGAGAGAGTCTATAAAAGTAAACACTGAATCACTTCTCAGCAATATTGACTTTAGTCAACAAATCTAGAAAAATAACATTACTTTCAAATAAACAAATAAATTACTATTTCATTTTGAAGCCACAAAGGATGAATTATATAGTAAGAATTGTTCAGGGGAAATGTGTGTACACATACACACATGTGTATCTATTCACTTATCTACATATACATACATATATCCTACATAGAGGTACACTAAACTTTGACTCAACCCAACTTCACTTGACTTTCATGCATTATTAGACCCTCTCCTGTACTTGCCTATGGTTTTGCCTGAGAGCAGAAACTGTGCCTTATTTCTGTTTGCTTTCCACTTTCCCCAGTCCTGCTGTCCTCTAGCAACTATCTATAAATTTTTCACATGCAGAAAGAAATTTTGACAAGCTTTGTTTCATATGAAACAAAATAATCAAACCATAGATTAAAATTTTAAACCTTTGTGTATTTCTTTAAAAGTGTGTTTAAAATATATAAATTAATCTGAATGGAAAATACCTATCAACTTCCCAATCAACACATTTTTCTCCAAATTACTCCTAAATGTCCCCTGAACCATCTCATTTGTTTGCCTGTGTGTGTGTGTGTGTGTGTATGTGTGTGTATAATTAAGGTTCTTGTCTCAGTCTCAAGTATTCTCCAGACTGTATAGTTCTCTTTATATTTTGTTTGTCAATGTAAATTTTTTAATAAGAAAAGAGTTATGTTTTTAAGCTTTCACCATCTACTCACATCATGAACCCTGCTAAATTATATTTCTTCCCTGAGGACCCCATGCACAAAGCAGCAATATAAAACTGCAGTGTAGTGTAAGAGGTCACAGTATTCACCTTACTTAGGAAAGACCCAAATACTCGAATAGGCATATAAGCAGTATCAGTTACATTACACAGTGTTCACCTCTTACGCTCCAAGACCAGTGTGAAAAATAGGCAGGAAAATTAACCACTTAAGATGTCCAGTAATTGCTTCTGTCACTCCAGAATGGGTTTAGAATACTTTTTTAAACTGAGTCATAGTTTTCTCCACTGCAAAACGGTAATCATTTTAATTACCACAGAGCACAAAGTCACAGAAGGCTTAAGACTCATGACTCAAGTCAGTTTGAAGCATGATAGCACTCAGTGGATGGCAGTGATGGTAAAGAAGGAGGGTGCTAGAAGCCTGTCCAGGCAGACCAAACAAATGCTGACAGCTGCTGGGAGGTGACTGAGAAAAGATATCTCTGCCGAAATCCTAGTGAAAGTGAACTAATACAGGAAATAATACCTGGACAGACTTAGAAGTGGAGCCTGAGACCTGAGCTGTGGTGTTAGCACCGCTTGTGGTATTTCTCCTTAGACTGCTCTTACATTGTATCAATGGCCTCCACACTTAGAAACTAAAACAATGATTAGTAGTTAAATTTCCAAGCTGGGAATCTAGTCAGTAAGAAAGCTACTTTTAGTCAAGAGTCTAGCTATTATTCAAATGACACCTAAAAGAGAGTTTTTTGTTTGTTTTGTTTTGTGTGGGTTTTTTTCTTTTTCTTTTTTTTTTTTTTTCCATTCCAGTCCTGTGGCTTGATCTACAGGCCTGAGCACTGTCCTTGAGCTTCTTTAACTGAAGGCTAGCTCCTTAACACTTGGAACATTGGCTATTTTTAGTAGTTCTACTGGAGATAAGAGTCTTAAGGACTTTGCTGCCTGAACTGGCTATGAACTAGGCTCCTTTGATCTCAGCCTCCTCAGTAATTAGGATTGTAGGCATGAATCAGTGGTACCTAGCTGGAGCTTTCATTTTTTATCATAATTTAAATTACTAGCCTATATGCAAAGCGCATGTTTAACATTGACTTGCACATACCCAAGCAAAACCTTAACTGGTGAAGAAAATTAGAGCATGTAGTACAAAATAGAAAGTAGAGGCAACAAAATGAATGAAATAAAGCAATAACTTAGCATGTTTTTAAATAAAAAAATTCGAGTAAATTAAGAACTTCACAATAATATCATGATATTATTCTCAGAATAAAGTTTATTTCAAATTCCACATCTTGGGGCTGGGGATATGGTCTAGTGGCAAGAGTGCTTGCTTCGTATACATGAGGCCCTGGGTTCAATTCCCCAGCACCACATATACAGAAAACGGCCAGAAGCGGCGCTGTGGCTCAAGTGGCAGAGTGCTAGCCTTGAGCAAAAAGAAGCCAGGGACAGTTCTCAGGCCCTGAGTCCAGGCCCCAGGACTGGCCAAAAAAACAAACAAACAAACAAATTCCACATCTTTCCAAAGACAAAAAGTTTTATTTTCCCCAGGCAATAAAAAGAACATGATGGAACAAAGAAACAATTTACTATTTTATGTATATCACTTATATTTGGTTAAGTAAAACTATAGTTGATTTTTCTCTGGAAGTGAATTTTTAAGTGTCTAGTACATTTGTATCTCTAATGACTAAGGAAACCATTCTTCGATCACTAAGGTGAACCAAGGGTAGCAATCCTTTAAGCCACAATAGTAACAACAGAGTTAGAACCAGCAGGAACATATCATTGAGACCCAGAGAGTAACTGACAAGTTGTGGGACATTGGGAATAAGACACAAGGACATGTCACAGGGGATCGGCAAAGCTGTCTAGTCTAGTACATGCTCCAGAATGAGATAGGGCCCCTGGGGTGAAGAGACAGTAGGATTCAGAGGCCTTGAGGAGAGCCATTTCACACAAAATTAGGGCCAAATAAAAGAGTTGTTGTTCACAGGAAAAATATTGTAATGTCTGTTTCTTATTTTGTATACTACTAAGGTAGAAATCAACTCTACTGAAAAACTATTAATTGTAATAGATAAAAAGACAAAGATTATAGCTCTCTGGATTCCAAAAAATGGATATAAAGTATATCCTGAGAGTAATGGGAAAAGGATTCCTTCATGAAGCAAGTCTGATTTTTTGGTTTGTTGTTTTTCTTTTCACTATTTGCAGATAATCAAAAACAAGTTGCAAAATTCCTAGAGTATCATCATTTTGACAACCTAGGGATATGAAATACTTTGTAGATAATATATGACCTTATAGAAGTGAAAGATCGGGCTGGGAATATGGCCTGGTGGTAGAGTGCTTGCCTCACATACATGCAGCCCTGGGTTCCATTCCTCAGCACCACATATAAGGAAAAAGCCAGAAGTGGTGCTGTGGCTCAAGTGGTAGAGTGTCAGCCTTGAGCAGAAAGAAGCCAGGGACAGTGCTCAGGCCCTGAGTTCAAGCCTCACAACTGGAAAAAAAAAAGTAAAACTTCTCCTTTGTTGCCTAACGTATGAAACTGTAACCTCTCTGTACATCAGTTTGATAATAAAAATTTGAAAAAAAGATCTCCTTTGTAAAATATGTAAAATGCTTTGATATTATGCTTATTATTAGCAGAAGTACTTATATTTTCTAAAATGCCTACTCCAAAATAACATCAAACTATCTTTTTGCTCTAGAGAGGGAAAGACAGGCTTTTTATTATTCTCTCCAAAAATATACTGTCATTTTCTGTTCTTCAGAGCATGTTCTTCTTAAAATAATTCTTCCTACCACAGAAGAGATGCTTAAGTAACTTCTAACCAGCTGGTTAGAAAATGCGAAATATATGTGCATTTTTTTCATTATGTACACAGATAATTGTGCAAGCATACAATGAATATAAAGTTAAAATGACTGGTCTTGATCACAAATTGGAAACATGTTAAAGTGTTTTCCTTAATAATCACAAGTTTAAATATTGTCTATGATCAGGGAAAGATGATCATTAATAATGATCATATATCTATAATCTTATACATCTATAATTGTTATTTTAAAAGCACATACCACTGTTTGTGAGTTAGTTACTAGAAAATTATTGCCTAGGCAAATATCACCAATGTCAAGACAGTCCTAGTTTAGCAGAACTAAATTTTTCCCAAAGGGAAAATTTTCTAATTTGTCAGCTACTACTTTTTATCACTAGGATAGCATAGACTGTGATTTTTCAGTTCAGATTCTATATGAAAAGTCTTTCTGGAAAGTTAAGTGTTCATATGCCTGAATCTCCTTTAAAATATACCTTAAGAATAATTACCTCTGCCAGGTGTGTGGTGCATGCCTGTATTACCAATTACTCAGGAGGCTGAGATCAGAATGACTGAGGTTCAAGGTCTGCCTATACAAAAACTAGAAAGAGGCCCTCAGGAAAAAAAAAAAAAAAACAATCTGGGGAGACAAGACTGTATATATAAGGGGCAGTATGAATCATGGTTCAAGTCTAAGCCCCAGCAAAGCGTGTGAAACCCTGTCTGGAAAAAGTAACTACAAGGACTGGGGACATGACTCAAGTGGTAAAGCAACTGCCTAGCCATCAATTCAAACACCAGTACTAGCAAAAGTAATAATTGTCTTACCTAGAAAAAAATGTGTCCAAAGAGATACAGAAAACCACAATTCATTTAATAAGAATTTTTCATGTAAAATATAATGAAAGAAACTATTCTCTCTCAGAGAGGAAAAACAAAAGATTAAGGGTACTTTAAAAGAAGAATTCTATGGATATTCTAACAAAAGGTCTAGGGAAGCAGTGACCTTATTAAATTTAAATCTCCTACTACCTTTATTGAACCATTCCAGGTAGGAAGGCCCACTGGTTATTTTCTCTACTAACCAATTGATTACTTTTCCAAACTGGGGCAGTGAATAGTAGAACAGAATGGGGACAGTACATGGTAGGTAAAAATGAAGAAAGACAAGAATCAGGATGAAAATGAGAGAGGATAGAAGAGAAAAGAAAGAAGGGAGGGAGAGGGGAGAAGGGAGAAGGAAGAAAGGAGAGGGAAAGGGAGCATGTTAGTCTGCAAAGGCAAGAAGGAAAAACAAAGGCACAGGTCACGGGACACTTGATGGAGACATTGTGGATGCCGCATTGCTGTGACTGGGTGACAGATGGGATTTACATGGACCAGCATCTGAGCCACATGGTGTTTGTTTAATGCCAGCTGGTATCCTCACCATCGCCACTCAGCCATCAGTCACTGGTGGTCCACGAATATTTATTCCCAACATAATACAGAAAAAAAAAGAAAGATTGCTGAGCTCACAGTAGTATCTCAAACCTCAGTACCAAGAGTTTGACCTGATGTGAAAAATCACATATGCAGTTTAATATTCAAATATTTTAGACAGTTTATTTACAATATGAATAACTCGTCTCCTATTTAGTCTTCTTTTAAATAATAGTGCCATCACAAATTGTCATATATGCTGTTCCCAAACAGCTGTCTACAATTTGAAAAGAATGATAACCTTCCTTTCTGGCAACAATCAGATTATATCCTCCTTCTGTGGGGCAGCAAGAAGTGTAATTTTGCTTGAGATGTCACATACTTTATGACTGACCTTTTTAATTTGTTGGTGGCTATATGTAGTGCTTTGCCTTAGGAAGTGCTCAGTATATATTGTAACGTTGATATGGAGAAAGAAAGTCACAGAAACAATACATGCAATACTTTTGTGAGGAAGAATTGGTCTGAAAACAATTAACATAATTAGATGCAAAAAATTTCTCCCCATATAAATTCAGATAATAAACATTATTACTATATACATTATTATATTATATAGTATAGTATATTTTATTCTAGTTATGATTCATTATATTTGTGTCATAAGTTATAAGAAAAATAATGCAATGCTTAAATTATACCCAATATCTGCATTCATGATAGAATTTGTATTTGATAGTATTAGTATTTTCTAAGCAACCGTCTTCTAGTATAAGTGACACTTTCTCAATAAACACTAAATTATATCTTTTAAATCTGAATCAAATTTAAACGTATATACATAACAGTCATATTTAAAGTATTTGGTGAGCTTTTATTTATTGAACATGGTATAGGAATAACATATACTTAAAAAGAAAGTCGTTGACCTTATACCTATATGCCTAAACTACTTGGTGCATTCCCTAACATTTAGACTATACATATGGTCTAGCACTATAGTGATTTATATTTTTTTAATTCTCTCCACTATCCTCTTTAAAGTTACCACTCTTCTATTCTTTTTTTAGTTGAGGGTTTATTTATTTATGTATTTATTTATTGCCAGTCCTGGGGCTTGGACTCAGGGCCTGAGCACTTTCCCTCACTTCTCACTTGAGCCACAGCACCACTTCTGGCTATTTTCATATATGTGGTGCTGAGGAATCGAACCCAGGGCTTTATTCATGCAAGGCAAGCACTCTACTATTAAGCCATATTCCCAGCCAGTGATTTATAAACTTTATCTACTTGATTAGTCACTAATAATCAAACATCCCATGCATGTTTTAAAAGTAAGTTCAAGTAACAGATTAGGAAAAGAATTACTTAAATTTAACAAATATTTCATGCAAAAATATTTTACCATTCTAACAAAATTCCCAGAGCAAAATTTGCATAACTAGGCAAAGATTTACCAGAATTCAATACGAAAAAGTATGTGAATAAAAATATATGTGCAAATACATATCATACTATGTGTCTATCTATGGGTATGGATGTTTACATTTATCTTGTACAGACAACATTAAAGCATAATAGTTTCCAAAATCAATGAGTCACCAAAATTTGAGTTTATCATACCTGATTTAACTAACCTTGAAATTGTAACAAATTGACCATTAGCTTGTACATTTGGGTATATATGTTTGAATTATGTACATATAGATCTGTATATGTTTGTCAATATGTGTGCATATTGTAAGTGCACATTCTATTCCATTTTCAAAAACCATGATGTACTCACATATTTAGCTGTTAAATTCCACTTGCTGATATATCCATGTCTTGAGACTAAGATGTCACCAACTATAAGCACACTGTCACTTGCAACAATACATCTGCATTGCATTTTCAGAAGTATTAAATACAAAAAAAACCATACTTTGACATTGACACAGTAGAATCACGAGTTAAGTGTTTCAAAATAAGACATATCAAGATAAGACATGTCAAAATCAGACATATCAACAAGAAAAAGCCCTAAAGATAGCTATGCAATTGATACTGTTCCAATGAAGACTCACACTCTGGTGTCCAGCAGCACCTACCACATCAACTGGGAACGGTAAGCGCATGCACACAAACACACACAGAATAGGCAATTTATATAATATTGTTTTTCATAAATCTTATCCACAGAAATCACAGATTATTCACAGTAGAATTGACTGCAAGTCAGATGAGAATGAAACAGCTTAGATGAGGTATAAGTTTCTATGGCAAATAAAAACAAGTATAGAAAATCCCATAGACGTATGACCTATAACACATGACAAAGCACAGCTTTGCCAGAGGTTACTGCAAAATCCATATACCTAGTAACTGCTGTGTTTTTGTCCTCCCCCATAACTTCATATATTCATGTCGCACAATTACTTTTACATAATAGGTTTTCATTGTCTAAGCTATGTCATTTAATTGTTATTTATGAGAAAGAATTCTTATTTATTTCAAAAGGAAGAATGTTATTCTACTATTAAGCATTTCTTCATGATCTCTAAATGGTCTTTGCCATTTTTTTTAAAGACTGATATATTTTATTCATGTATCAGCTGATTTCATGCTCCGTGTGTTTTAAATGCACATAAATAGAAAGGATGAATCAGCAATTCATCTGATGAACTAGATTACACTCCTGCACTCAAGGACTAAGCCTTACATATTTGACACATTGAGATATTCATTTTATAAACAAACCATCTCCATAGAATGAATTAAAGGTTTTTATTTTTTGGCAATACTAGATAGGGTTTGAACTAAGAGTCTCACATTTGCTTGGAAGGCAATCTACCACTCAACCACCCCACCAGATTTTTATGCTTGTTATATTTTTGATAGGGTCTTACTTTATGCTCAAGCTGCCTTGGACCATGATTCTCCTATAAGTGCTTCCCTGAAAAGCTGTGATGATAGGTGTGCACAACTACACCCAGTCACTCATTGAAATGGAGTCTTAAGAAATTTTCACCTAGGCTGGATTTGCCTCCACCTCCCAGGTAGCTAGGATTTCAGGTTTGAGCCACCAAACCTTGGTAGAAATTAATTTTTTTAGCTGAAGGAGAAAACAAGGAAAGATTAGCCTAACCAATTTTTACTAAAGGAGAAATAAATTTGTATAAAAAGGCAGCAATAGAAAAAGAGGCAGAGAGGGGTGTAGTCATAAAGAGAAAGGAAAAGAAAGCTAAGAATTGACTAACAAAAGAAAAAGACCTAAGATATTCTGTTTTCCTTTCATTTGATCTCACCTGAGATCAGAAAGCAAAAAAGGACTTATTTTTATGTGCTTGTGTGTGTGTGTGTGTAGATGTGTGTGTGTAGATGTATATAGAGATTTCATTCTTTCCCTCACCCAACAAGAATGATAAGAAATTTCATTCAAGGAACTTCAACAACTTGATTTTGTCATTAGGATACTGCATTAGTCCATTTTGGAAGGGTGTGTGTGTGTGTGTGTGTGTGTGTGCCTGTGTATCTGTGTGTATCTGTGTGTGTCTGTGTGTGTGTGTGTGTGTGTGTGTGTGTGTGTATGTGTGTGTATCGTCTGGTCTCTCAGACGCTTCTAAAAACAAGGATTACATGCTGGGAGACCATCCAAATCACTTGTTTAACCCTCATTATCTCCCACAAACCTCACCTCTAAACATCACAACCAGATGAAACATCCACAATCTCCATACCACAAAAGGTGAAAATTAAATTGCAACAGTTGAAGCTTTGGAGACCTTAAAATCCTATCTCACAGAGACTTAACCAAGATCAAACCTAAAATTCCTGAGAGCTATGTACTCTTTTGAATAAATTTTTATCTTATTAAGGGGGAAAAAAAGGTCATGCCTATAATCCTATCTACTCAGGAAGCTGAGATCTGAGGATCATGGTTCAAAGCCAGCCCAAGTAGGAAAGTCTCTGGCACCAAAAAAAAAAAAAAAAAAAAAAAAAAGAAATGATCTCTAGGCTCTCACATCTGATTTCATCTAAGAGCACCTGTTGTCTGTAACATGTACATTTCCCTTCTATTCACAAAGGGCATGCTAGCTTTGTTCTTTACATCTTTAGATCTTGCTTATTTCAATTGCAAGGAAGTCTTTCCTCTCCTGCATCACCATTTCCATCAAGGTAGAATCATCCTTTCATGCCTTCATAGGAACCATAGATCCCAACCCCCTTCAGGAATTCTCCCCACTCTCAATTTTAGATACATGGGCCAAGGCAGAGACATTATTATCTTGAGGAATTTTCATGATAAATTAACTATTAAGAGGTTATGGATAACAATCACCAGAATGACATGACTAGACAATGCTCTTCTGAAGCAGTTCTCAAAGTGAGATACATGCCTTAATAGCAGTAGCATCCAATGAGAACCCACAAGATATACAAATTCTCAACCCCAGACCTTCCAAATCAGAAATTTGAAGGACAGGGGCATGGAACAGGTGGTTCAAGAAAAGAGAAGAGATTTCCATGCAAGCCCAAGTTTGAGAACCATTCTTTTATTATATTTCTGATGCTAAAGGTAGCCAAATAATATTTTTTCTTAGTTCAAAAACACAACTCTACTCTTGTTGGGAAAAGCAATTTCCTAAATTTTTCAGTGAATGAAGTGTTAACATATTTAAAATATTTACACTTCTATTTATCTGAAAGGTTTACTTAGGAGTTTAATGACCTCACTCAGAGCCTGTACAGTACCTGTGACTCATGCCTACAATCCTTAGCTACTCAACAGGCTGAGCTCCAAAGATCCCAGTTGGAAGCCTGGCGGCCTAAGGCAAATTTCCTGAGACTTTTAAGCCAAATTAATCAGCAAAAGCTGGAACTGGATCTATGGCTCAAGTGGTAGAGCACAGGCCTTGAGTGAAAACTAAGGGAGAGTTTAAGGCCCTGAGTTCAAGTTCCAGTACCAGCATAAAAAAAAAAAAAACCCTGCAGCACTGAGCTCCCTTTATGACAATGAGGGACAACAAAGACAGATGGAGGTTAGTCAAGTCAGCACACTACAGTCTCTGAGTTGTCTGTCTGTCTTTTTATAACTGACTTTTCTCATGTCATTTTTTCCCAGATACCTTTATCAATGAATGTGTCAACCTTTCTGGCATACGACCAGCCCACAATAAGTTACTGTGGGGTGCATCATGAACTTCTCTCCCATAAGTCCTTTGAAACGAATGCACAGGAAGATACGATGGAAACACACCTAGAGACTGAGCTGGACCTGAGCACAATCACAACAGCTGGCCGAATCAGTGACCATAAACAGCAGCTGGCTTAACTGAGCTAATTGGTAGCCAAGGGCTACCAAACTTTGTAACCTCAAGGACAAAATGAGGAAGATTTGTTTATTGTGACTCTTTAAAAAAAAAAAAAACAGTCCCCTGTTCAAATAAACAAAAATCCAAGATTGATTCATGAAATAAAGAAGACATGAATTGTTTCAAGTCTACACTTTGTAATTAGCTAAGTTGTGCAGTATTTTTTGACTTAAACAAGTATGACCCTGAGGAAAAACAAAAGGAAAAGAACCATTTTTTCAAAACTCATCTTGCCTACATGTAAAAACTGTACAGAGCTAATGTATTTTTCATATGGTAAAGTTTCAATTATGAAACAATTGGTATGTACAGTACCATAATTTAATTACATTTCACTTTACAAACCTTACACCTTTCAGTGTCTAAAATTTTAAATTAACAAAAATTTATTTCTTGTGTTATTCCAAGTTACTCCGTTTTGTAGGGATTGTTTTGTTACTGCATTTGTGCCCTGAATCCTTGATTCCCAAATTCTGTGCTGTGCCAAACATGCACGATTTTTTATCATGCTTACTGCAATAGAAATTTTATCTACTTGTTCCAAGAAATAATACATTAACCAAAAAGGATTTAATTGTTCAGATTTGTAAGCGGTTCTTCAATTACATAGACAGGTGTTTTGTTTTGTTTTTCTTATAAATGAAGAGAGAAATCAAAGAACTTTTTAACAGTTCTCAGACTTAACTGTTGCCTTGAATTACAGCCTAGTTTCTAAGCAGTGAAATGTAATGATAAAAAGGGATATTTTAACAAAATATTTCCAAGCGAATGACTCATTATTTCATTCTTCTTGAGTAAGCATTGGGGGTCAGGGAGTATGGACAAAACATCACTGGAAACAAAGGCCGTAACCACAGCAACAGACTTTGATACCCTTGAAAGGTGAGGGTGGCAGTGACAAGAGAAAACTTTTTTTTTTACATCTCATTATTTTCAGACCAAGGTGGGAGGACAGAGCATAATAATTGTACAGTACCAATTTTTCTCCTAATTAACCCAAAGTGGATTATCTAAAAATAACCATCAGTGAGTGCAAAATGTGCCCAGTTTTTTAGACAACTTTTCATTTAGAACTGTGAGACTATGTGTGGGGAACATCTCAAATGAAAACAAAATATGCAAGTTCTCCCATTGTATGTGACACCAATTCTCTCCTAAGGGAGAATGCTGATCATCCATAGCTCATTGAATATAGCTATGAGCCAGGGTGGAAGCAGGAACATCCTATCCTCACTCAGTAGATCAACAACATCCTCACCATGTTCCCAATAGTTTATACTGCTCTGCACAATGGATTCACCTAAAAATTCACATTAAAAATAAATGAGAGTCATTGGAGATCAACCCATATCATCTATTGATTATGTTATTGTATTGTTAATTCCAATGTGACTCTTTTAGAGGCTGAAATAATCATCTTGTCTCTGATGTTTACCTAAGAGTTATTACCTGGAAACACTGCTAGGTTATCTATGATCATAGCACATTCCTTTTTTTAGTTATCTTGTTAGTGTAAAGCTTTGGGTTTCCATTACTGTTACACTAGAAATGCTTTATGTGGTCATTTTATACTCATGACATCAAAAATAAATTGAGAATATGCCAATCTAATGAGTCAAACACACCAAAAAAGCAAGGAAAAATATTTCTAGAAAGCAATGTTAAACAATTTTTTTCTCTTCCAAAGAAATTATATCCACTACAGATTTTATCACAGAGAATTTAAGTCTCTTCAAGAAGAAAGAAATTTAAAATTATAAAACAAATTTTTACTGAAAATACACAAAAGTCTAAAAGAAAAACAGGATGCAAAATACCAGAAGAAGCAATCCATGATGTAATTAAATGTCAAACAGTGCTTGTATCAAATATTTAACATCTTAGATTTTGTAAAATATTTTGCATAAATTATTTGCTATTCAAATTTTTGTTGCTTTAAGTCTAATCTTAATCTTTATTTTTCCAATGTTTTCTTTGTAATGAATTACTGTGGGTATTTTTAGTCCCCAACACTGAGGCTTGGCTTTGCAAAAAATAATTCAGAGTTATAAACTTATTCTCTGTGGGTCTGAAACTGAATGTAAATTTTTATTATGTAAACCAAAATATCATTTGCAACATTTTTCATTAGAAGTTGTCCTTGCAAAGATCCAAAAGGGTGGATTAATTTGTGTAAATAAGTATGCTAAACTTTTTTCCAGGTACTTTCAAAATGATGATGTTCAAAAATTTTAAGGATCTAAGGAGCCTTACAGATGTATGCCCTGGATTTTCTGATACCAACTCCTTTTTTTTTTTCTTAAATATTTTAAGTTCAACCAAATAGAAGCAATCACCTTGGAACTGTAGCTCTGAGTCTCTCAGTTCCTAAGCTACAAAAAGAAGCAAATAATTTCAGAATTTGGGGATTTTTTTTTTTTTTGCATGTGAAACTCAACCAAAAGGGATCTTTAACAAGAAAAGAAGAGGCTGGGTTATTAGCTGGAACATGGAGAGAGAAGATGGAAGTGGTGGTAAAAAACTGGTTAGGATAGATGATGTTTAAAATTTTTTATCACATATAGAAATTTATATTAATTTGTGTCTAAATTTATTTCTAACCTCTTTCAGCACTAGATAATAACCCATTTCCTCTCTCTAGCTACCTACCCTCCTCATGTCTATCTTCCTGTCATTTACCTATTTTAACACTGGAAAAACTATTTACCTACAGTTGAAAAATGGTTACAATAACAGCAGCAGTTGGAGCAACCAATAAAGTTATGCAGTATTTTGAGGTTTACAAGCCACATAAATTATCTCATTTTCCTTTATGAACAATCCTGTGAAGACATATTTATTTCTAAGAAATCCGGGCCTTCCCCAAGAACACAGAACTAACAATGTGTAGAGTTGAGCTATTCTCACAAGTCAGAGGCTGTCAATCTTCCCATTATACTAAAAGCCTCCTCTGCTCAAAGCTAGAGACATTTCAGAAATAATGGATAAAATAAAAACTGGAAAACATTTGACATGTTGTTTAGTAATCTCTACTCAGTCCCTTCTGTTTGTATAATACATGAGCTAAAGGAATTCTTTTTAGTGTGGTACTCTGGGCTCTTACATTAAAATTCTTTGCTTAAAAGTACAGCAAGTCACATATTTCTTGACATACAAGATCATTTGTAAATATGCGGACAGTCACTACCAAGATATGGATGTAGGTAGACCCCAAGATAAAAAAAAAAAAAAAGTCAAGAAGCACAAGGTAAGAAAACAAAGTCTGACTTAACTGAGATTGTGTGGATGGCTATACCAAAAAGATTTATAAGGCAAATTGAACATATGTTCAACTCAACATATGTTTAATAAGGAAGACTTTATGATCATTTTTTCCTAGTACTTGGATTTGAACTCAGGGTTATGTACTTGCTGCTAGGGAGGCACTCTACCAGTTGAACCACTCCACCAGTCATTTTAGGGTTAGTTAATTTTGAGATACTGTCTTGCTTTTTGCCTGGGATGCCTGGTCTGTGAGCCTCCTGTTTGCACAGTTAGAACCCCAGGTATGAATCATTGTACCCAGTCATTGGTTGTGATGGGGTCTCTCCAAGGGAGATTTCACTGCCCTGGAATAGAAATTCCATGATCTCTGCCTCCCAATAAGTTTAAAGTTAGAAGCCTGAGCTATAGCATTCAACAATAATCTATTTTTGTCTTAATTTTCTGTTTCAGCAACATGTTGACCCAACATTTTTTTTGCTTCATGTTGGTAGTAGGGCTTAAACTCAGGACTTTATCCTTTTCTCTTGCTCAAGGTTGACACCCTACTACTTGAACCATGGCTTTTATTTAGCATTTTGCTGACTAATTGGAGAATGAGTCTTGGAGACTTTTCTGCACAGGTTGGCTTTAAACCCTGATCCTCCAGATCTCAGCCTCCTGAGTAGCTAGGATTGTAGATATGAGCCACCAGTGCTCAGCCACAATTTTTAAGTGTCATAATAGAGAATAATTTTCTCTATTCTTCTTAGAAAATGGAAAGATAACATCCTAACTGATGCATAGATGCTAAAACCTGTGTTATCATGTACTCATTTTAAAGATCAGTTTACTTTTGTCAAGTCTCTTTCCCTGTTCTGGTCTGAATGTTCTAGAAAACCATAAAACCATGTAGATTTGTACTATAAAATATATTTGGGGAAGCAAAGAAAACTGACTCAAATTTAACACTCAAGGAAAACAAAATAACCTAATTTGAACTCAGATTGGTCTGATTCCACAAATTACTCAGAAATAGCAAGATATTTTTTGCCAATATACTTGCTAAAATAAACCACTGTTTATGAGAGCAAAAATATATTTGTTTTTGACTACTTCTGATTAGAAGACAGATATCATCTCTCAAACTAAGCATTCAAAATAATTAAAGAGCTGCAAGTAGAGAAACAGACACCCGATGTGAACTGTCACCAAGCTGGAAAAAAGAAAATTGGATGTTCAGAGCACATGGCAGCCATGTGAAAGGAGAGTAATGAGACCGGCAGATACTTGGGCTCAGGCAAGAAAATTGATATAACCATATCTCAGAACTCTTAACAGTTTATCATACTGGCTAGTAGTGTAACAATCTCAAGTGAAGAAGACTTGTTTGCGGGGGGTGGGGGGGGGGATTGGGATGACCTGCTGGTTTGAGAGCTCCAATCATTTTTGTGAACTTAACAATTCACTGCAGCTCTCTGAAGATACTTTCAAGGGAGGGTAGATACCATTAACATTTATGCTTCACTTTCCACACAAGGAAGTCCTAAAAAAAATAATAATAACTCAAAAAATTAATCCAGGCATTGCTGGTTCAGCCTGCTACCATAGCTACTCAGGAGGCAACGATCTGAGGATCATGGTTTGAAGCCAGCCCAGGCAGGAAAGTCTGTGAGACTAGCTCCAGTTAAGCACCAAAAAAAAAAAAAAAAAAAAAAAAGCAAAAAGTGGAACACAGTTCAAGTGTTAGAGGACTAGCCATGAGTAAAAAAGCTCAAGGACAGCAGTAGTCCCCTGAGTTCAATCCCCAGGACCCCCACAAAAAAACAATAAAAAATAAAAACCATCAAACACCAGAATAGTGATGGGTTACTTTTTAAGATTTTCCTTTTTAAGGTTTATAGATTTTATTATGAGCTATAAGGACAGCTGATATTTAAAACATTTAAATTTAGGGGTTTGTTGTTGTTGTTGTTGTTGTTGTTGTTGTTTTAATTCATCATTAAGCCAGGCACTGGTGGCTCATGCCAATAATCTTAGTTACTTAGGACGCTGAGATCTGATTATTTCAGTTCAAAGCCAGCACGGGTAGAAAAATCTATTAGACTCTTATCTCCAATAATCTTCTCAGAAAAAGCCAGAGTGGTGCTCTGGCTCAAGTGGTAGAGTGGTAGCCTTGAGCACAAAGAGACTAGGGACAGCACCCAGACTCTGAGCTCAAGCCCCAGGACTGGCAAAAAAAAAAAAAAATCCTCCATAGCTGATTACCTTTGTATTAAGGACACCAGTGTTCAAGCAGAGAAGCATCTTAGCTATCTAAGATTTAGAGAACTCCTGAGTTCTTCCAATCTTTAAAGATTTGGTTTTCTATGGTGTTTTTACTACTTGAAAATCTGAATGAAAAGTCTTTTTCTGTAAGTCAAATCATATTTCAAATGCACTGATACTCTGTGATAAAAGACATCCTTGCAGTAAATCCTATGTTCTAATCTGAGATGTCACCAAGTTATCCTTAGTCAATGGATTTCCACGTGTCTTGTGTTGTAGAAGGCAACACACTGAGTGGCTTTGATGGTACCATGAGTCACTGTTTGCCTCAGAGTACCTAAAACGAAGGGCTGAGTCTAGGTTTTGAGTTAGTCTAGTTTCAACTTAAATGATTATGTCTGGATTCATGTGAAAATGAATATTAAGACAACATGGGTAGATATTTACTCTTATTTTTTTCTACTGGTTTCAATTGTTGCCACCAATCATATCCTCAAATATACTACTAAGTAACTGAGATGCCTCCAAATCCCCCAGGAAGACACAGGTCTCTGAAATAAAGCACAAAACATATATTGCTAACAAATTGCGCAGGTGAATCTGACTGATGCTAAGTTTAGAAAAATAATAGACTAAGAACTCGAAGTGGGCAGAGAGACAAAAATTAATGTATTATTAATTAGGAACTGTGCTCTCCTGTCCTCATTTTTAAACCATCCTCAAAAAATGAAAAAGAGGTATAGTTATCATTATAAGGAGGAGGAAAACAAGACCATGGTAGTTGGCAAGTTTTATTGAGTAGAGGATTCAGTTCTCCATTTTTCAGGGTCTACCACCCCAAAGCACATTTTGAAACATGAGAAATGATTATCATCACTATAAGTAGGCTTTTACATGGTTAGTGGGGGACAGATACTGCAGAAGAACAAATATTCATACCCCCAAGTAGAAAAATTACATAAATTATTTTATACTGTGCAGTGATTTATTTGAAAATTCTGAACTATCATCTCAATGGAAAATAAACATTAAAATATAATTGAGATTATATTTATATGCCATTTTCTAAAAATAGAGACATTTGAAAAAAAGTGACTACAAATCTAATCCCCCAATATTCATTATGTGTTTTTATTTCCAATCATACAAGTTCTATAAGTGTTTATATTTTAAATATAAAAGAGGTAAAAAAAATGAAGGTTGCTAGGTGAAGCAAACTTGTATAGATGAACAATCAATAAACCATCAAGTGTAAATAACAAAGTGAACAGAAACATCAATAACCTACAGACACAAATATTAACCGTCAATGGCCTTGGCTTGGTTGCAGAATATTTTCTGTGAATGACTTTTGTATGGAAGTATTCTTTATACAACTACTGTTACTTACACAAGCAATAAGGGAATTTGTAGCATGCTAAATAATATAGAAGATGGTCTTTACAACAATCCAGACTCCTCTCATTCTACTCAGATCATAATATATGGGTTTAATTAAAAGTGACTATAATTTCTTCTGAGGCAATGTTTTCATCATTATGTGAAGATAGGGAACTAAAATAACCTTTTAAACATCCTTTTAATTTTTTAAATTTATTTATTATCTTTAATTGTACAAAGGATTTGGCCTTTCGTCTTCAGAGAAGTTTTCTATTGTCTCAGATATTTACAAATGATTTCTTAAATAATCTCTTGGCCCCTTTAGTGTCTCCAAAAGCTTTGTATTAAACCATAAGCTATCCCTTCTCTTTCTCCCTGACTTTACACAAACCTGAGAACTGTAATAAGAAGATTGCATTAGCATTTTACTCTACCACATAATCTGAACATGCAGCACTATATAAAGCATACTTTCCTAATGTATGCAGGATGTCAAAAGCCAGAAAAATACTCTGTAAGTCACATCTACTAAAAAGGACCATTATTGTAACTGTGATAAAGCAAGAAAATACATTCAAAACAATTAATAAACCCAGCAAAGAAAAACAATTATATTACTTCCTTTCATTCTGGAATTATTGTCACAATAGATAATTTTATCTCGAATATCTAGAATGGTTCTATAGACATATACTCTTTCATCTGTGTTGAAAACGTGGTGAAGATAATGAAGAGGACAAATTATTGCATGTGCCAGTAGGTAAGTGAAGAAACGGATTTGTTTTTATTAGATAACATATGAGTACTGTAAAGAGTAAGATATAAGAATTTTGGTAATCATCAATAAAGGCCAATGAATATGATAATGATTTAACAGATGATAGTAATACATATTAGATAGATGACAGATGAATAAATAGGAGATATACTGTACCCAGAGAAAATATTAAGAATAAAAGTTGGCTGGGAATATGGCCTAGTGGCAAGAGTGCTTGCCTCATATACATGAAGCCCTGGGTTCAATTCCCCAGCACCACATATATAGAAATGGCCAGAAGTGGCGCTGTGGCTCAAGTGGCAGAGTGCTAGCCTTGAGCAAAAGGAAGCCAGGGACAGTGCTCAGGCCCTGAGTCCAAGGCCCAGGACTGGCAAATAAATAAATAAATAAATAAAAATTAGTCAAAGAATTATCACTGTTATTTCTCCAGGAAAAAAAAAACTGAGAAGCTAAAAGATATAAACTTAATGCCAAATAATCTTTTCAAGGTTAATTTCAAAATAGCCCCAAACTATAAACTCCAGATTGCTGCTTCAACCCTGAGTAATTACAATAATTCACATCCACCTATTAAAAATCTGACATTGAAAACTGAATTGTAATTTAAAATATAATCCATCTGTTCTTTTCCTTGGTGATATATTTGTTTTCAATTACAGGTCTATAAATGTACCATGCTAAGCAGTCCAATGAGAACATGGTGAAAGGCTGGTCACTTCTCTCATCCTGCTCAGCCATAAGGAAATTTCGAGAAAGGAGTCTCTCCACAGGGGGGAGCCCCAAATATGGTTTCTAAAGTTTCTTTCAAATCTTTATCTAGGCACGTGGAATACTCAGCAACTCCATGGTTTAATTTCATCTTCCATTGTAAGGAAATTGACGGCCTTAAAGGAAGAGCCAAGAAGTTCACACCAGCTCCAACTTGACTATCATTCTACCAGTGGTCTTGAGAAAGCCATTGAATGTTTCTGTATTTACACTCTATGTAGAGAAAAATTAAGATCTTCGTGATGCCAACATGGCATCGGTTTGATGGGACCTTAAGTTATGGTTATTAGCCATTGTGCTAATTTTCCATAGTTGTGATGTCAATAACCTGAGAGAACAACTTAAAGGAATTACTGATTTGGGCTCATAGTTTCAGAGGTTTCAATCCAAAGTCTTTGGCTCTGTTGATCCTAGACCTTTGGTGAGGCAGAACATGGCAGTGTCAGGGACCTGTGGCAGTGCTCATGGTGGTCAGAAAGCAGAGAGGAGAGAGGGATGAAGAAAGAGGGAGAGAGAGAGAGAGAGAGAGAGAGAGAGAGAGAGAGAGGATACATTGATAGAAACCAATACAAAGACACACAGAGAGAAAAGGTGAGAGAGACAAAAAAAGACAGAGGGAAAGACACACAAGAAACAGAGATTGACCAGGAGGGGACCTAGGACAAGATACAGACTCCACAGACATGCTGGTCCAGTAAATAACTTCCTGGAGCTAGCTACCTCCTAGTCTCTGGGACACACTATAACCAATAGCAGCCATCCTTCAACCTCCTTCCTAGTTTCCTGTTTAACAAACTTCAAGGCTGAGTTTCTGAAATTAGCATTGTACTTTATAGGTGACTGTTTCACCACCAGCACTTGTTATACTTCATCAGTTTGCAGAAGAAACACAAAACTAGTTATAGCCATATTAACTTTTCCTTGCACCTGATTCCAGTTACTGGATAAAATATGTGAGCCTGATATGACACATCAAATAATTGGAACAAGAGTCTTCTAATAGTTAACACTTTATGTAATAAAATAGACACGTAGTTTGGGACCAACTTCTTTTTCACTTAATCTGATAGTTTAAAGGTAAGCTTAAATGAATGTGCTTTTGAGACAAAGAATCATTATCACTGGCTATAGTTAAAATAGTTTTATTTTCCAGTACCTTATTTCTCTAGATAGGTCTCAGACATCTGATCATGTTCCAAAATGGCCACCCAAAGAATGTCTATATAATTATTTCCAGGAAGAATGGTTTTATACTAATCATTGTAACTCAAAATAACAACACTTACAGAATGCTGACATTTCTAAGTATTTATAAGCATACATTTAGTCCTTATAACTACAGTTAATAGAATTTTTAAAAGTCTTATGAATTAAATTTTGACTTTAAAAGACTATTTATGGCAGTCTATCACTGAAGATATTTGATCAATGTAGTGTTTCTAGTATAACTAATATATGTCCAGTAGAAGGAAAGAATCTTTGAGAGATTCATGAGTATTTGATATAGCCCTTGTCTCTAAGGACCTTTCAGTTTTAAGGAAGAGAAATGACATCCATATTTAACAGAAAAAGAATCCAAAAATCTAAATAGAATTTCTATATGTTTAAAAACTTAGAGGATGCTGGAGCCTCTGGTAGATCACCTGACTGCTAAATGTGAGTCCCTGATTTCAAAACCCAATATTGAAAAAAAAGCATACACAGAAAGATGACACCAAAGTAGAGTTGTTGGAGGTATTATAGGGCACAAGCAAGAACAGAGACAGAACATAAGACTAGTAGTGTTCAGATCAGCAAAATGAGAGAGAACAGTGAAAAAAATAAAATTTTATTTGAACATCTACTAGTCAGTAACATTTCATATTTCTCCTGAAGAGCAATACCGAGCTTAATATTTGCCTTAATGCCAGATTTTCTTCTGGCCACAGGCAAGTTTTTGTCTTTTCTCAACTATATTTTTTCTTCATATTTATTTTTCTTCATATTTATCCCTCTGTGTTTTATTTTTCCCTAGGGAGGATAATAAATCATGATTAATTCCTAGAGGAAAATGTAATAAACC